>NC_135500.1:24859405-25184054 GCF_052857255.1 Amblyomma americanum
CAATCAAACCAGTATTCTTGCCGGTTGTAATAAATATCTGCCAGGCGGTGAATTCCTTGGCCGCTATCTTGAGGAGGGTGTGTCCTTGTCACCGGAAACGTGCCGTTGTTGTTGTCACCAACGGCGGAGAGTAGCAACTGCAGAGTGAAAAATTGCCTGGTTGGAAGCATGTTCGTGCCGTTGCCGCTGCCTTTCCCACTGAAGTAAAGACGGTACGGATGGGGCCTTTTATGCTGAACGTCGTGCAGAATGTCATGTGATGTCCCCGGGATGGATAATATGCCCAATCAAACCGGTATTCTTGCCGGTTGTAATGAAGACCTGCCAGGCGGTGAATTCCATGGCCGCTATCATGAGGAGGGTGTCTCCTTGTCACCGGAAAGTGCCGTTGTTGTTGTCACCAATGGCGGAGAGCAGCAACTGCAGAGTGAAAAATTGCCTGGTTAGAAGCATGTTCGCGCCATTGCCGCTGCCTTTCCCACTGAAGTAAAGACGGTACGGATGGGGCCTTTTATGCTGAATGTCTTGAAGAATGTCATATGAGGTCCCCGTCTATGGATAATATGCGCAATCAAACCAGAATTCTTGGCGGTTTTAATGAAGAACTGCCAGGCGGCTAATTCCATGGCCGCTATCTTGAGGAGGGTGTGTCCTTGTCACTGGAAACGTGCCGTTGTTGTTGTCACCAATGGCGGAGAGCAGCAACTGCAGAGTGAAAAATTGCCTGGTTAGAACCCTGTTCGTGCCGTTGCCGCTGCCTTTCCCACTGAAGTAAAGACGGTACGGATGGGGCCTTTTATGCTGAACGTCTTGAAGAATGTCGTGTGATGTCCCCGTCGATGGATAATACGCGCAATCGAACCAGTATTTTTGCCTGTTGTAATGATGATCTGCCAGGCGGTGAATTCCATGGCCGCTATCTTCAGGAGGGTGTGTCCTTGTCACCGGAAAGTGCCGTTGTTGTCACCAATGGCGGAGATCAGCAACTGCAGAGTGAAAAATTGCCTGGTTAGAAGCATGTTCGTGCCGTTGCCGCTGCCTTTCCCACTGAAGTAAAGATGGTACGGATGGGGCCTTTTATGCTGAACGTCTTGAAGAATGTCATGTGATGTCCCCGTCGATGGATAATATGCGCAATCAAACCAGTATTCTTGCCGGTTGTAATGAAGATCTGCCAGGCGGTGAATTCCTTGGCCGCTATCTTGAGGAGGGTGTATCCTTGTCACCGGGAACGTGCCGTTGTTGTAACCAATGGCGGAGAGCAGCAACTGAAGAGTGAAAAATTGCCTGGTTAGAAGCATGTTCGTTCCGTTGCCGCTGCCTTTCCCACTGAGGTAAAGACGGTACGGATTGGGACTTTTATGCTGAACGTCTTGAAGAATGCCATGTGATGTCCCCGTGGATGGATAACATGCGCAATCAAACCAGTATTCTTGGCGGTTGTAATGAAGGTCTGCCAGGCGGTGAATTCTATGGCCGCTATCTTGAGGAGGGTGTGTCCTTGTCACTCTAAACGTGCCGTTGTTGTTGTCACCAATGGCGGAGAGCAGCAACTGCAGAGTCAGAAATTGCCTGGTTAGAACCATGTTCGTGCCGTTCCCGCTGCCTTTCCCACTGAAGTAAAAACGGTACGGATAGGGCCTGCTGAACGTCTTGAAAAATGTCATGTGATGTCCCCGTCGATGGATAATAAGCGCAATCAAACCAGGATTCTTGGCGGTTGTAATGAAGAACTGCCAGGCGGTGAATTCCATGGCCGCTAACTTGAGGAGGGTGTGTCCTTGTCACCGGAAACGTGCCGTTGTTGTTGTAAGCAATTGCGGAGAGCAGCAACTGAAGAGTGAAAAATTGCCTGGTTAGAACCATGTTCCTGCCGTTGCGGCTGCCTTTCCCACTGAAGTAAAGACGGTACGGATGGGGCCTTTTATGCTGAACGTCTTGAAGAATGTCATGTGAAGTCCCCGTCGATGGATAATATGCGCAATCAAGCCAGTATTCTTGCCGGTTGTAATGAAGATCTGCCAGGCGGTGAATTAATTCCATGGCCGCTATCTTCAGGAGGGTGTGTCCTTGTCACCGGAAACGTGCCGTTGTTGTTGTCACCAATGGTGGAGAGCAGCAACTGCAGAGTGAAAAACTGCCTGGTTAGAAGCATGTTCGCGCCATTGCCGCTACCTTTCCCACTGAAGTAAAGACGGTACGGATGGGGCCTTTTATGCTGAATGTCTTGAAGAATGTCATGTGATGTCCCCGTCGATGGATAATACGCGCAATCCAACCAGTATTCTTGCCTGTTGTAATGATGATCTGCCAGGCGGTGAATTCCATGGCCGCTATCTTCAGGAGGGTGTGTCCTTATAACCGGAAAGTGCCGTTGTTGTCACCAATGGCGGAGAGCAGCAACTGCAGAGTGAAAAATTGCCTGGTTAGAAGCATGTTCGTGCCGCTGCCTTTCCCAGTGAAGTAAAAACGGTACGGATAGGGCCTATTGAACGTCTTGAAGGATGTCATGTGATGTCCCCGTCGATGGATAATATGCGCAATCAAACCAGTATTCTTGGCGGTTGTAATGAAGGTCTGCCTGGCGGTGAATTCCATGGTCGCTATCTTGAGGAGGGTGTGTGCTTGTCACCGGAAACGTGCCGTTGTTGTTGTCAACAATGGCGGAGAGCAGCAACTGTATAGTGAAAAATTGCCTGATTAGAAGCATGTTCGTGCCCTTGCCGCTGCCTTTCCCACTGAAGTAAAAAAGGTACGAATGGGGCCTTTTATGCTGAACGTATTGATGAATGTCATGTGATGTCCCCGACGATAGATAATATGCCCAATCAAACCGGTATTCTTGCCGGTTGTAATGAAGATCTGCCAGGCGGTGAATTTCATGGCCGCTATCATGAGGAGGGTGTGTCCTTGTCACCGGAAACGTGCTGTTGTTGTTGTCACCAATGGTGGAGAGCAACAACTGCAGAGTGAAAAATTGCCAGGTTAGAAGCATGTTCGCGCCATTGCCGTTGCCTTTCCCATTGAAGACGGTACGGATGGGGCCTTTTATGCTGAATGTCTTGAAGAATGTCATGTGATGTCCCCGTCTATGGATAATATGCGCAATCAAACCAGGATTCTTGGCGGTTGTAATGAAGAACTTCCAGGCGGTGAATTCCATGGCCGCTATCTTGAGGAGGGTGTGTCCTTGTCACTGGGAACGTGCCGTTGTTGTCACCAATGGCGGAGAGCAGCAACTGCAGAGTGAAAAACTGCCTGGTTAGAACCATGTTCGTGCCGTTGCCGCTGCCTTTCCGACTGAAGTAAAGACCGTACGGATGGGGCCTTTTATGCTCAACGTCTTGAAGAATGTCTTGTGATGTCCCCGTGGATCGATAATATGCGCAATCAAATCAGTATTCTTGCCGGTTGTAATGAAGATCTGCCAGGCGGTGAATTCAATGGCCGCTATCTTCAGGAGGGTGTGTCCTTTTCACCGGGAACGTGCCGTTGTTGTTGTAACCAATGGCGGAGAGCAGCACCTGGAGAGCGAAAAATTGCCTGGTTAAAAGCATGTTCGTGCCGTTGCCGCTGCCTTTCCCACTGAGGTAAAGACGGTACGGATGGGGCCTTTTATGCTCAACGTCTTGAAGAATGTCTTATGATGTCCCCGTGGATCGATAATATGCGCAATCAAACCAGTATTCTTGCAGGTTGTAAGAAAGATCTGCCAGGCGGTGAATTCCTTGGCCGCTATCTCGAGGGTGTCTTCTTGTCACCGGAAAGTGCCGTTGTTGTTGTCACCAATGGCGGAGAGCAGCAACTGCAGATTGAAAAACTGCCTGGTTAGAACCATGTTCGTGCCGTTGCCGCTGCCTTTCCCACTGATGTAAAGACGGTACGGATGGGGCCTTTTATGCTGAACGTCTTGAAGAATGTCATGTGATGTCCCCGTCGATGGATAATATGCGCAATCAAACCAGTATTCTTACCGGCTGTAATGAAGATCTGCCAGGCGGTGAATTCCTTGGCCGCTATCTTGAGGAGGGTGTATCCTTGTCACCGGGAACGTGCCGTTGTTGTAACCAATGGCGGAGAGCAGCAACTGAAGAGTGAAAAATTGCCTGGTTAGAAGCATGTTCGTTCCGTTGCCGCTGCCTTTCCCACTGAGGTAAAGACGGTACGGATTGGGACTTTTATGCTGAACGTCTTGAAGAATGCCATGTGATGTCCCCGTGGATGGATAACATACGCAATCAAACCAGTATTCTTGGCGGTTGTAATGAAGGTCTGCCAGGCGGTGAATTCTATGGCCGCTATCTTGAGGAGGGTGTGTCCTTGTCACTCTAAACGTGCCGTTGTTGTTGTCACCAATGGCGGAGAGCAGCAACTGCAGAGTGAGAAATTGCCTGGTTAGAACCATGTTCGTGCCGTTCCCGCTGCCTTTCCCACTGAAGTAAAAACGGTACGGATAGGGCCTGCTGAACGTCTTGAAAAATGGCATGTGATGTCCCCGTCGATGGATAATAAGCGCAATCAAACCAGGATTCTTGGCGGTTGTAATGAAGAACTGCCAGGCGGTGAATTCCATGGCCGCTAACTTGAGGAGGGTGTGTCCTTGTCACCGGAAACGTGCCGTTGTTGTTGTAAGCAATGGCGGAGAGCAGCAACTGAAGAGTGAAAAATTGCATGGTTAGAACCATGTTCCTGCCGTTGCGGCTGCCTTTCCCACTGAAGTAAAGACGGTACAGATGGGGCCTTTTATGCTGAACGTCTTGAAGAATGTCATGGGAAGTCCCCGTCGATGGATAATATGCGCAATCAAGCCAGTATTCTTGCCGGTTGTAATGAAGATCTGCCAGGCGGTGAATTAATTCCATGGCCGCTATCTTCAGGAGGGTGTGTCCTTGTCACCGGAAAGTGCCGTTGTTGTTGTCACCAATGGCGGAGAGCAGCAACTGCAGAGTGAAAAATTCCCTGGTTAGAACAATGTTCGTGCCGTTGCCGCTGCCTTTCCCACTGAAGTAAAGACGGTACAGACGGGGCCTTTTATGCTGAACGTCTTGAAGAATGTCATGTGATGTCCCCGTCGATGGATAATATGCGCAATCAAACCAGTATTCTTGCCGGTTGTAATGAAGATCTGCCAGGCGGTGAATTCCTTGGCCGCTATCTTGAGGAGGGTGTATCCTTGTCACCGGGAACGTGCCGTTGTTGTAACCAATGGCGGAAAGCAGCAACTGAAGAGTGAAAAATTGCCTGGTTAGAAGCATGTTCGTTCCGTTGCCGCTGCCTTTCCCACTGAGGTAAAGACGGTACGGATTGGGCCTTTTATGCTGAACGACTTGAAGAATGTCATGTGATGTCCCCGTGGATGGATAACATGCGCAATCAAACCAGTATTCTTGGCGGTTGTAATGAAGGTCTGCCAGGCGGTGAATTCCATGGCCGCTATCTTGAGGAGGGTGTGTCCTTGTCACTGGAAACGTGCCGTTGTTGTTGTCACCAACGGCGGAGAGTAGCAACTGCAGAGTGAAAAATTGCCTGGTTGGAAGCATGTTCGTGCCGTTGCCGCTGCCTTTCCCACTGAAGTAAAGACGGTACGGATGGGGCCTTTTATGCTGAACGTCGTGCAAAATGTCATGTGATGTCCCCGTCGATGGATAATATGCGCAATCAAACCAGTATTCTTGGCGGTTGTAATGATGATCTGCCAGGCGGTGAATTCCATGGCCGCTATCTTTAGGAGGGTGTGTCCTTGTCACCGGAAACGTGCCGTTTTTGTTCACCAATGGCGAAGAGCAGCAACTGCAGAGTGAAAAATTGCCTGGTTAAAACCATGTTCGTTGCCGTTGCCGCTGCCTTTCCCACTGAAGTAAAGACGGTACAGATGGGGCCTTTTATGCTGAACGTCTTGAAGAATGTCATGTGATGTCCCCGTCGATGGATAATATGCGCAATCAAGCCAGTATTCTTGCCGGTTGTAATGAAGATCTGCCAGGCGGTGAATTAATTCCATGGCCGCTATCTTCAGGAGGGTGTGTCCTTGTCACCGGAAAGTGCCGTTGTTGTTGTCACCAATGGCGGAGAGCAGCAACTGCAGAGTGAAAAATTGCCTGGTTAGAACAATGTTCGTGCCGTTGCAGCTGCCTTTCCCACTGGAGTAAAGACGGTACGGATGGGGCCTTTTATGCTGAACGTCTTGAAGAATGTCATGTGATGTCCCCGTCGATGGATAATACGCGCAATCAAACCAGTATTCTTGCCGGTTGTAATGAAGATCTGCCAGGCGGTGAATTCCATGGCCGCTATCTTGAGGAGGGTGTGTCCTTGTCACCGGGAACGTGCCGTTGTTGTAACCAATGGCGGAGAGCAGCCACTGGAGAGTGAAAAATTGCCTGGTTAGAAGCATGTTCGTGCCGTTGCCGCTGCCTTTCCCACTGAGGTAAAGACGGTACGGATGGGGCCTTTTATGCTCAACGTCTTGAAGAATGTCTTGTGATGTCCCCGTGGATCGATAATATGCGCAATCAAACCAGTATTCTTGCCGGTTGTAATAAAGATCTGCCAGGCGGTGAATTCCTTGGCCGCTATCTTGAGGGTGTCTCCTTGTCACCGGGAACGTGCCGTTGTTGTTGTAACCAATGGCGGAGAGGAGCAACTGGAGAGTGAAAAATTGCCTGGTTAGAAGCATGTTCGTGCCGTTGCCGCTGCCTTTCCCACTGATGTGAAGACGGTACGGATGGGGCCTTTTATGCTGAACGTCTTGAAGAATGTCTTGTGATGTCCGCGTGGATCGATAATATGAGCAATCAAACCAGTATTCTTGCCGGTTGTAATAAAGATCTGCCAGGCGCTGAATTCCTTGGCCGCTATCTTGAGGAGGGTGTGTCCTGGTCACCGGAAACGTGCCGTTGTTGTTGTCACCAACGGCGGAGAGTAGCAACTGCAGAGTGAAAAATTGCCTGTTTGGAAGCTTGTTCGTGCCGTTGCCGCTGCCTTTCCCACTGAAGTAAAGACGGTACGGATGGGGCCTTTTATGCTGAACGTCGTGCAGAATGTCATGTGATGTCCCCGGGATGGATAATATGCCCAATCAAACCGGTATTCTTGCCGGTTGTAATGAAGATCTGCCAGGCGGTGAATTTCATGGCCGCTATTATGAGGAGGGCGTGTCCTTGTCACCGGAAACGTGCCATAGTTGTTGTCACCAATGGTGGAGAGCAGCAACTGCAGAGTGAAAAACTGCCTGGTTAGAAGCATGTTCGCGCCATTGCCGCTACCTTTCCCACTGAAGTAAAGACGGTACGGATGGGGCCTTTTATGCTGAATGTCTTGAAGAATGTCATGTGATGTCCCCGTCGATGGATAATACGCGCAATCAAACCAGTATTCTTGCCTGTTGTAATGATGATCTGCCAGGCGGTGAATTCCATGGCCGCTATCTTCAGGAGGGTGTGTCCTTATAACCGGAAAGTGCCGTTGTTGTCACCAATGGCGGAGAGCAGCAACTGCAGAGTGAAAAATTGCCTGGTTAGAAGCATGTTCGTGCCGCTGCCTTTCCCAGTGAAGTAAAAACGGTACGGATAGGGCCTATTGAACGTCTTGAAAGATGTCATGTGATGTCCCCGTCGATGGATAATATGCGCAATCAAACCAGTATTCTTGGCGGTTGTAATGAAGGTCTGCCTGGCGGTGAATTCCATGGTCGCTATCTTGAGGAGGGTGTGTGCTTGTCACCGGAAACGTGCCGTTGTTGTTGTCAACAATGGCGGAGAGCAGCAACTGTATAGTGAAAAATTGCCTGATTAGAAGCATGTTCGTGCCCTTGCCGCTGCCTTTCCCACTGAAGTAAAAAAGGTACGAATGGGGCCTTTTATGCTGAACGTCTTGATGAATGTCATGTGATGTCCCCGACGATAGATAATATGCCCAATCAAACCGGTATTCTTGCCGGTTGTAATGAAGATCTGCCAGGCGGTGAATTTCATGGCCGCTATCATGAGGAGGGTGTGTCCTTGTCACCGGAAACGTGCTGTTGTTGTTGTCACCAATGGTGGAGAGCAACAACTGCAGAGTGAAAAATTGCCTGGTTAGAAGCATGTTCGCGCCATTGCCGCTGCCTTTCCCATTGAAGACGGTACGGATGGGGCCTTTTATGCTGAATGTCTTGAAGAATGTCATGTGATGTCCCCGTCTATGGATAATATGCGCAATCAAACCAGGATTCTTGGCGGTTGTAATGAAGAACTTCCAGGCGGTGAATTCCATGGCCGCTATCTTGAGGAGGGTGTGTCCTTGTCACTGGAAACGTGCCGTTGTTGTCACCAATGGCGGAGAGCAGCAACTGCAGAGTGAAAAATTGCCTGGTTAGAACCATGTTCGTGCCGTTGCCGCTGCCTTTCCGACTGAAGTAAAGACGGTACGGATGGGGCCTTTTATGCTCAACGTCTTGAAGAATGTCTTGTGATGTCCCCGTGGATCGATAATATGCGCAATCAAATCAGTATTCTTGCCGGTTGTAATGAAGATCTGCCAGGCGGTGAATTCAATGGCCGCTATCTTCAGGAGGGCGTGTCCTTTTCACCGGGAACGTGCCGTTGTTGTTGTAACCAATGGCGGAGAGCAGCACCTGGAGAGCGAAAAATTGCCTGGTTAAAAGCATGTTCGTGCCGTTGCCGCTGCCTTTCCCACTGAGGTAAAGACGGTACGGATGGGGCCTTTTATGCTCAACGTCTTGAAGAATGTCTTATGATGTCCCCGTGGATCGATAATATGCGCAATCAAACCAGTATTCTTGCCGGTTGTAACAAAGATCTGCCAGGCGGTGAATTCCTTGGCCGCTATCTCGAGGGTGTCTCCTTGTCACCGGAAAGTGCCGTTGTTGTTGTCACCAATGGCGGAGAGCAGCAACTGCAGATTGAAAAATTGCCTGGTTAGAACCATGTTCGTGCCGTTGCCGCTGCCTTTCCCACTGATGTAAAGACGGTACGGATGGGGCCTTTTATGCTGAACGTCTTGAAGAATGTCATGTGATGTCCCCGTCGATGGATAATATGCGCAATCAAACCAGTATTCTTACCGGCTGTAATGAAGATCTGCCAGGCGGTGAATTCCTTGGCCGCTATCTTGAGGAGGGTGTATCCTTGTCACCGGGAACATGCCGTTGTTGTAACCAATGGCGGAGAGCAGCAACTGAAGAGTGAAAAATTGCCTGGTTAGAAGCATGTTCGTTCCGTTGCCGCTGCCTTTCCCACTGAGGTAAAGACGGTACGGATTGGGACTTTTATGCTGAACGTCTTGAAGAATGTCATGTGATGTCCCCATGGATGGATAACATGCGCAATCAAACCAGTATTCTTGGCGGTTGTAATGAAGGTCTGCCAGGCGGTGAATTCCATGGCCGCTATTTTGAGGAGGGTGTGTCCTTGTCACTGGAAACGTGCCGTTGTTGTTGTCACCAATGGCGGAGAGCAGCAACTGCAGAGTGAGAAATTGCCTGGTTAGAACCATGTTCGTGAGTTCCCGCTGCCTTTCCCACTGAAGTAAAGACGGTACGGATGGGGCCTTTTACGCTGAACGTCTTGAAGAATGTCATGTGATGTCCCCGTCGATGGATAATACGCGCAATCAAACCAGTATTCTTGCCGGTTGTAATGAAGATCTGCCAGGCGGTGAATTCCATGGCCGCTATCTTCAGGAGGGTGTGTCCTTGTCACCGGGAACGTGCCGTTGATGTAACCAATGGCGGAGAGCAGCAACTGGAGAGTGAAAAATTGCCTGGTTAGAAGCATGTTCGTGCCGTTGCCGCTGCCTTTCCCACTGAGGTAAAGACGGTACGGATGGGGCCTTTTATGCTCAACGTCTTGAAGAATGTCTTGTGATGTCCCCGTGGATCGATAATATGCGCGATCAAACCAGTATTCTTGCCGGTTGTAATAAAGATCTGCCAGGCGGTGAATTCCTTGGCCGCTATCTTGAGGGTGTCTCCTTGTCACCGGGAACGTGCCGTTGTTGTTGTAACCAATGGCGGAGAGCAGCAACAGGAGAGTGAAAAATTGCCTGGTTAGAAGCATGTTCGTGCCGTTGCCGCTGCCTTTCCAACTGAGGTAAAGACGGTACGGATGGGGCCTTTTATGCTGAACGACTTGAAGAATGTTTTGTGATGTCCCCGTGGATCGATCTATGCGCAATCAAACCAGTATTCTTGCCGGTTGTAATAAAGATCTGCCAGGCGGTGAATTCCTTGGCCGCTATCTTGAGGAGGGTGTGTCCTGGTCACCGGAAACGTGCCGTTGTTGTTGTCACCAATGGCGAAGAGCAGCAACTGCAGAGTGAAAAATTGCCTGGTTAAAACCATGTTCGTGCCGTTGCCGCTGCCTTTCCCACTGAAGTAAAGACGGTACGGATGGGGCCTTTTATGCTGAACGTCTTGAAGAATGTCATGTGATGTCCCCGTCGATGGATAATATGCGCAATCAAGCCAGTATTCTTGCCGGTTGTAATGAACATCTGCCAGGCGGTGAATTAATTCCATGGCCGCTATCTTCAGGAGGGTGTGTCCTTGTCACCGGAAAGTGCCGTTGTTGTTGTCACCAATGGCGGAGAGCAGCAACTGCAGAGTGAAAAATTGCCTGGTTAGAACAATGTTCGTGCCGTTGCCGCTGCCTTTCCCACTGAAGTAAAGACGGTACGGACGGGGCCTTTTATGCTGAACGTCTTGAAGAATGTCATGTGATGTCCCCGTCGATGGATAATATGCGCAATCAAGCCAGTATTCTTGCCGGTTGTAATGAAGATCTGCCAGGCGGTGAATTAATTCCATGGCCGCTATCTTCAGGAGGGTGTGTCCTTGTCACCGGAAAGTGCCGTTGTTGTTGTCACCAATGGCGGAGAGCAGCAACTGCAGAGTGAAAAATTCCCTGGTTAGAACAATGTTCGTGCCGTTGCCGCTGCCTTTCCCACTGAAGTAAAGACGGTACAGACGGGGCCTTTTATGCTGAACGTCTTGAAGAATGTCATGTGATGTCCCCGTCGATGGATAATATGCGCAATCAAACCAGTATTCTTGCCGGTTGTAATGAAGATCTGCCAGGCGGTGAATTCCTTGGCCGCTATCTTGAGGAGGGTGTATCCTTGTCACCGGGAACGTGCCGTTGTTGTAACCAATGGCGGAAAGCAGCAACTGAAGAGTGAAAAATTGCCTGGTTAGAAGCATGTTCGTTCCGTTGCCGCTGCCTTTCCCACTGAGGTAAAGACGGTACGGATTGGGCCTTTTATGCTGAACGACTTGAAGAATGTCATGTGATGTCCCCGTGGATGGATAACATGCGCAATCAAACCAGTATTCTTGGCGGTTGTAATAAAGATCTGCCAGGCGCTGAATTCCTTGGCCGCTATCTTGAGGAGAGTGTGTCCTGGTCACCGGAAACGTGCCGTTGTTGTTGTCACCAACGGCGGAGAGTAGCAACTGCAGAGTGAAAAATTGCCTGGTTGGAAGCATGTTCGTGCCGTTGCCGCTGCCTTTCCCACTGAAGTAAAGACGGTACGGATGGGGCCTTTTATGCTGAACGTCGTGCAAAATGTCATGTGATGTCCCCGTCGATGGATAATATGCGCAATCAAACCAGTATTCTTGGCGGTTGTAATGATGATCTGCCAGGCGGTGAATTCCATGGCCGCTATCTTTAGGAGGGTGTGTCCTTGTCACCGGAAACGTGCCGTTTTTGTTCACCAATGGCGAAGAGCAGCAACTGCAGAGTGAAAAATTGCCTGGTTAAAACCATGTTCGTGCCGTTGCCGCTGCCTTTCCCACTGAAGTAAAGACGCTACAGATGGGGCCTTTTATGCTGAACGTCTTGAAGAATGTCATGTGATGTCCCCGTCGATGGATAATATGCGCAATCAAGCCAGTATTCTTGCCGGTTGTAATGAAGATCTGCCAGGCGGTGAATTAATTCCATGGCCGCTATCTTCAGGAGGGTGTGTCCTTGTCACCGGAAAGTGCCGTTGTTGTTGTCACCAATGGCGGAGAGCAGCATCTGCAGAGTGAAAAATTGCCTGGTTAGAACAATGTTCGTGCCGTTGCAGCTGCCTTTCCCACTGGAGTAAAGACGGTACGGATGGGGCCTTTTATGCTGAACGTCTTGAAGAATGTCATGTGATGTCCCCGTCGATGGATAATACGCGCAATCAAACCAGTATTCTTGCCGGTTGTAATGAAGATCTGCCAGGCGGTGAATTCCATGGCCGCTATCTTGAGGAGGGTGTGTCCTTGTCACCGGGAACGTGCCGTTGTTGTAACCAATGGCGGAGAGCAGCCACTGGAGAGTGAAAAATTGCCTGGTTAGAAGCATGTTCGTGCCGTTGCCGCTGCCTTTCCCACTGAGGTAAAGACGGTACGGATGGGGCCTTTTATGCTCAACGTCTTGAAGAATGTCTTGTGATGTCCCCGTGGATCGATAATATGCGCAATCAAACCAGTATTCTTGCCGGTTGTAATAAAGATCTGCCAGGCGGTGAATTCCTTGGCCGCTATCTTGAGGGTGTCTCCTTGTCACCGGGAACGTGCCGTTGTTGTAACCAATGGCGGAGAGGAGCAACTGGAGAGTGAAAAATTGCCTGGTTAGAAGCATGTTCGTGCCGTTGCCGCTGCCTTTCCCACTGATGTAAAGACGGTACGGATGGGGCCTTTTATGCTGAACGTCTTGAAGAATGTCTTGTGATGTCCGCGTGGATCGATAATATGAGCAATCAAACCAGTATTCTTGCCGGTTGTAATAAAGATCTGCCAGGCGCTGAATTCCTTGGCCGCTATCTTGAGGAGGGTGTGTCCTGGTCACCGGAAACGTGCCGTTGTTGTTGTCACCAACGGCGGAGAGTAGCAACTGCAGAGTGAAAAATTGCCTGTTTGGAAGCTTGTTCGTGCCGTTGCCGCTGCCTTTCCCACTGAAGTAAAGACGGTACGGATGGGGCCTTTTATGCTGAACGTCGTGCAGAATGTCATGTGATGTCCCCGGGATGGATAATATGCCCAATCAAACCGGTATTCTTGCCGGTTGTAATGAAGATCTGCCAGGCGGTGAATTTCATGGCCGCTATTATGAGGAGGGCGTGTCCTTGTCACCGGAAACGTGCCATTGTTGTTGTCACCAATGGTGGAGAGCAGCAACTGCAGAGTGAAAAACTGCCTGGTTAGAAGCATGTTCGCGCCATTGCCGCTACCTTTCCCACTGAAGTAAAGACGGTACGGATGGGGCCTTTTATGCTGAATGTCTTGAAGAATGTCATGTGATGTCCCCGTCGATGGATAATACGCGCAATCAAACCAGTATTCTTGCCTGTTGTAATGATGATCTGCCAGGCGGTGAATTCCATGGCCGCTATCTTCAGGAGGGTGTGTCCTTATAACCGGAAAGTGCCGTTGTTGTCACCAATGGCGGAGAGCAGCAACTGCAGAGTGAAAAATTGCCTGGTTAGAAGCATGTTCGTGCCGCTGCCTTTCCCAGTGAAGTAAAAACGGTACGGATAGGGCCTATTGAACGTCTTGAAAGATGTCATGTGATGTCCCCGTCGATGGATAATATGCGCAATCAAACCAGTATTCTTGGCGGTTGTAATGAAGGTCTGCCTGGCGGTGAATTCCATGGTCGCTATCTTGAGGAGGGTGTGTGCTTGTCACCGGAAACGTGCCGTTGTTGTTGTCAACAATGGCGGAGAGCAGCAACTGTATAGTGAAAAATTGCCTGATTAGAAGCATGTTCGTGCCCTTGCCGCTGCCTTTCCCACTGAAGTAAAAAAGGTACGAATGGGGCCTTTTATGCTGAACGTCTTGATGAATGTCATGTGATGTCCCCGACGATAGATAATATGCCCAATCAAACCGGTATTCTTGCCGGTTGTAATGAAGATCTGCCAGGCGGTGAATTTCATGGCCGCTATCATGAGGAGGGTGTGTCCTTGTCACCGGAAACGTGCTGTTGTTGTTGTCACCAATGGTGGAGAGCAACAACTGCAGAGTGAAAAATTGCCTGGTTAGAAGCATGTTCGCGCCATTGCCGCTGCCTTTCCCAATGAAGACGGTACGGATGGGGCCTTTTATGCTGAATGTCTTGAAGAATGTCATGTGATGTCCCCGTCTATGGATAATATGCGCAATCAAACCAGGATTCTTGGCGGTTGTAATGAAGAACTTCCAGGCGGTGAATTCCATGGCCGCTATCTTGAGGAGGGTGTGTCCTTGTCACTGGAAACGTGCCGTTGTTGTCACCAATGGCGGAGAGCAGCAACTGCAGAGTGAAAAATTGCCTGGTTAGAACCATGTTCGTGCCGTTGCCGCTGCCTTTCCGACTGAAGTAAAGACGGTACGGATGGGGCCTTTTATGCTCAACGTCTTGAAGAATGTCTTGTGATGTCCCCGTGGATCGATAATATGCGCAATCAAATCAGTATTCTTGCCGGTTGTAATGAAGATCTGCCAGGCGGTGAATTCAATGGCCGCTATCTTCAGGAGGGCGTGTCCTTTTCACCGGGAACGTGCCGTTGTTGTTGTAACCAATGGCGGAGAGCAGCACCTGGAGAGCGAAAAATTGCCTGGTTAAAAGCATGTTCGTGCCGTTGCCGCTGCCTTTCCCACTGAGGTAAAGACGGTACGGATGGGGCCTTTTATGCTCAACGTCTTGAAGAATGTCTTATGATGTCCCCGTGGATCGATAATATGCGCAATCAAACCAGTATTCTTGCCGGTTGTAACAAAGATCTGCCATGCGGTGAATTCCTTGGCCGCTATCTCGAGGGTGTCTCCTTGTCACCGGAAAGTGCCGTTGTTGTTGTCACCAATGGCGGAGAGCAGCAACTGCAGATTGAAAAATTGCCTGGTTAGAACCATGTTCGTGCCGTTGCCGCTGCCTTTCCCACTGATGTAAAGACGGTACGGATGGGGCCTTTTATGCTGAACGTCTTGAAGAATGTCATGTGATGTCCCCGTCGATGGATAATATGCGCAATCAAACCAGTATTCTTACCGGCTGTAATGAAGATCTGCCAGGCGGTGAATTCCTTGGCCGCTATCTTGAGGAGGGTGTATCCTTGTCACCGGGAACATGCCGTTGTTGTAACCAATGGCGGAGAGCAGCAACTGAAGAGTGAAAAATTGCCTGGTTAGAAGCATGTTCGTTCCGTTGCCGCTGCCTTTCCCACTGAGGTAAAGACGGTACGGATTGGGACTTTTATGCTGAACGTCTTGAAGAATGTCATGTGATGTCCCCATGGATGGATAACATGCGCAATCAAACCAGTATTCTTGGCGGTTGTAATGAAGGTCTGCCAGGCGGTGAATTCCATGGCCGCTATTTTGAGGAGGGTGTGTCCTTGTCACTGGAAACGTGCCGTTGTTGTTGTCACCAATGGCGGAGAGCAGCAACTGCAGAGTGAGAAATTGCCTGGTTAGAACCATGTTCGTGAGTTCCCGCTGCCTTTCCCACTGAAGTAAAGACGGTACGGATGGGGCCTTTTACGCTGAACGTCTTGAAGAATGTCATGTGATGTCCCCGTCGATGGATAATACGCGCAATCAAACCAGTATTCTTGCCGGTTGTAATGAAGATCTGCCAGGCGGTGAATTCCATGGCCGCTATCTTCAGGAGGGTGTGTCCTTGTCACCGGGAACGTGCCGTTGATGTAACCAATGGCGGAGAGCAGCAACTGGAGAGTGAAAAATTGCCTGGTTAGAAGCATGTTCGTGCCGTTGCCGCTGCCTTTCCCACTGAGGTAAAGACGGTACGGATGGGGCCTTTTATGCTCAACGTCTTGAAGAATGTCTTGTGATGTCCCCGTGGATCGATAATATGCGCGATCAAACCAGTATTCTTGCCGGTTGTAATAAAGGTCTGCCAGGCGGTGAATTCCTTGGCCGCTATCTTGAGGGTGTCTCCTTGTCACCGGGAACGTGCCGTTGTTGTTGTAACCAATGGCGGAGAGCAGCAACAGGAGAGTGAAAAATTGCCTGGTTAGAAGCATGTTCGTGCCGTTGCCGCTGCCTTTCCAACTGAGGTAAAGACGGTACGGATGGGGCCTTTTATGCTGAACGACTTGAAGAATGTTTTGTGATGTCCCCGTGGATCGATCTATGCGCAATCAAACCAGTATTCTTGCCGGTTGTAATAAAGATCTGCCAGGCGGTGAATTCCTTGGCCGCTATCTTGAGGAGGGTGTGTCCTGGTCACCGGAAACGTGCCGTTGTTGTTGTCACCAACGGCGGAGAGTAGCAACTGCAGAGTGAAAAATTGCCTGGTTGGAAGCATGTTCGTGCCGTTGCCGCTGCCTTTCCCACTGAAGTAAAGACGGTACGGATGGGGCCTTTTATGCTGAACGTCGTGCAGAATGTCATGTGATGTCCCCGTCGATGGATAATATGCGCAATCAAACCAGTATTCTTGGCGGTTGTAATGATGATCTGCCAGGCGGTGAATTCCATGGCCGCTATCTTTAGGAGGGAGTGTCCTTGTCACCGGAAACGTGCCGTTGTTGTTGTCACCAATGGCGAAGAGCAGCAACTGCAGAGTGAAAAATTGCCTGGTTAAAACCATGTTCGTGCCGTTGCCGCTGCCTTTCCCACTGAAGTAAAGACGGTACGGATGGGGCCTTTTATGCTGAACGTCTTGAAGAATGTCATGTGATGTCCCCGTCGATGGATAATATGCGCAATCAAGCCAGTATTCTTGCCGGTTGTAATGAACATCTGCCAGGCGGTGAATTAATTCCATGGCCGCTATCTTCAGGAGGGTGTGTCCTTGTCACCGGAAAGTGCCGTTGTTGTTGTCACCAATGGCGGAGAGCAGCAACTGCAGAGTGAAAAATTGCCTGGTTAGAACAATGTTCGTGCCGTTGCCGCTGCCTTTCCCACTGAAGTAAAGACGGTACGGACGGGGCCTTTTATGCTGAACGTCTTGAAGAATGTCATGTGATGTCCCCGTCGATGGATAATATGCGCAATCAAACCAGTATTCTTGCCGGTTGTAATGAAGATCTGCCAGGCGGTGAATTCCTTGGCCGCTATCTTGAGGAGGGTGTACCCTTGTCACCGGGAACGTGCCGTTGTTGTAACCAATGGCGGAAAGCAGCAACTGAAGAGTGAAAAATTGCCTGGTTAGAAGCATGTTCGTTCCGTTGCCGCTGCCTTTCCCACTGAGGTAAAGACGGTACGGATTGGGCCTTTTATGCTGAACGTCTTGAAGAATGTCATGTGATGTCCCCGTGGATGGATAACATGCGCAATCAAACCAGTATTCTTGGCGGTTGTAATGAAGGTCTGCCAGGCGGTGAATTCCATGGCCGCTATCTTGAGGAGGGTGTGTCCTTGTCACTGGAAACGTGCCGTTGTTGTTGTCACCAATGGCGGAGGGCAGCAACTGCAGAGTGAGAAATTGCCTCGTTAGAACCATGTTCGTGCCGTTCCCGCTGCCTTTCCCACTGAAGTAAAGACGGTACGAATGGGGCCTTTTATGCTGAACGTCTTGAAGAATGTCATGTGATGTCCCCGTCGATGGATAATACGCGCAATCAAACCAGTATTCTTGCCGGTTGTAATGAAGATCTGGCAGGCGGTGAATTCCATGGCCGCTATCTTCAGGAGGGTGTGTCCTTGTCACCGGGAACGTGCCGTTGTTGTAACCAATGGCGGAGAGCGGCCACTGGAGAGTGAAAAATTGCCTGGTTAGAAGCATGTTCGTGCCGTTGCCGCTGCCTTTCCCACTGAGGTAAAGACGGTACGGATGGGGCCTTTTATGCTCAACGTCTTGAAGAATGTCTTGTGATGTCCCCGTGGATCGATAATATGCGCAATCAAACCAGTATTCTTGCCTGTTGTAATAAAGATCTGCCAGGCGGTGAATTCCTTGGCCGCTATCTTGAGGGTGTCTCCTTGTCACCGGGAACGTGCCGTTGTTGTTGTAACCAATGGCGGAGAGGAGCAACTGGAGAGTGAAAAATTGCCTGGTTAGAAGCATGTTCGTGCCCTTGCCGCTGCCTTTCCCACTGAAATAAAAAAGGTACGAATGGGGCCTTTTATGCTGAACGTCTTGATGAATGTCATGTGATGTCCCCGACGATAGATAATATGCCCAATCAAACCGGTATTCTTGCCGGTTGTAATGAAGATCTGCCAGGCGGTGAATTTCATGGCCGCTATCATGAGGAGGGTGTGTCCTTGTCACCGGAAACGTGCTGTTGTTGTTGTCACCAATGGTGGAGAGCAGCAACTGCAGAGTGAAAAATTGCCTGGTTAGAAGCATGTTCGCGCCATTGCCGCTGCCTTTCCCATTGAAGTAAAGACGGTACGGATGGGGCCTTTTATGCTGAATATCTTGAAGAATGTCATGTGATGTCCCCGTCTATGGATAATATGCGCAATCAAACCAGGATTCTTGGCGGTTGTAATGAAGAACTGCCAGGCGGTGAATTCCATGGCCGCTATCTTGAGGAGGGTGTGTCCTTGTCACTGGAAACGTGCCGCTGTTGTCACCAATGGCGGAGAGCAGCAACTGCAGAGTGAAAAATTGCCTGGTTAGAACAATGTTCGTGCCGTTGCCGCTGCCTTTCCCACTGAGGTTAAGACGGTACGGATGGGGCCTTTTATGCTGAACGTCTTGAAGAATGTCTTGTGATGTCCCCGTGGATCGATAATATGCGCAATCAAACCAGTATTCTTGCCGATTGTAATAAAGATCTGCCAGGCGGTGAATTCCTTGGCCGCTATCTTGAGGGTGTCTCCTTGTCAGCGGGAACGTGCAGTTGTTGTTGTAACCAATGGCGGAGTGCAGCAACTGGAGAGTGAAAAATTGCCTGATTAGAAGCATGTTCGTGCCCTTGCCGCTGCCTTTCCCACTGAAGTAAAAAAGGTACGAATGGGGCATTTTATGCTGAACGTCTTGAGGAATGTCATGTGATGTCCCCGTCGATGGATAATATGCGCAATCAAACCAGGATTCTTGGCGGTTGTAATGAAGAACTGCCAGGCGCTGAATTCCATGGCCGCTATCTTGAGGAGGGTGTGTCCTTGTCACTGGAAACGTGCCGCTGTTGTCAACAATGGCGGAGAGCAGCAACTGCAGTGTGAAAAATTGCCTGGTTAGAACAATGTTCGTGCCGTTGCCGCTGCCTTTCCCACTGAAGTAAAAAAGGTACGAATGGGGCCTTTTATGCTGAACGTCTTGAGGAATGTCATGTGATGTCCCCGTCGATGGATAATATGCGCAATCAAACCAGGATTCTTCGCGGTTGTAATGAAGAACTGCCAGGCGGTGAATTCCATGGCCGCTATCTTGAGGAGGGTGTGTCCTTGTCACTGGAAACGTGCCGCTGTTGTCACCAATGGCGGAGAGCAGCAACTGCAGAGTGAAAAATTGCCTGGTTAGAACAATGTTCGTGCCGTTGCCGCTGCCTTTCCCACTGAAGTAAAGACGGTACGGATGGGGCCTTTTATGCTCAACGTCTTGAAGAATGTCTTGTGATGTCCCCGTGGATCGATAATATGCGCAATCAAATCAGTATTCTTGCCGGTTGTAATGAAGATCTGCCAGGCGGTGAATTCCATGGCCGCTATCTTCAGGAGGGTGTGTCCTTTTCACCGGGAACGTGCCGTTGTTGTTGTAACCAATGGCGGAGAGCAGCACCTGGAGAGTGAAAAATTGCCTTGTTAGAAGCATGTTCGTGCCGTTGCCGCTGCCTTTCCCACTGAGGTAAAGACGGTACGGATGGGGCCTTTTATGCTGAACGTCTTGAAGAATGTCTTGTGATGTCCCCGTGGATCGATAATATGCGCAATCACACCAGTATTCTTGCCGGTTGTAATAAAGATCTGCCAGGCGGTGAATTCCTTGGCCGCTATCTTGAGGGTGTCTCCTTGTCACCGGGAACGTGCAGTTGTTGTTGTAACCAATGGCGGAGAGCAGCAACTGGAGAGTGAAAAATTGCCTGGTTAGAAGCATGTTCGTGCCGTTGCCGCTGCCTTTCCCACTGAGGTAAAGACGTTACGGATGGGGCCTTTTATGCTGAACGTCTTGAAGAATGTCTTGTGATGTCCCCGTGGATCGATAATATGCTCAATCAAACCAGTATTCTTGCCGGTTGTAATAAATATCTGCCAGGCGGTGAATTCCTTGGCCGCTATCTTGAGGAGGGTGTGTCCTGGTCACCGGAAACGTGCCGTTGTTGTTGTCACCAACGGCGGAGAGTAGCAACTGCAGAGTGAAAAATTGCCTGGTTAGAAGCATGTTCGTGCCGCTCCCTTTCCCACTGAAGTAAAAACGGTACGGATAGGGCCTATTGAACGTCTTGAAAGATGTCATGTGATGTCTGCGTCGATGGATAATATGCGCAATCAGACCAGTATTCTTGGCGGTTGTAATGAAGGTCTGCCTGGCTGTAAATTCTATGGCCGCTATCATAAGGAGGGTGTGTCCTTGTCACCGGAAACGTGCCGTTGTTGTTGTCAACAATGGCGGAGAGCAGCAACTGCATAGTGAAAATTTGCCTGATTAGAAGCATGTTCGTGCCCTTGCCGCTGCCTTTCCCACTGAAGTAAAGACGGTACGGATGGGGTCTTTTATGCTGAACGTCGTGCAGAATGTCATGTGATGTCCCCGGGATGGATAATATGCCCAATCAAACCGGTATTCTTGCCGGTTGTAATGAAGATCTGCCAGGCGGTAAATTTCATGGCCGCTATCTTGAGAAGGGTGTCTCCTTGTCACCGGAAAGTGACGTTGTTGTTGTCACCAATGGCGGAGAGCAGCAACTGCAGAGTGAAAAATTGCCTGGTTAGAAGCATGTTCGCGCCATTGCCGCTGCCTTTCCCACTGAAGTAAAGACGGTACGGATGGGGCCTTTTATGCTGAATGTCTTGAAGAATGTCATATGAGGTCCCCGTCTATGGATAATCTGCGCAATCAAACCAGAATTCTTGGCGGTTTTAATGAAGAACTGCCAGGCGGCTAATTCCATGGCCGCTATCTTGAGGAGGGTGTGTCCTTGTCACTGGAAACGTGCCGTTGTTGTTGTCACCAATGGCGGAGAGCAGCAACTGCAGAGTGAAAAATTGCCTGGTTAGAACCCTGTTCGTGCCGTTGCCGCTGCCTTTCCCACTGAAGTAAAGACGGTACGGAGGGGACCTTTTATACTGAACGTCTTGAAGAATGTCATGTGATGTCCCCGTCGATGGATAATACGCGCAATCAAACCAGTATTCTTGCCTGTTGTAATGATGATCTGCCAGGCGGTTAATTCCATGGCCGCTATCTTCAGGAGGGTCTGTCCTTGTCACCGGAAAGTGCCGTTGTTGTCACCAATGGCGGAGATCAGCAACTGCAGAGTGAAAAATTGCCTGGTTAGAAGCATGTTCGTGCCGCTCCCTTTCCCACTGAAGTAAAAACGGTACGGATAGGGCCTATTGAACGTCTTGAAAGATGTCATGTGACGTCTGCGTCGATGGATAATATGCGCAATCAGACCAGTATTCTTGGCGGTTGTAATGAAGGTCTGCCTGGCTGTAAATTCTATGGCCGCTATCATAAGGAGGGTGTGTCCTTGTCACCGGAAACGTGCCGTTGTTGTTGTCAACAATGGCGGAGAGCAGCAACTGCATAGTGAAAAATTGCCTGATTAGAAGCATGTTCGTGCCCTTGCCGCTGCCTTTCCCACTGAAGTAAAAAAGGTACGAATGGGGCCTTTTATGCTGAACGTCTTGATGAATGTCATGTGATGTCCCCGACGATGGATAATATGCGCAATCAAACCAGTATTCTCTTCGGTTCTAATGAAGATCTGCCAGGCGGTGAATTTCATGGCCGCTATCATGAGGAGGGTGTGTCCTTGTCACCGGAAACGTGCTGTTGTTGTTGTCACCAATGGTGGAGAGCAGCAACTGCAGAGTGAAAAATTGCCTGGTTAGAACCATGTTCGTGCCGTTGCCGCTGCCTTTCCCACTGAAGTAAAGAGGGTACGGATGGGGCCTTTTATGCTGAACGTCTTGAAGAATGTCATGTGATGTCCCCGTCGATGGATAAAACGCGCAATCAAACCAGTATTCTTGCCGGTTGTAATGAAGATCTGCCAGGCGGTGAATTCCATGGCCGCTATCTTCAGAAGGGTGTGTCCTTGTCACCGGAAACGTGCCGTTGTTGTTGTCACCAACTGCGGAGAGTAGCAACTGCAGAGTGAAAAATTGCCTGGTTGGAAGCATGTTCGTGCCGTTGCCGCTGCCTTTCCCACTGAAGTAAAGACGGTATGGATGGGGCCTTTTATGCTGAACGTCGTGCAGAATGTCATGTGATGTCCCCGTCGATGGATAATATGCGCAATCAAACCAGTATTCTTGGCGGTTGTAATGATGATCTGCCAGGCGGTGAATTCCATGGCCGCTATCTTTAGGAGGGTGTGTCCTTGTCACCGGAAACGTGCCGTTGTTGTCACCAATGGCGAAGAGCAGCAACTGCAGAGTGAAAAATTGCCGTGTTAAAACCATGTTCGTGCCGTTGCCGCTGCCTTTCCCACTGAAGTAAAGACGGTACGGATGGGGCCTTTTATGCTGAACGTCTTGAAGAATGTCATGTGATGTCCCCGTCGATGGATAATATGCGCAATCAAGCCAGTATTCTTGCCGGTTGTAATGAACATCTGCCAGGCGGTGAATTAATTCCATGTCCGCTATCTTCAGGAGGGTGTGTCCTTGTCACCGGAAAGTGCCGTTGTTGTTGTCATCAATGGCGGAGAGCAGCAACTGCAGAGTGAAAAATTGCCTGGTTAGAACAATGTTCGTGCCGTTGCCGCTGCCTTTCCCACTGAAGTAAAGACGGTACGGACGGGGCCTTTTATGCTGAACGTCTTGAAGAATGTCATGTGATGTCCCCGTCGATGGATAATATGCGCAATCAAACCAGTATTCTTGCCGGTTGTAATGAAGATCTGCCAGGCGGTGAATTCCTTGGCCGCTATCTTGAGGAGGGTGTATCCTTGTCACCGGGAACGTGCCGTTGTTGTAACCAATGGCGGAAAGCAGCAACTGAAGAGTGAAAAATTGCCTGGTTAGAAGCATGTTCTTTCCGTTGCCGCTGCCTTTCCCACTGAGGTAAAGACGGTACGGATTGGGCCTTTTATGCTGAACGTCTTGAAGAATGTCATGTGATGTCCCCGTGGATGGATAACATGCGCAATCAAACCAGTATTCTTGCCGGTTGTAATGAAGGTCTGCCAGGCGGTGAATTCCATGGCCGCTATCTTGAGGAGGGTGTGTCCTTGTCACTGGAAACGTGCCGTTGTTGTTGTCACCAATGGCGGAGGGCAGCAACTGCAGAGTGAGAAATTGCCTGGTTAGAACCATGTTCGTGCCGTTCCCGCTGCCTTTCCCACTGAAGTAAAGACGGTACGGATGGGGCCTTTTATGCTGAACGTCTTGAAGAATGTCATGTGATGTCCCCGTCGATGGATAATACGCGCAATCAAACCAGTATTCTTGACGGTTGTAATGAAGATCTGCCAGGCGGTGAATTTCATGGCCGCTATCTTCAGGAGGGTGTGTCCTTGTCACCGGGAACGTGCCGTTGTTGTAACCAATGGCGGAGAGCAGCCGCTGGAGAGTGAAAAATTGCCTGGTTAGAAGCATGTTCGTGCCGTTGCCGCTGCCTTTCCCACTGAGGTAAAGACGGTACGGATGAGGCCTTTTATGCTCAACGTCTTGAAGAATGTCTTGTGATGTCCCCGTGGATCGATAATATGCGCAATCAAACCAGTATTCTTGCCTGTTGTAATAAAGATCTGCCAGGCGGTGAATTCCTTGGCCGCTATCTTGAGGGTGTCTCCTTGTCACCGGGAACGTGCCGTTGTTGTTGTAACCAATGGCGGAGAGGAGCAACTGGAGAGTGAAAAATTGCCTGGTTAGAAGAATCTTCGTGCCGTTGCCGCTGCCTTTCCCACTGAAGTAAAGACGGTACGGATGGGGACTTTTATGCTGAATGTCTTGAAGAATGTCATGTGATGTCCCCGTCTATGGATAATATGCGCAATCAAACCAGGATTCTTGGCGGTTGTAATGAAGAACTGCCAGGCGTCGAATTCCATGGCCGCTACCTTGAGGAGGGTGTGTCCTTGTCACTGGAAACGTGCCGTTGTTGTTGTCGCCAATGGCGGAGAGCAGCAACTGCAGAGTGAAAAATTGCCTGGTTAGAACCCTGTTCGTGCCGTTGCCGCTGCCTTTCCCACCGAAGTAAAGACGGTACGGATGGCGCCTTTTATGCTGAACGTCTTGAAGAATGTCATGTGATGTCCCCGTCGATGGATAATACGCGCAATCAAACCAGTATTCTTGCCTGTTGTAATGATGATCTGCCAGGCGGTGAATTCCATGGCCGCTATCTTCAGGAGGGTGTGTCCTTGTAACCGGAAAGTGCCGTTGTTGTCACCAATGGCGGAAAGCAGCAACTGCAGAGTGAAAAATTGCCTGGTTAGAAGCATGTTCGTGCCGCTGCCTTTCCCAGTGAAGTAAAAACGGTACGAATAGGGCCTATTGAACGTCTTGAAAGATGTCATGTGATGTCCCCGTCGATGGATAATATGCGCAATCAAACCAGTATTCTTGGCGGTTGTAATGAAGGTCTGCCTGGCTGTGAATTCCATGGCCGCTATCTTGAGGAGGGTGTGTGCTTGTCACCGGAAACGTACCGTTGTTGTTGTCAACAATGGCGGAGAGCAGCAACTGCATAGTGAAAAATTGCCTGATTAGAAGCATGTTCGTGCCATTGCCGCTGCCTTTCCCACTGAAGTAAAAAAGGTAAGAATGGGGGCTTTTATGCTGAATGTCTTGAAGAATGTCATGTGATGTCCCCGACGATAGATAATATGCCCAATAAAACCGGTATTCTTGCCGGTTGTAATGAAGATCTGCCAGGCGGTGAATTTCATGGCCGCTATCATGAGGAGGGTGTGTCCTTGTCACCGGAAACGTGCTGTTGTTGTTGTCACCAATGGTGGAGAGCAGCAACTGCAGAGTGAAAAATTGCCTGGTTCGAAGCATGTTCGCGCCATTGCCGCTGCCTTTCCCACTGAGGTAAAGACGGTACGGATGGGGCCTTTTATGCTGAACGTCTTGAAGAATGTCTTGTGATGTCCCCGTGGATCGATAATATGCGCAATCAAACCAGTATTCTTGCCGGTTATAATAAAGATCTGCCAGGCGGTGAATTCCTTGGCCGCTATCTTGAGGGTGTCTCCTTGTCAGCGGAAACGTGCCGTTGTTGTTGTAACCAATGGCGGAGAGCAGCACCTGGAGAGTGAAAAATTGCCTTGTTAGAAGCATGTTCGTGCCGTTGCCGCTGCCTTTCCCACTGAGGTAAAGACGGTACGGATGGGGCCTTTTATGCTGAACGTCTTGAAGAATGTCTTGTGATGTCCCCGTGGATCGATAATATGCGCAATCACACCAGTATTCTTGCCGGTTGTAATAAAGATCTGCCAGGCAGTGAATTCCTTGGCCGCTATCTTGAGGGTGTCTCCTTGTCACCGGGAACGTGCAGTTGTTGTTGTAACCAATGGCGGAGAGCAGCAACTGGAGAGTGAAAAATTGCCTGGTTAGAAGCATGTTCGTGCCGTTGCCGCTGCCTTTCCCACTGAGGTAAAGACGTTACGGATGGGGCCTTTTATGCTGAACGTCTTGAAGAATGTCTTGTGATGTCCCCGTGGATCGATAATATGCGCAATCAAACCAGTATTCTTGCCGGTTGTAATAAATATCTGCCAGGCGGTGAATTCCTTGGCCGCTATCTTGAGGAGGGTGTGTCCTGGTCACCGGAAACGTGCCGTTGTTGTTGTCACCAACGGCGGAGAGTAGCAACTGCAGAGTGAAAAATTGCCTGGTTAGAAGCATGTTCGTGCCGCTCCCTTTCCCACTGAAGTAAAAACGGTACGGATAGGGCCTATTGAACGTCTTGAAAGATGTCATGTGATGTCTGCGTCGATGGATAATATGCGCAATCAGACCAGTATTCTTGGCGGTTGTAATGAAGGTCTGCCTGGCTGTAAATTCTATGGCCGCTATCATAAGGAGGGTGTGTCCTTGTCACCGGAAACGTGCCGTTGTTGTTGTCAACAATGGCGGAGAGCAGCAACTGCATAGTGAAAAATTGCCTGATTAGAAGCATGTTCGTGCCCTTGCCGCTGCCTTTCCCACTGAAGTAAAGACGGTACGGATGGGGTCTTTTATGCTGAACGTCGTGCAGAATGTCATGTGATGTCCCCGGGATGGATAATATGCCCAATCAAACCGGTATTCTTGCCGGTTGTAATGAAGATCTGCCAGGCGGTAAATTTCATGGCCGCTATCTTGAGAAGGGTGTCTCCTTGTCACCGGAAAGTGACGTTGTTGTTGTCACCAATGGCGGAGAGCAGCAACTGCAGAGTGAAAAATTGCCTGGTTAGAAGCATGTTCGCGCCATTGCCGCTGCCTTTCCCACTGAAGTAAAGACGGTACGGATGGGGCCTTTTATGCTGAATGTCTTGAAGAATGTCATATGAGGTCCCCGTCTATGGATAATCTGCGCAATCAAACCAGAATTCTTGGCGGTTTTAATGAAGAACTGCCAGGCGGCTAATTCCATGGCCGCTATCTTGAGGAGGGTGTGTCCTTGTCACTGGAAACGTGCCGCTGTTGTTGTCACCAATGGCGGAGAGCAGCAACTGCAGAGTGAAAAATTGCCTGGTTAGAACCCTGTTCGTGCCGTTGCCGCTGCCTTTCCCACTGAAGTAAAGACGGTACGGAGGGGGTCTTTTATACTGAACGTCTTGAAGAATGTCATGTGATGTCCCCGTCGATGGATAATACGCGCAATCAAACCAGTATTCTTGCCTGTTGTAATGATGATCTGCCAGGCGGTTAATTCCATGGCCGCTATCTTCAGGAGGGTCTGTCCTTGTCACCGGAAAGTGCCGTTGTTGTCACCAATGGCGGAGATCAGCAACTGCAGAGTGAAAAATTGCCTGGTTAGAAGCATGTTCGTGCCGCTCCCTTTCCCACTGAAGTAAAAACGGTACGGATAGGGCCTATTGAACGTCTTGAAAGATGTCATGTGATGTCTGCGTCGATGGATAATATGCGCAATCAGACCAGTATTCTTGGCGGTTGTAATGAAGGTCTGCCTGGCTGTAAATTCTATGGCCGCTATCATAAGGAGGGTGTGTCCTTGTCACCGGAAACGTGCCGTTGTTGTTGTCAACAATGGCGGAGAGCAGCAACTGCATAGTGAAAAATTGCCTGATTAGAAGCATGTTCGTGCCCTTGCCGCTGCCTTTCCCACTGAAGTAAAAAAGGTACGAATGGGGCCTTTTATGCTGAACGTCTTGATGAATGTCATGTGATGTCCCCGACGATGGATAATATGCGCAATCAAACCAGTATTCTCTTCGGTTCTAATGAAGATCTGCCAGGCGGTGAATTTCATGGCCGCTATCATGAGGAGGGTGTGTCCTTGTCACCGGAAACGTGCTGTTGTTGTTGTCACCAATGGTGGAGAGCAGCAACTGCAGAGTGAAAAATTGCCTGGTTAGAACCATGTTCGTGCCGTTGCCGCTGCCTTTCCCACTGAAGTAAAGAGGGTACGGATGGGGCCTTTTATGCTGAACGTCTTGCAGAATGTCATGTGATGTCCCCGTCGATGGATAATACGCGCAATCAAACCAGTATTCTTGCCGGTTGTAATGAAGATCTGCCAGGCGGTGAATTCCATGGCCGCTATCTTCAGAAGGGTGTGTCCTTGTCACCGGAAACGTGCCGTTGTTGTTGTCACCAACGGCGGAGAGTAGCAACTGCAGAGTGAAAAATTGCCTGGTTGGAAGCATGTTCGTGCCGTTGCCGGCTGCCTTTCCCACTGAAGTAAAGACGGTATGGATGGGGCCTTTTATGCTGAACGTCGTGCAGAATGTCATGTGATGTCCCCGTCGATGGATAATATGCGCAATCAAACCAGTATTCTTGGCGGTTGTAATGATGATCTGCCAGGCGGTGAATTCCATGGCCGCTATCTTTAGGAGGGTGTGTCCTTGTCACCGGAAACGTGCCGTTGTTGTTGTCACCAATGGCGAAGAGCAGCAACTGCAGAGTGAAAAATTGCCGTGTTAAAACCATGTTCGTGCCGTTGCCGCTGCCTTTCCCACTGAAGTAAAGACGGTACGGATGGGGCCTTTTATGCTGAACGTCTTGAAGAATGTCATGTGATGTCCCCGTCGATGGATAATATGCGCAATCAAGCCAGTATTCTTGCCGGTTGTAATGAACATCTGCCAGGCGGTGAATTAATTCCATGGCCGCTATCTTCAGGAGGGTGTGTCCTTGTCACCGGAAAGTGCCGTTGTTGTTGTCACCAATGGCGGAGAGCAGCAACTGCAGAGTGAAAAATTGCCTGGTTAGAACAATGTTCGTGCCGTTGCCGCTGCCTTTCCCACTGAAGTAAAGACGGTACGGACGGGGCCTTTTATGCTGAACGTCTTGAAGAATGTCATGTGATGTCCCCGTCGATGGATAATATGCGCAATCACACCAGTATTCTTGCCGGTTGTAATAAAGATCTGCCAGGCGGTGAATTCCTTGGCCGCTATCTTGAGGGTGTCTCCTTGTCACCGGGAACGTGCAGTTGTTGTTGTAACCAATGGCGGAGAGCAGCAACTGGAGAGTGAAAAATTGCCTGGTTAGAAGCATGTTCGTGCCGTTGCCGCTGCCTTTCCCACTGAGGTAAAGACGTTACGGATGGGGCCTTTTATGCTGAACGTCTTGAAGAATGTCTTGTGATGTCCCCGTGGATCGATAATATGCGCAATCAAACCAGTATTCTTGCCGGTTGTAATAATTATCTGCCAGGCGGTGAATTCCTTGGCCGCTATCTTGAGGAGGGTGTGTCCTGGTCACCGGAAACGTGCCGTTGTTGTTGTCACCAACGGCGGAGAGTAGCAACTGCAGAGTGAAAAATTGCCTGGTTAGAAGCATGTTCGTGCCGCTCCCTTTCCCACTGAAGTAAAAACGGTACGGATAGGGCCTATTGAACGTCTTGAAAGATGTCATGTGATGTCTGCGTCGATGGATAATATGCGCAATCAGACCAGTATTCTTGGCGGTTGTAATGAAGGTCTGCCTGGCTGTAAATTCTATGGCCGCTATCATAAGGAGGGTGTGTCCTTGTCACCGGAAACGTGCCGTTGTTGTTGTCAACAATGGCGGAGAGCAGCAACTGCATAGTGAAAAATTGCCTGATTAGAAGCATGTTCGTGCCCTTGCCGCTGCCTTTCCCACTGAAGTAAAGACGGTACGGATGGGGTCTTTTATGCTGAACGTCGTGCAGAATGTCATGTGATGTCCCCGGGATGGATAATATGCCCAATCAAACCGGTATTCTTGCCGGTTGTAATGAAGATCTGCCAGGCGGTAAATTTCATGGCCGCTATCTTGAGAAGGTTGTCTCCTTGTCACCGGAAAGTGACGTTGTTGTTGTCACCAATGGCGGAGAGCAGCAACTGCAGAGTGAAAAATTCCCTGGTTAGAAGCATGTTCGCGCCATTGCCGCTGCCTTTCCCACTGAAGTAAAGACGGTACGGATGGGGCCTTTTATGCTGAATGTCTTGAAGAATGTCATATGAGGTCCCCGTCTATGGATAATCTGCGCAATCAAACCAGAATTCTTGGCGGTTTTAATGAAGAACTGCCAGGCGGCTAATTCCATGGCCGCTATCTTGAGGAGGGTGTGTCCTTGTCACTGGAAACGTGCCGTTGTTGTTGTCACCAATGGCGGAGAGCAGCAACTGCAGAGTGAAAAATTGCCTGGTTAGAACCCTGTTCGTGCCGTTGCCGCTGCCTTTCCCACTGAAGTAAAGACGGTACGGAGGGGGCCTTTTATACTGGACGTCTTGAAGAATGTCATGTGATGTCCACGTCGATGGATAATACGCGCAATCAAACCAGTATTCTTGCCTGTTGTAATGATGATCTGCCAGGCGGTTAATTCCATGGCCGCTATCTTCAGGAGGGTCTGTCCTTGTCACCGGAAAGTGCCGTTGTTGTCACCAATGGCGGAGATCAGCAACTGCAGAGTGAAAAATTGCCTGGTTAGAAGCATGTTCGTGCCGCTCCCTTTCCCACTGAAGTAAAAACGGTACGGATAGGGCCTATTGAACGTCTTGAAAGATGTCATGTGATGTCTGCGTCGATGGATAATATGCGCAATCAGACCAGTATTCTTGGCGGTTGTAATGAAGGTCTGCCTGGCTGTAAATTCTATGGCCGCTATCATAAGGAGGGTGTGTCCTTGTCACCGGAAACGTGCCGTTGTTGTTGTCAACAATGGCGGAGAGCAGCAACTGCATAGTGAAAAATTGCCTGATTAGAAGCATGTTCGTGCCCTTGCCGCTGCCTTTCCCACTGAAGTAAAAAAGGTACGAATGGGGCCTTTTATGCTGAACGTCTTGATGAATGTCATGTGATGTCCCCGACGATGGATAATATGCGCAATCAAACCAGTATTCTCTTCGGTTCTAATGAAGATCTGCCAGGCGGTGAATTTCATGGCCGCTATCATGAGGAGGGTGTGTCCTTGTCACCGGAAACGTGCTGTTGTTGTTGTCACCAATGGTGGAGAGCAGCAACTGCAGAGTGAAAAATTGCCTGATTAGAACCATGTTCGTGCCGTTGCCGCTGCATTTCCCACTGAAGTAAAGAGGGTACGGATGGGGCCTTTTATGCTGAACGTCTTGAAGAATGTCATGTGATGTCCCCGTCGATGGATAATACGCGCAATCAAACCAGTATTCTTGCCGGTTGTAATGAAGATCTGCCAGGCGGTGAATTCCATGGCCGCTATCTTCAGAAGGGTGTGTCCTTGTCACCGGAAACGTGCCGTTGTTGTTGTCACCAACGGCGGAGAGTAGCAACTGCAGAGTGAAAAATTGCCTGGTTGGAAGCATGTTCGTGCCGTTGCCGCTGCCTTTCCCACTGAAGTAAAGACGGTATGGATGGGGCCTTTTATGCTGAACGTCGTGCAGAATGTCATGTGATGTCCCCGTCGATGGATAATATGCGCAATCAAACCAGTATTCTTGGCGGTTGTAATGATGATCTGCCAGGCGGTGAATTGCATGGCCGCTATCTTTAGGAGGGTGTGTCCTTGTCACCGGAAACGTGCCGTTGTTGTTGTCACCAATGGCGAAGAGCAGCAACTGCAGAGTGAAAAATTGCCGTGTTAAAACCATGTTCGTGCCGTTGCCGCTGCCTTTCCCACTGAAGTAAAGACGGTACGGATGGGGCCTTTTATGCTGAACGTCTTGAAGAATGTCATGTGATGTCCCCGTCGATGGATAATATGCGCAATCAAGCCAGTATTCTTGCCGGTTGTAATGAACATCTGCCAGGCGGTGAATTAATTCCATGGCCGCTATCTTCAGGAGGGTGTGTCCTTGTCACCGGAAAGTGCCGTTGTTGTTGTCACCAATTGCGGAGAGCAGCAACTGCAGAGTGAAAAATTGCCTGGTTAGAACAATGTTCGTGCCGTTGCCGCTGCCTTTCCCACTGAAGTAAAGACGGTACGGACGGGGCCTTTTATGCTGAACGTCTTGAAGAATGTCATGTGATGTCCCCGTCGATGGATAATATGCGCAATCAAACCAGTATTCTTGCCGGTTGTAATGAAGATCTGCCAGGCGGTGAATTCCTTGGCCGCTATCTTGAGGAGGGTGTATCCTTGTCACCGGGAACGTGCCGTTGTTGTAACCAATGGCGGAAAGCAGCAACTGAAGAGTGAAAAATTGCCTGGTTAGAAGCATGTTCGTTCCGTTGCCGCTGCCTTTCCCACTGAGGTAAAGACGGTACGGATTGGGCCTTTTATGCTGAACGTCTTGAAGAATGTCATGTGATGTCCCCGTGGATGGATAACATGCGCAATCAAACCAGTATTCTTGCCGGTTGTAATGAAGGTCTGCCAGGCGGTGAATTCCATGGCCGCTATCTTGAGGAGGGTGTGTCCTTGTCACTGGAAACGTGCCGTTGTTGTTGTCACCAATGGCGGAGGGCAGCAACTGCAGAGTGAGAAATTGCCTGGTTAGAACCATGTTCGTGCCGTTCCCGCTGCCTTTCCCACTGAAGTAAAGACGGTACGGATGGGGCCTTTTATGCTGAACGTCTTGAAGAATGTCATGTGATGTCCCCGTCGATGGATAATACGCGCAATCAAACCAGTATTCTTGCCGGTTGTAATGAAGATCTGCCAGGCGGTGAATTTCATGGCCGCTATCTTCAGGAGGGTGTGTCCTTGTCACCGGGAACGTGCCGTTGTTGTAACCAATGGCGGAGAGCAGCCGCTGGAGAGTGAAAAATTGCCTGGTTAGAAGCATGTTCGTGCCGTTGCCGCTGCCTTTCCCACTGAGGTAAAGACGGTACGGATGGGGCCTTTTATGCTCAACGTCTTGAAGAATGTCTTGTGATGTCCCCGTGGATCGATAATATGCGCAATCAAACCAGTATTCTTGCCTGTTGTAATAAAGATCTGCCAGGCGGTGAATTCCTTGGCCGCTATCTTGAGGGTGTCTCCTTGTCACCGGGAACGTGCCGTTGTTGTTGTAACCAATGGCGGAGAGGAGCAACTGGAGAGTGAAAAATTGCCTGGTTAGAAGAATGTTCGTGCCGTTGCCGCTGCCTTTCCCACTGAAGTAAAGACGGTACGGATGGGGACTTTTATGCTGAATGTCTTGAAGAATGTCATGTGATGTCCCCGTCTATGGATAATATGCGCAATCAAACCAGGATTTTTGGCGGTTGTAATGAAGAACTGCCAGGCGTCGAATTCCATGGCCGTTATCTTGAGGAGGGTGTGTCCTTGTCACTGGAAACGTGCCGCTGTTGTTGTCACCAATGGCGGAGAGCAGCAACTGCAGAGTGAAAAATTGCCTGGTTAGTACCCTGTTCGTGCCGTTGCCGCTGCCTTTCCCACCGAAGTAAAGACGGTACGGATGGCGCCTTTTATGCTGAACGTCTTGAAGAATGTCATGTGATGTCCCCGTCGATGGATAATAGGCGCAATCAAACCAGTATTCTTGCCTGTTGTAATGATGATCTGCCAGGCGGTGAATTCCATGGCCGCTATCTTCAGGAGGGTGTGTCCTTGTAACCGGAAAGTGCCGTTGTTGTCACCAATGGCGGAGAGCAGCAACTGCAGAGTGAAAAATTGCCTGGTTAGTACCCTGTTCGTGCCGTTGCCGCTGCCTTTCCCACCGAAGTAAAGACGGTACGGATGGCGCCTTTTATGCTGAACGTCTTGAAGAATGTCATGTGATGTCCCCGTCGATGGATAATATGCGCAATCAAGCCAGTATTCTTGCCGGTTGTAATGAACATCTGCCAGGCGGTGAATTAATTCCATGGCCGCTATCTTCAGGAGGGTGTGTCCTTGTCACCGGAAAGTGCCGTTGTTGTTGTCACCAATGGCGGAGAGCAGCAACTGCAGAGTGAAAAATTGCCTGGTTAGAACAATGTTCGTGCCGTTGCCGCTGCCTTTCCCACTGAAGTAAAGACGGTACGGACGGGGCCTTTTATGCTGAACGTCTTGAAGAATGTCATGTGATGTCCCCGTCGATGGATAATATGCGCAATCACACCAGTATTCTTGCCGGTTGTAATAAAGATCTGCCAGGCGGTGAATTCCTTGGCCGCTATCTTGAGGGTGTCTCCTTGTCACCGGGAACGTGCAGTTGTTGTTGTAACCAATGGCGGAGAGCAGCAACTGGAGAGTGAAAAATTGCCTGGTTAGAAGCATGTTCGTGCCGTTGCCGCTGCCTTTCCCACTGAGGTAAAGACGTTACGGATGGGGCCTTTTATGCTGAACGTCTTGAAGAATGTCTTGTGATGTCCCCGTGGATCGATAATATGCGCAATCAAACCAGTATTCTTGCCGGTTGTAATAAATATCTGCCAGGCGGTGAATTCCTTGGCCGCTATCTTGAGGAGGGTGTGTCCTGGTCACCGGAAACGTGCCGTTGTTGTTGTCACCAACGGCGGAGAGTAGCAACTGCAGAGTGAAAAATTGCCTGGTTAGAAGCATGTTCGTGCCGCTCCCTTTCCCACTGAAGTAAAAACGGTACGGATAGGGCCTATTGAACGTCTTGAAAGATGTCATGTGATGTCTGCGTCGATGGATAATATGCGCAATCAGACCAGTATTCTTGGCGGTTGTAATGAAGGTCTGCCTGGCTGTAAATTCTATGGCCGCTATCATAAGGAGGGTGTGTCCTTGTCACCGGAAACGTGCCGTTGTTGTTGTCAACAATGGCGGAGAGCAGCAACTGCATAGTGAAAAATTGCCTGATTAGAAGCATGTTCGTGCCCTTGCCGCTGCCTTTCCCACTGAAGTAAAGACGGTACGGATGGGGTCTTTTATGCTGAACGTCGTGCAGAATGTCATGTGATGTCCCCGGGATGGATAATATGCCCAATCAAACCGGTATTCTTGCCGGTTGTAATGAAGATCTGCCAGGCGGTAAATTTCATGGCCGCTATCTTGAGAAGGTTGTCTCCTTGTCACCGGAAAGTGACGTTGTTGTTGTCACCAATGGCGGAGAGCAGCAACTGCAGAGTGAAAAATTGCCTGGTTAGAAGCATGTTCGCGCCATTGCCGCTGCCTTTCCCACTGAAGTAAAGACGGTACGGATGGGGCCTTTTATGCTGAATGTCTTGAAGAATGTCATATGAGGTTCCCGTCTATGGATAATCTGCGCAATCAAACCAGAATTCTTGGCGGTTTTAATGAAGAACTGCCAGGCGGCTAATTCCATGGCCGCTATCTTGCGGAGGGTGTGTCCTTGTCACTGGAAACGTGCCGTTGTTGTTGTCACCAATGGCGGAGAGCAGCAACTGCAGAGTGAAAAATTGCCTGGTTAGAACCCTGTTCGTGCCGTTGCCGCTGCCTTTCCCACTGAAGTAAAGACGGTACGGAGGGGGCCTTTTATACTGGACGTCTTGAAGAATGTCATGTGATGTCCACGTCGATGGATAATACGCGCAATCAAACCAGTATTCTTGCCTGTTGTAATGATGATCTGCCAGGCGGTTAATTCCATGGCCGCTATCTTCAGGAGGGTCTGTCCTTGTCACCGGAAAGTGCCGTTGTTGTCACCAATGGCGGAGATCAGCAACTGCAGAGTGAAAAATTGCCTGGTTAGAAGCATGTTCGTGCCGCTCCCTTTCCCACTGAAGTAAAAACGGTACGGATAGGGCCTATTGAACGTCTTGAAAGATGTCATGTGATGTCTGCGTCGATGGATAATATGCGCAATCAGACCAGTATTCTTGGCGGTTGTAATGAAGGTCTGCCTGGCTGTAAATTCTATGGCCGCTATCATAAGGAGGGTGTGTCCTTGTCACCGGAAACGTGCCGTTGTTGTTGTCAACAATGGCGGAGAGCAGCAACTGCATAGTGAAAAATTGCCTGATTAGAAGCATGTTCGTGCCCTTGCCGCTGCCTTTCCCACTGAAGTAAAAAAGGTACGAATGGGGCCTTTTATGCTGAACGTCTTGATGAATGTCATGTGATGTCCCCGACGATGGATAATATGCGCAATCAAACCAGTATTCTCTTCGGTTCTAATGAAGATCTGCCAGGCGGTGAATTTCATGGCCGCTATCATGAGGAGGGTGTGTCCTTGTCACCGGAAACGTGCTGTTGTTGTTGTCACCAATGGTGGAGAGCAGCAACTGCAGAGTGAAAAATTGCCTGGTTAGAACCATGTTCGTGCCGTTGCCGCTGCATTTCCCACTGAAGTAAAGAGGGTACGGATGGGGCCTTTTATGCTGAACGTCTTGAAGAATGTCATGTGATGTCCCCGTCGATGGATAATACGCGCAATCAAACCAGTATTCTTGCCGGTTGTAATGAAGATCTGCCAGGCGGTGAATTCCATGGCCGCTATCTTCAGAAGGGTGTGTCCTTGTCACCGGAAACGTGCCGTTGTTGTTGTCACCAACGGCGGAGAGTAGCAACTGCAGAGTGAAAAATTGCCTGGTTGGAAGCATGTTCGTGCCGTTGCCGCTGCCTTTCCCACTGAAGTAAAGACGGTATGGATGGGGCCTTTTATGCTGAACGTCGTGCAGAATGTCATGTGATGTCCCCGTCGATGGATAATATGCGCAATCAAACCAGTATTCTTGGCGGTTGTAATGATGATCTGCCAGGCGGTGAATTGCATGGCCGCTATCTTTAGGAGGGTGTGTCCTTGTCACCGGAAACGTGCCGTTGTTGTTGTCACCAATGGCGAAGAGCAGCAACTGCAGAGTGAAAAATTGCCGTGTTAAAACCATGTTCGTGCCGTTGCCGCTGCCTTTCCCACTGAAGTAAAGACGGTACGGATGGGGCCTTTTATGCTGAACGTCTTGAAGAATGTCATGTGATGTCCCCGTCGATGGATAATATGCGCAATCAAGCCAGTATTCTTGCCGGTTGTAATGAACATCTGCCAGGCGGTGAATTAATTCCATGGCCGCTATCTTCAGGAGGGTGTGTCCTTGTCACCGGAAAGTGCCGTTGTTGTTGTCACCAATGGCGGAGAGCAGCAACTGCAGAGTGAAAAATTGCCTGGTTAGAACAATGTTCGTGCCGTTGCCGCTGCCTTTCCCACTGAAGTAAAGACGGTACGGACGGGGCCTTTTATGCTGAACGTCTTGAAGAATGTCATGTGATGTCCCCGTCGATGGATAATATGCGCAATCAAACCAGTATTCTTGCCGGTTGTAATGAAGATCTGCCAGGCGGTGAATTCCTTGGCCGCTATCTTGAGGAGGGTGTATCCTTGTCACCGGGAACGTGCCGTTGTTGTAACCAATGGCGGAAAGCAGCAACTGAAGAGTGAAAAATTGCCTGGTTAGAAGCATGTTCGTTCCGTTGCCGCTGCCTTTCCCACTGAGGTAAAGACGGTACGGATTGGGCCTTTTATGCTGAACGTCTTGAAGAATGTCATGTGATGTCCCCGTGGATGGATAACATGCGCAATCAAACCAGTATTCTTGCCGGTTGTAATGAAGGTCTGCCAGGCGGTGAATTCCATGGCGGCTATCTTGAGGAGGGTGTGTCCTTGTCACTGGAAACGTGCCGTTGTTGTTGTCACCAATGGCGGAGGGCAGCAACTGCAGAGTGAGAAATTGCCTGGTTAGAACCATGTTCGTGCCGTTCCCGCTGCCTTTCCCACTGAAGTAAAGACGGTACGGATGGGGCCTTTTATGCTGAACGTCTTGAAGAATGTCATGTGATGTCCCCGTCGATGGATAATACGCGCAATCAAACCAGTATTCTTGCCGGTTGTAATGAAGATCTGCCAGGCGGTGAATATCATGGCCGCTATCTTCAGGAGGGTGTGTCCTTGTCACCGGGAACGTGCCGTTGTTGTAACCAATGGCGGAGAGCAGCCGCTGGAGAGTGAAAAATTGCCTGGTTAGAAGCATGTTCGTGCCGTTGCCGCTGCCTTTCCCACTGAGGTAAAGACGGTACGGATGGGGCCTTTTATGCTCAACGTCTTGAAGAATGTCTTGTGATGTCCCCGTGGATCGATAATATGCGCAATCAAACCAGTATTCTTGCCTGTTGTAATAAAGATCTGCCAGGCGGTGAATTCCTTGGCCGCTATCTTGAGGGTGTCTCCTTGTCACCGGGAACGTGCCGTTGTTGTTGTAACCAATGGCGGAGAGGAGCAACTGGAGAGTGAAAAATTGCCTGGTTAGAAGAATGTTCGTGCCGTTGCCGCTGCCTTTCCCACTGAAGTAAAGACGGTACGGATGGGGACTTTTATGCTGAATGTCTTGAAGAATGTCATGTGATGTCCCCGTCTATGGATAATATGCGCAATCAAACCAGGATTTTTGGCGGTTGTAATGAAGAACTGCCAGGCGTCGAATTCCATGGCTGCTATCTTGAGGAGGGTGTGTCCTTGTCACTGGAAACGTGCCGTTGTTGTTGTCACCAATGGCGGAGAGCAGCAACTGCAGAGTGAAAAATTGCCTGGTTAGTACCCTGTTCGTGCCGTTGCCGCTGCCTTTCCCACCGAAGTAAAGACGGTACGGATGGCGCCTTTTATGCTGAACGTCTTGAAGAATGTCATGTGATGTCCCCGTCGATGGATAATAGGCGCAATCAAACCAGTATTCTTGCCTGTTGTAATGATGATCTGCCAGGCGGTGAATTCCATGGCCGCTATCTTCAGGCGGGTGTGTCCTTGTAACCGGAAAGTGCCGTTGTTGTCACCAATGGCGGAGAGCAGCAACTGCAGAGTGAAAAATTGCCTGGTTAGTACCCTGTTCGTGCCGTTGCCGCTGCCTTTCCCACCGAAGTAAAGACGGTACGGATGGCGCCTTTTATGCTGAACGTCTTGAGGAATGTCATGTGATGTCCCCGTCGATGGATAATACGCGCAATCAAACCAGTATTCTTGCCTGTTGTAATGATGATCTGCCAGGCGGTGAATTCCATGGCCGCTATCTTCAGGAGGGTGTGTCCTTGTAACCGGAAAGTGCCGTTGTTGTCACCAATGGCGGAGAGCAGCAACTGCAGAGTGAAAAATTGCCTGGTTAGTACCCTGTTCGTGCCGTTGCCGCTGCCTTTCCCACCGAAGTAAAGACGGTACGGATGGCGCCTTTTATGCTGAACGTCTTGAAGAATGTCATGTGATGTCCCCGTCGATGGATAATACGCGCAATCAAACCAGTATTCTTGCCTGTTGTAATGATGATCTGCCAGGCGGTGAATTCCATGGCCGCTATCTTCAGGAGGGTGTGTCCTTGTAACCGGAAAGTGCCGTTGTTGTCACCAATGGCGGAGAGCAGCAACTGCAGAGTGAAAAATTGCCTGGTTAGAAGCATGTTCGTGCCGCTGCCTTTCCCAGTGAAGTAAAAACGGTACGGATAGGGCCTATTGAACGTCTTGAAAGATGTCATGTGATGTCCCCGTCGATGGATAATATGCGCAATCAAACCAGTATTCTTGGCGGTTGTAATGAAGGTCTGCCTGGCTGTGAATTCCATGGCCGCTATCTTGAGGAGGGTGTGTGCTTGTCACCGGAAACGTACCGTTGTTGTTGTCAACAATGGCGGAGAGCAGCAACTGCATAGTGAAAAATTGCCTGATTAGAAGCATGTTCGTGCCATTGCCGCTGCCTTTCCCACTGAAGTAAAAAAGGTACGAATGGGGGCTTTTATGCTGAATGTCTTGAAGAATGTCATGTGATGTCCCCGACGATAGATAATATGCCCAATAAAACCGGTATTCTTGCCGGTTGTAATGAAGATCTGCCAGGCGGTGAATTTCATGGCCGCTATCATGAGGAGGTTGTGTTCTTGTCACCGGAAACGTGCTGTTGTTGTTGTCACCAATGGTAGAGAGCAGCAACTGCAGAGTGAAAAATTGCCTGGTTCGAAGCATGTTCGCGCCATTGCCGCTGCCTTTCCCACTGAGGTAAAGACGGTACGGATGGGGCCTTTTATGCTGAACGTCTTGAAGAATGTCTTGTGATGTCCCCGTGGATCGATAATATGCGCAATCAAACCAGTATTCTTGCCGGTTGTAATAAAGATCTGCCAGGCGGTGAATTCCTTGGCCGCTATCTTGAGGGTGTCTCCTTGTCAGCGGGAACGTGCAGTTGTTGTTGTAACCAATGGCGGAGTGCAGCAACTGGAGAGTGAAAAATTGCCTGATTAGAAGCATGTTCGTGCCCTTGCCGCTGCCTTTCCCACTGAAGTAAAAAAGGTACGAATGGGGCCTTTTATTCTGAACGTCTTGATGAATGTCATGTGATGTCCCCGACGATGGATAATATGCGCAATCAAACCAGTATTTTCTTCGGTTCTAATGAAGATCTGCCAGGCGGTGAATTTCATGGCCGCTATCATGAGGAGGGTGTGTCCTTGTCACCGGAAACGTGCTGTTGTTGTTGTCACCAATGGTGGAGAGCAGCAACTGCAGAGTGAAATATTGCCTGGTTAGAACCATGTTCGTGCCGTTGCCGCTGCCTTTCCCACTGAAGTAAAGAGGGTACGGATGGGGCCTTTTATGCTGAACGTCTTGAAGAATGTCATGTGATGTCCCCGTCGATGGATAATACGCGCAATCAAACCAGTATTCTTGCCGGTTGTAATGAAGATCTGCCAGGCGGTGAATTCCATGGCCGCTATCTTCAGAAGGGTGTGTCCTTGTCACCGGAAACGTGCCGTTGTTGTTGTCACCAATGGTGGAGAGCAGCAACTGCAGAGTGAAAAATTGCCTGGTTAGAAGCATGTTCGCGCCATTGCCGCTGCCTATCCCACTGAAGTAAAGACGGTACGGATGGGGCCTTTTATGCTGAATGTCTTGAAGAATGTCATGTGATGTCCCCGACGATGGATAATATGCGCAATCAAACCAGTATTCTCTTCGGTTGTAATGAAGATCTGCCAGGCGGTGAATTTCATGGCAGCTATCATGAGGAGGGTGTGTCCTTGTCACCGGAAACGTGCCGTTGTTGTTGTCACCAATGGCGGAGAGCAGCAACTGAAGAGTGAAAAATTGCCTGGTTGGAAGCATGTTCGTGCCGTTGCCGCTGCCTTTCCCACTGAAGTAAAGACGGTACGGATGGGGTCTTTTATGCTGAACGTCGTGCAGAATGTCATGTGATGTCCCCGGGATGGATAATATTGATACGGGAATAAAGGAAGAGGCGGAGAGCGAGCGCGAGCGGCGAGCGCGCGGCTCTAGCACGAGGGAGATAGAACGAGAAAGCTTGGCCGCCGCCGGTCGTGCTTCGCCGGCTCTCCTCCGTACTGCTGCTATATTTCTCTGGGCGGGCCCGTGGCCACCCCGTGGCATCCCACACCGTAACATTTTGGTGGCAGCGGTGGGATCATGCCGCTCACCCGCTCCCAGAATCAAGCACCCGACGTGCCAGACGACAGGAGTCCACCACCAGCCGATAGCGCCGACGACGCGGCGGCCGGCGCCGCTAGACCTAGGCGCTCGGAGAGGCTCGGCTCTTCGCAGCAGCCGGACGCCGGTGTTGAGCGCCTCCTGGATACAGTCACCCAACGGATGGACGCATGGGAGGCCCGTCTGACTGCCCAGGCTGGGGAGATGGAAGCTCTCCGGCGCGAACTCCGTCGCCTGGTGCCAGCCGAGCCGAGCACAGGTCAGGTGCCTTTGGGCGTCCCCGCCGCCGCTGTTTACGGCTCTGCCGTCGCTGGGCCTGCGGTCGTGGACGCCAATGGCGTGCTCGGCGCGGGTGCGTCCTCGCCGCAGTGTTCGTTGGACGTTGTGGAATTGCCCACATTTGACGGCACCATCTCGTGGGATGCTTACCGCATCCAGCTGTACGGTATTGCGGCGGCGAGAGGCTGGGACGAGCAAATGAAGGCATGGATGCTCGTTGCAAAACTGAGGGGCCGCGCCACCGAGCTGCTGCAGAACGTGCCGCCCGACCAGCTGGGCTCTTACACTGTTCTGGCGGGCCTCCTCGCCGACCACTATGGTGCCTCAGGTCAAGCCCGTGTGCAGTACCACCGCCTGCGAGCCCGCCGTCAAGAGCCCGGGGAGACGTACCAGGACCTCGCCACCGCCATTGAGCGCCTGGCTCTGCAGTCGCTGCCGGGAGCGCCTCAGAACGCCGTGGCCCTGGTCGGCACCGAGGCGTTTGTCGACGCCATCCGACTCCCCGAGGTGCAGCGCTTGGTCCGCTCTGGCCGTCCTGATTCTGTCCGCGCCGCCATGGCGCTCGCCATCGAGGCGGAATTGACTTTGCTGGCCACGCGGGGGTCGCCACCGTCTGCCGAGCGCAGCGTCCGGGTGCAGGCTCCTAGGTCCGCAGCCCCAACTGCGGCCTCTATCCGACGCCTGCGTAACGACGTCCTCATGACCTGCTTCCGCTGCGGCCTGCGGGGACACTACGCGAGGGACTGTGCCGGCCCTCCAACGTCGGGAAACGATTTGGCGGAACTCCGGGGGCCGCCAAAATCCGTCCCCACACTCCTTCGTTCTCCGCGTCCCCTCCTTTTGTCGGCTCCGATTACCACTGATGCTCCTTACGTGCTCGTCGACGTCGCCCTGCTTGACCGGCACGTAAAGGCCTTGGTTGACACTGGAGCGGCTGTCAATGTACTGCACAAATTGTTTGTTGCTAACGCGCCCCACCTGCTTCTGCCAGCCGCCAAAACCAGGCTCTTAGCTTTTAACGGCACCCCTGTGGAGCAAGTCGGACGTGTCGTCGTCAACCTGACAGCACTCGGAAATACCATCTCCACCGAGTTTGTTGTCGCAGACAGCCCTATTTGGCCAGTGGTCCTCGGGTGCGGGTGGTGCCAGCAAGCCGGAGTCGTCCTTAATTTTACTAGAACCAAACCACGGGCGAGCCGAACTCTCTGTGGGCCGGGCTGGCTTAGCCGGGTTTCCAGCCTCGGTGTCGCCCTGTGGCAGTCCCTGGTGTCGGCGACCAAGCGTGCCTCAGCATCTCTGCGTGACCTCGCGACGAAGTGGCCGTGTCGAGTCAAGCCGTTCGACGTCACTACCGTGACAGTGGCGTCCGCCGTGACCCTGCCACCGGGTTCGGCAACGTGGGTGTATGCCAAGCTTGACAGTCCGGTCACAGCAGACGTGCTGTTCGAACCCATCCGGTGTTCAGCTCCAGCCCGTCAGATGACCTCCCCTCGAAGCCTTCTGCCTGTGCTCAAAGGAGAGGCCCACGTATTTATACTCAACATCAGCAGCGTACCTCTCGCGCTGACTCCCGGCACGCAATTGGGTACAGCCTCAGTTTTGGACCCCGGGTCACCAGTGGCGTCTCTGCAACCTGAAGCCCCGTCTCGCCACCCTTGTTCCGTGATGGCTTTGACGGACCTGAGGACTGCACAAACGCAAGATCCCGCCATTGCTGCCATAATCCACTCCCTTGGCACCGCCGCCTGCGCAGGCCTCCGCCAACTACGCCGGGTCTATCGAATGAAGGACGACCTCTTGTGTCATGTGAAGCGGCTCCGTGGTCGACCACCCGTCTGGTTGCCAGTTGTGCCGGCAACACTGCGGTCGCAAATCTTGCGCGGCTTACACGACGCTCCCACGGCTGGTCACCTTGGTCGCGGCAAGACCTACGCACGAGTGTCGGAGCGGTTTTGGTGGCCTAATATGTCCAGAGATGTCAAGGAACACGTGGCGTCCTGCCAGACATGCCAGTACAGAAAACCGTCCACAGGTGTAACCAAGCCACCCCCGCAGGCTTTTTCGCCACCAAGTTCACCTTTCGAGCTGGTTGGACTGGATCATTTGGGCCCGTTTCCGAAGACGCGTGCCGGCAACCGGTATGTTCTGGTTGCGATCGACTACTTCTCCAAGTGGGTCGAAGCACTGCCCGTTCCAGACACGTCGTCCGCTCATGCCGTCGCGTTTGTGGAACAGCATCTCGTTCATCGGCACGGTGTTCCCCGGCTCCTCATCACGGACCGTGGGAGCTGCTTTATGTCCCATGAATTCGAGCGAGCCCTCCGCTCCTTCGGCATTGCGCATTCCACTACATCCGTCAATCATCCGCAGTGCAATGGCCTCGTGGAGCGTGTTAACCGTACCCTCACGGATATACTCGCATCCTACGTCGCTCCGTCCCACACAAACTGGGATCGTTTTGTTTCTGCTGCAGCTTTTGCAGTCAACACTGCAGCGCAAGAAACAACGCATGTGACGCCGTTCTCAGTCGTCTATGGCAGAACGCCCTCCATCCCTCTCGACGCGCAGTTGGGCCTTCCCCATCCTACTGCGTCACCAACTGAATCTGCTCAACGACTTCATTCCGCCCGCCTCGACGCCCAGCGCAACCTCCTCACGGCTCACGCGCGTGTGCAAGCGGCCAACGCGGCAGCACCACCACATCCCCCCTTCCGGCCCGGTGACTTGGTCCTCGTTCGCCGCACCATCCGTGCGACTGGCCGTGCCGCAAAGCTCTTGCCCCGATACCGCGGCCCTTACCGTGTCGTTGCCCGACTCGGCCCCGTGACATACCGCCTCGAAGACCTGCCAGAGCATCGACCATGCGGTGTGCACCAAATTTTCCCAGCGCATGTTTCAAACATGAAGCGATATGTCTACGGCGCCTGAGGTGACTCCGACTTAGCTACCGGGTCCTCATCAGTGCCGTCGTCGCCTGCTGGCTCCATGCCTTCCCCACGCAATGCAGTCCCATAAACGGATCGCCGCTCAATATGCATAAAACTCCCTGAAGTTAGCCTAACCGGTGTGGGACCTTCTTCGGCGACTGCAGACACCTTCGCCCAGCTCACACACTTCGAATTCAACGAAGAGTGTGACCGTTTCCTATCTGCGAGCCCACATTGCATCGCCCCAGGAAACCCTGCATCAAAGCACGGCCTGACTTCTCCGCTCCCCCCCCCCCCCACCGGTGGAAAGGTGATACGGGAATAAAAGAAGAGGCGGAGAGCGAGCGCGAGCGGCGAGCGCGCGGCTCTAGCACGAGGGAGATAGAACGAGAAAGCTTGGCCGCCGCCGGTCGTGCTTCGCCGGCTCTCCTCCGTACTGCTGCTATATTTCTCTGGGCGGGCCCGTGGCCACCCCGTGGCATCCCACACCGTAACAATATGCCCAATCAAACCGGTATTCTTGCCGGTTGTAATGAAGATCTGCCAGGCGGTGAATTCCATGGCCGCTATCTTGAGGAGGGTGTCTCCTTGCCACCGGAAAGTGCCGTTGTTGTTGTCACCAATGGCGGAGAGCAGCAACTGCAGAGTGAAAAATTGCCTGGTTAGAAGCATGCTCATGCCGCTGCCTTTCCCACTGAAGAAAAAACGGTACGCATGGGGCCTGCTGAACGTCTTGAATGTCATGTGATGTCCCCGTCGATGGATAATATGCGCAATCAAGCCAGTATTCTTGCCGGTTGTAATGAAGATCTGCCAGGCGGTGAATTAATTCCATGGCCGCTATCTTCAGGAGGGTGTGTCCTTGTCACCGGAAAGTGCCGTTGTTGTTGTCACCAATGGCGGAGAGCAGCAACTGCAAAGTGGAAAATTGCCTGGTTAGAACCATGTTCGTGCCGTTGCCGCTGCCTTTCCCACTGAAGTAAAGACGGTACGGATGGGGCCTTTTATGCTGAACGTCTTGAAGAATGTCATGTGATGTCCCCGTCGATGGATAATCATCATCATCATCAGCCCTACTACACCCACTGCAGGGCAAAGGTCTCTCCCATGTCTCTCCAATGAACCCTATCTTTTGCCAGCTGCATCCACCCTTTGCCTGCAAACTTCTTAATCTCATCCGCCCACTTAACCTTCTGGCGCCCCCTACTCCGCTTACTTTCTCTTGGAATCCACTCCGTTACCCATAAGGACCAGCGGTTATGGATGATATGCGCAATCAAACCAGTATTCTTGCCGGTTGTAATGTAGATCTGCCAGGCGGTGAATTCCTTGGCCGCTATCTTGAGGAGGGTGTATCCTTGTCACCGGGAACGTGCCGTTGTTGTAACCAATGGCGGAGAGCAGCAACTGAAGAGTGAAAAGTTGCCTGGTTAGAAGCATGTTCGCGCCATTGCCGCTGCCTTTCCCATTGAAGTAAAGACGGTACGGATGGGGCCTTTTATGCTGAATGTCTTGAAGAATGTCATGTGATGTCCCCGTCTATGGATAATATGCGCAATCAAACCAGGATTCCTGGCGGTTGCAATGAACTGCCAGGCGGTGAATTTCATGGCCGCTATCTTTAGGAGGGTGTGTCCTTGTCACCGAAAACGTGCCGTTGTTGTTGTCACCAAGGGCGGAGAGCAGCAACTGCAGAGTGAAAAATTGCCTGGTTAGAACCATGTTCGTGCCGTTGCCGCTGCCTTTCCCACTGAAGTAAAAATGGTACGGATGGGGCCTTTTATGCTGAACGTCTTGAAGAATGTCACGTGATGTCCCCGTCGATGGATAATATGCGCAATCAAACCAGTATTCTTGTCGGTTGTAATGAAGATCTGCCAGGCGGTGAATTCCATGGCCGCTATCTTCAGGAGGGTGTGTCCTTGTCACCGGAAAGTGCGGTTGTTCTTGTCACCAATGGCGGAGAGCAGCAACTGCAGAGTGAAAAATTGCATAGTTAGAAGCATGTTCGCGCCATTGCCGCTGCCTTTCCCACTGAAGTAAAGACGGTACGGATGGGGCCTTTTATGCTGAATGTCTTGAAGAATGTCATGTGATGTCCCCGTCTATGGATAATAACCGCAATCAAACCAGGATTCTTGGCGGTTGTAATAAAGAACTGCCAGGCGGTGAATTCCATAGCCGCTATCTTGAGGAGGGTGTGTCCTTGTCACCGGAAACGTGCCGTTGTTGTTGTAAGCAATGGCGGAGAGCAGCAACTGAAGAGTGAAAAATTGCCTGGTTAGAACCATGTTCCTGCCGTTGCCGCTGCCTTTCCCACTGAAGTAAAGACGGTACGGATGGGGCGTTTTACGCTGAACGTCTTGAAGAATGTCATGTGATGTCCCCGTCAATGGATAATATGCGCAATGAAACCAGTATTCTTGCCGGTTGTTATGAAGATCTGCCAGGCGGTGAATTCCTTGGCCGCTATCTTGAGGAGGGTGTGTCCTGGTCACCGGAAACGTGCCGTTGTTGTTGTCACCAACGGCGGAGAGTTGCAACTGCAGAGTGAAAAATTGCCTGGTTGGAAGCATGTTCGTGCCGTTGCCGCTGCCTTTCCCACTGAAGTAAAGACGGTACGGGTGGGGCCTTTTATGCTGAACATCGTGCAGAATGTCATAACATGTCCCCGTCGATGGATAATATGCGCAATCAAACCAGTATTCTTGGCGGTTGTAATGATGATCTGCCAGGCGGTGAATTCCATGGCCGCTATATTTAGGAGGGTGTGTCCTTGTCACCGGAAACGTGCCGTTGTTGTTGTCACCATTGGCGAAGAGCAGCAACTGCAGAGTGAAAAATTGCCTGGTTAAAACCATGTTCGTGCCGTTGCCGCTGCCTTTCCCTCTGAAGTAAAGACGGTACGGATGGGGCCTTATATGCTGAACGTCTTGAAGAATGTCATGTGATGTCCCCGTGGATGGATAACATGCGCAATCAAAACAGTATTCTTGGCGGTTGTAATGAAGGTCTGCCAGGCGGTGAATTCCATGGCCGCTATCTTTATGAGGGTGTGTCCTTGTCACCGGAAACGTGCCGTTGTTGTTGTCACCAATGGCGAAGAGCAGCAACTGCAGAGTGAAAAATTGCCTGGTTAAAACCATGTTCGTGCCGTTGCCGCTGCCTTTCCCTCTGAAGTAAAGACGGTACGGATGGGGCCTTTTATGCTGAACGTCTTGAAGAATGTCATGTGATGTCCCCGTGGATGGATAACATGCGCAATCAAACCAGTATTCTTGGCGGTTGTAATGAAGGTCTGCCAGGCGGTGAATTCCATGCCCGCTAGCTTGAGGAAGGGTGTGTCCTTGTCACCGGAAACGTGCCGTTGTTGTTGTCAACACTGGCGGAGAGCAGCAACTGCAGAGTGAAAAATTGCCTGGTTAGAAGCATGTTCGTGCCGCTGCCGCTGCCTTTCCCACTGAAGTAAAAAAGGTACGAATGGGGCCTTTTATGCTGAACGTCTTGATGAATGTCATGTGATGTCCCCGACGATGGATAATATGCGCAATCAAACCAGTATTCTCTTCGGTTGTAATGAAGATCTGCCAGGCGGTGAATTTCATGGCCGCTATCATGAGGAGGGTGTGTCCTTGTCACCGGAAACGTGCCGTTGTTGTTGTCACCAATGGCGGAGAGCAGCAACTGAAGAGTGAAAAATTGCCTGGTTGGAAGCATGTTCGTGCCGTTGCCGCTGCCTTTCCCACTGAAGTAAAGACGGTACGGATGGGGCCTTTTATGCTGAACGTCGTGCAGAATGTCATGTGATGTCCCCGGGATGGATAATATGCCCAATCAAACCGGTATTCTTGCCGGTTGTAATGAAGATCTGCCAGGCAGTGAATTCCATTGCCGCTATCTTTAGGAGGGTGTGTCCTCGTCACCGGAAACGTGCCGTTGTTGTTGTCACCAATGGTAGAGAGCAGCAACTGCAGAGTGAACAATTGCCTGGTTAGAAGCATGTTCGCGCCATTGCCGCTGCCTTTCCCACTGATGTAAAGACGATACGGATGGGGCCTTTTATGCTGAATGTCTTGAAGAATGTCATGTGATGTCCCCGTCTATGGATAATATGCGCAATCAAACCAGAATTCTTGGCGGTTTTAATGGAGAACTGCCAGGCGGTGAATTCCATGGCCGCTATCTTGAGGAGGGTGTGTCCTCGTCACTGGAAACGTGCCGTTGTTGTTGTCACCAATGGCGGAGAGCAGCAACTGCAGAGTGAAAAATTGCCTGGTTAGAACCCTGTTCGTGCCGTTGCCGCTGCCTTTCCCACTGAAGTAAAGACGGTACGGATGGGGCCTTTTATGCTTAACGTCTTGAAGAATGTCATGTGATGTCCCCGTCGATGGATAATACGCGCAATCAAACCAGTATTCTTGACTGTTGTAATGATGATCTGCCAGGCGGTGAATTCCATGGCCGCTATCTTCAGGAGGGTGTGTCCTTGTCACCGGAAAGTGCCGTTGTTGTCACCAATGGCGGAGAGCAGCAACTGCAGAGTGAAAAATTGCCTGGTTAGAAGCATGTTCGTGCCGCTGCCTTTCCCACTGAAGTAAAAACGGTACGGATAGGGCCTATTGAACGTCTTGAAAGATGTCATGTGATGTCCCCGTCGATAGATAATATGCGCAATCAAACCAGTATTCTCTTCGGTTGTAATGAAGATCTGCCAGGCGGTGAATTTCATGGCCGCTCTCATCAGGAGGGTGTGTCCTTGTAACCTAAACGTGCTGTTGTTGTTGTCACCAATGGTGGAGAGCAGCAACTGCAGAGTGAAAAATTGCCTCGTTAGAAGCATGTTCGCGCCATTTCCGCTGCCTTTCCCACTGATGTAAAGACGGTACGGATGGGGTCTTTTATGCTGAATGTCTTGAAGAATGTCATGTGATGTCCCCGTATATGGATAATATGCGCAATCAAACCAGGATTCTTTGCGGTTGTAATAAAGAACTGCCAGGCGGTGAATTCCATGGCCGCTATCTTGAGGAGGGTGTGTCCTTGTCACCGGAAACGTGCCGTTGTTGTTGTCACCAATGGCGAAGAGCAGCCACTGCAGAGTGAAAAATTGCCTGGTTAAAACCATGTTCGTGCCGTTGCCGCTGCCTTTCCCTCTGAAGTAAAGACGGTACGGATGGGGCCTTTTATGCTGAACGTCTTGAAGAATGTCATGTGATGTCCCCGTGGATGGATAACATGCGCAATCAAACCAGTATTCTTGGCGGTTGTAATGAAGGTCTGCCAGGCGGTGAATTACATGGCCACTATCTTCAGGAGGGTGTGTCCTTGTCACCGGGAACGTGCCGTTGTTGTTGTAACCAATGGCGGAGAGCAGCAACTGCAGAGTGAAAATTGCCTGGTTGGAAGCATGTTCGTGCCGTTGCCGCTGCCTTTCCCACTGAAGTAAAGACGGTACGGATGGGGCCTTTTATGCTAAACGTCGTGCAGAATGTCATGTGATGTCCCCGGCTATGGATAATATGCCCAATCAAACCGGTGTTCTTGGTGGTTGTAATGAAGATCTGCCAGGCATTGAATTCCATTGCCGCTATCTTTAGGAGGGTGTGTCCTTGTCACCGGAAACGTGCCGTTGTTGTTGTCCCCAATGGTGGAGAGCAGCAACTGCAGAGTGAAAAATTGCCTGGTTAGAAGCATGTTCGCGCCATTGCCGCTGCCTTTCCCACTGAAGTAAAGACAGTACGGATGGGGCCTTTTATGCTGAATGTCTTGAAGAATGTCATGTGAGGTCCCCGTCTATGGATAATATGCGCAATCAAACCAGAATTCTTAACGGTTTTAATAAAGAACTGCCAGGCGGTGAATTCCATGGCCGCTATCTTGAGGAGGGTGTGTCCTTGTCACTGGAAACGTGCCGTTGTTGTTGTCACCAATGGCGGAGAGCAGCAACTGCAGAGTGAAAAATTGCCTGGTTAGAAGCATGCTCATGCCGCTGCCTTTCCCACTGAAGTAAAAACGGTACGCATGGGGCCTGCTGAACGTCTTGAATGTCATGTGATGTCCCCGTCGATAGATAATATGCGCAATCAAACCACTATTCTTGGCGGTTGTAATGATGATCTGAACAGGCAGTGAATTCCATTGTCGCTATCTTTAGGAGGGTGTGTCCTTGTCACCGGAAACGTGCCATTGTTGTTGTCACCAATGGCGGAGAGCAGCAACTGCAGATTGAAAAATTGCCTGGTTAGAACCATGTTCGTGCCGTTGTCGCTGCCTTTCCCACTGAAGTAAAGACGGGACGGATGGGGCCTTTTATGCTGAACGTCTTGAAGAATGTCATGTGATGTCCCCGTCGATGGATAATATGCGCAATCAAGCCAGTATTCTTGCCGGCTGTAATGAAGATCTGCCAGGCGGTGAATTATTTCCATGGCCGCTATCTTCAGGAGGGTGTGTCCTTGTCACCGGAAAGTGCCGTTGTTGTTGTCACCAATGGCGGAGAGCAGCAACTGCAAAGTGGAAAATTGCCTGGTTAGAACCATGTTCGTGCCGTTGCCGCTGCCTTTCCTACTGAAGTAAAGACGGTACGGATGGGGCCTTTTATGCTGAACGTCTTGAAGAATGTCATGTGATGTCCCCGTCGATGGATAATCATCATCATCATCAGCCCTACTACACCCACTGCAGGGCAAAGGTCTCTCCCATGTCTCTCCAATGAACCCTATCTTTTGCCAGCTGCATCCACCCTTTGCCTGCAAACTTCTTAATCTCATCCGCCCACTTAACCTTCTGCCGCCCCCTACTCCGCTTACTTTCTCTTGGAATCCACTCCGTTACCCTTAAGGACCAGCGGTTATGGATGATACGCGCAATCAAACCAGTAATCTTGCCGGTTGTAATGTAGATCTGCCAGACGGTGAATTCCTTGGCCGCTATCTTGAGGAGGGTGTATCCTTGTCACCGGGAACGTGCCGTTGTTGTAACCAATGGCGGAGAGCAGCAACTGAAGAGTGAAAAGTTGCCTGGTTAGAAGCATGTTCGCGCCATTGCCGCTGCCTTTCCCATTGAAGTAAAGACGGTACGGATGGGGCCTTTTATGCTGAATGTCTTGAAGAATGTCATGTGATGTCCCCGTCTATGGATAATATGCGCAATGAAACCAGGATTCCTGGCGGTTGCAATGAACTGCCAGGCGGTGAATTTCATGGCCGCTATCTTTAGGAGGGTGTGTCCTTGTCACCGAAAACGTGCCGTTGTTCTTGTCACCAATGGCGGAGAGCAGCAACTGCAGAGTGAAAAATTGCATGGTTAGAAGCATGTTCGCGCCATTGCCGCTGCCTTTCCCACTGAAGTAAAGACGGTACGGATGGGGCCTTTTATGCTTAATGTCTTGAAGAATGTCATGTGATGTCCCCGTCTATGGATAATAACCGCAATCAAACCAGGATTCTTGGCGGTTGTAATGAAGAACTGCCAGGCGGTGAATTCCATAGCCGCTATCTTGAGGAGGGTGTGTCCTTGTCACCGGAAACGTGCCGTTGTTGTTGTAAGCAATGGCGGAGAGCAGCAACTGAAGAGTGAAAAATTGCCTGGTTAGAACCATGTTCCTGCCGTTGCCGCTGCCTTTCCCACTGAAGTAAAGACGGTACGGATGGGGCGTTTTACGCTGAACGTCTTGAAGAATGTCATGTGATGTCCCCGTCGATGGATAATATGCGCAATGAAACCAGTATTCTTGCCGGTTGTTATGAAGATCTGCCAGGCGGTGAATTCCTTGGCCGCTATCTTGAGGAGGGTGTGTCCTGGTCACCGGAAACGTGCCGTTGTTGTTGTCACCAACGGCGGAGAGTTGCAACTGCAGAGTGAAAAATTGCCTGGTTGGAAGCATGTTCGTGCCGTTGCCGCTGCCTTTCCCACTGAAGTAAAGACGGTACGGGTGGGGCCTTTTATGCTGAACATCGTGCAGAATGTCATAACATGTCCCCGTCGATGGATAATATGCGCAATCAAACCAGTATTCTTGGCGGTTGTAATGATGATCTGCCATGCGGTGAATTCCATGGCCGCTATATTTAGGAGGGTGTGTCCTTGTCACCGGAAACGTGCCGTTGTTGTTGTCACCATTGGCGAAGAGCAGCAACTGCAGAGTGAAAAATTGCCTGGTTAAAACCATGTTCGTGCCGTTGCCGCTGCCTTTCCCTCTGAAGTAAAGACGGTACGGATGGGGCCTTATATGCTGAACGTCTTGAAGAATGTCATGTGATGTCCCCGTGGATGGATAACATGCGCAATCAAAACAGTATTCTTTTCGGTTGTAATGAAGGTCTGCCAGGCGGTGAATTCCATGGCCGCTATCTTTATGAGGGTGTGTCCTTGTCACCGGAAACGTGCCGTTGTTGTTGTCACCAATGGCGGAGAGCAGCAACTGCAGAGTGAAAAATTGCCTGGTTAGAAGCATGTTCGTTCCGTTGCCGCTGCCTTTCCCACTAAGGTAAAGACGGTACGGATTGGGCCTTTTATGCTGAACGGCTTGAAGAATGTCATGTGCTGTCCCCGTCGATGGATAATATGCGCAATCAAACCAGTATTCTTGCCGGTTGTAATGAAGGTCTGCCAGGCGGTGAATTCCATGGCCGCTACCTTGAGGAGGGTGTGTCCTTGTCACCGGAAACGTGCCGTTGTTGTTGTCACCCATGGCGGAGAGCACCAACTGCAGAGTGAAAAATTGCCTGGTTAAAACCATGTTCGTGCCGTTGCCGCTGCCTTTCCCACTGATGTAAAGACGATACGGATGGGGCCTTTTATGCTGAATGTCTTGAAGAATGTCATGTGATGTCCCCGTCTATGGATAATATGCGCAATCAAACCAGAATTCTTGGCGGTTTTAATGGAGAACTGCCAGGCGGTGAATTCCATGGCCGCCATCTTGAGGAGGGTGTGTCCTCGTCACTGGAAACGTGCCGTTGTTGTTGTCACCAATGGCGGAGAGCAGCAACTGCAGAGTGAAAAATTGCCTGGTTAGAACCCTGTTCGTGCCGTTGCCGCTGCCTTTCCCACTGAAGTAAAGACGGTACGGATGGGGCCTTTTATGCTTAACGTCTTGAAGAATGTCATGTGATGTCCCCGTCGATGGATAATACGCGCAATCAAACCAGTATTCTTGACTGTTGTAATGATGATCTGCCAGGCGGTGAATTCCATGGCCGCTATCTTCAGGAGGGTGTGTCCTTGTCACCGGAAAGTGCCGTTGTTGTCACCAATGGCGGAGAGCAGCAACTGCAGAGTGAAAAATTGCCTGGTTAGAAGCATGTTCGTGCCGCTGCCTTTCCCACTGAAGTAAAAACGGTACGGATAGGGCCTATTGAACGTCTTGAAAGATGTCATGTGATGTCCCCGTCGATGGATAATATGCGCAATCAAACCAGTATTCTCTTCGGTTGTAATGAAGATCTGCCAGGTGGTGAATTTCATGGCCGCTCTCATCAGGAGGGTGTGTCCTTGTAACCTAAACGTGCTGTTGTTGTTGTCACCAATGGTGGAGAGCAGCAACTGCAGAGTGAAAAATTGCCTCGTTAGAAGCATGTTCGCGCCATTTCCGCTGCCTTTCCCACTGAAGTAAAGACGGTACGGATGGGGTCTTTTATGCTGAATGTCTTGAAGAATGTCATGTGATGTCCCCGTATATGGATAATATGCGCAATCAAACCAGGCTTCTTTGCGGTTGTAATAAAGAACTGCCAGGCGGTGAATTCCATGGCCGCTATCTTGAGGAGGGTGTGTCCTTGTCACTGGAAACGTGCCGTTGTTGTCACCAATGGCGGAGAGCAGCAACTGCAGAGTGAAAAATTGCCTGGTTAGAACCATGTTCGTGCCGTTGCCGCTGCCTTTCCCACTGAAGTAAAGACGGTACGGATGGGGCCTTTTATGCTGAACGTCTTGAAGAATGTCATGTGATGTCCCCGTCGATGGATAATACGCGCAATCAAACCAGTATTCTTGCCGGTTGTAATGAAGATCTGCCAGGCGGTGAATTACATGGCCACTATCTTCAGGAGGGTGTGTCCTTGTCACCGGGAACGTGCCGTTGTTGTTGTAACCAATGGCGGAGAGCAGCAACTGCAGAGTGAAAAATTGCCTGGTTGGAAGCATGTTCGTGCCGTTGCCGCTGCCTTTCCCACTGAAGTAAAGACGGTACGGATGGGGCCTTTTATGCTAAACGTCGTGCAGAATCTCATGTGATGTCCCCGGCGATGGATAATATGCCCAATCAAACCGGTGTTCTTGGTGGTTGTAATGAAGATCTGCCAGGCATTGAATTCCATTGCCGCTATCTTTAGGAGGGTGTGTCCTTGTCACCGGAAACGTGCCGTTGTTGTTGTCCCCAATGGTGGAGAGCAGCAACTGCAGAGGGAAAAATTGCCTGGTTAGAAGCATGTTCGCGCCATTGCCGCTGCCTTTCCCACTGAAGTAAAGACGGTACGGATGGGGCCTTTTATGCTGAATGTCTTGAAGAATGTCATGTGATGTCCCCGTCGATGGATAATACGCGCAATCAAACCAGTATTCTTGCCTGTTGTAATGATGATCTGCCAGGCGGTGAATTCCATGGCCGCTACCTTCAGGAGGGTGTGTCCTTGTCACCGGAAAGTGCCGTTGTTGTCACCAATGGCAGAGAGCAGCAACTGCAGAGTGAAAAATTGCCTGGTTAGAAGCATGTTCGTGCCGCTGCCTTTCCCACTGAAGTAAAAACGGTACGGATAGGGCCTATTGAACGTCTTGAAAGATGTCATGTGATGTCCCCGTCGATGGATAATATGCGCAATCAAACCAGTATTCTTGGCGGTTGTAATGAAGGTCTGCCTGGCGTTAAATTCTATGGCCGCTATCTTGAGGAGGGTGTGTGCTTGTCACCGGAAACGTGCCGTTGTTGTCAACAATGGCGGAGAGCAGCAACTGCATAGTGAAAAATTGCCTGATTAGAAGCATGTTCGTGCCCTTGCCGCTGCCTTTCCCACTGAAGTAAAAAAGGTACGAATGGGGCCTTTTATGCTGAACGTCTTGATGAATGTCATGTGATGTCCCCGACGATGGATAATATGCTTAATCAAACCAGTATTCTCTTCGGTTGTAATGAAGATCTGCCAGGCGGTGAATTTCATGGCCGCTATCATGAGGAGGGTGTGTCCTTGTCACCGGAAACGTGCTGTTGTTGTTGTCACCAATGGTGGAGAGCAGCAACTGCAGAGCGAAAAATTGCCTGGTTAGAAGCATGTTCGCGCCATTGCCGCTGCCTTTCCCACTGAAGTAAAGACGGTACGGATGGGGCCTTTTATGCTGAATGTCTTGAAGAATGTCATGTGATGTCCCCGTCAATGGATAATATGCGCAATCAAACCAGGATTCTTGGCGGTTGTAATAAAGAACTGCCAGGCGGTGAATTCCATGGCCGCTATCTTGAGGAGGGTGTGTCCTTGTCACTGGAAACGTGCCGTTGTTGTCACCAATGGCGGAGAGCAGCAACTGCAGAGTGAAAAATTGCCTGGTTAGAACCATGTTCGTGCCGTTGCCGCTGCCTTTCCCACTGAAGTAAAGACGGTACGGATGGGGCCTTTTATGCTGAACGTCTTGAAGAATGTCATGTGATGTCCCCGTCTATGGATAATATGCGCAATCAAACCAGGATTCTTGGCAGTTGTAATAAATAACTGCCAGGCGGTGAATTCCATGGCCGCTATCTTGAGGAGAGTGTGTCCTTATCACTGGAAACGTGCCGTTGTTGTTGTCATCAATGGCGGAGAGCAGCAACTGCAGAGTGAAAAATTGCCTGATTAGAAGCATGTTCGTGCCCTTGCCGCTGCCTTTCCCACTGAAGTAAAAAAGGTACGAATGGGGCCTTTTATGCTGAACGTCTTGATGAATGTCATGTGATGTCCCCGACGATGGATAATATGCTTAATCAAACCAGTATTCTCTTCGGTTGTAATGAAGATCTGCCAGGCGGTGAATTTCATGGCCGCTATCATGAGGAGGGTGTGTCCTTGTCACCGGAAACGTGCTGTTGTTGTTGTCACCAATGGTGGAGAGCAGCAACTGCAGAGCGAAAAATTGCCTGGTTAGAACCATGTTCGTGCCGTTGCCGCTGCCTCTCCAACTGAAGTAAAGAGGGTACGGATGGGGCCTTTTATGCTGAACGTCTTGAAGAATGTCATGTGATGTTCCCGTCGATGGATAATACGCGCAATCAAACCAGTATTCTTGCCCGTTGTAATGAAGATCTGCCAGGCGGTGAATTCCATGGCCGCTATCTTCAGGAGGGTGTGTCCTTGTCACCGGAAACGTGCCGTTGTTGTTGTCACCAATGGTGGAGAGCAGCAACTGCAGAGTGAAAAATTGCCTGGTTAGAAGCATGTTCGCGCCATTGCCGCTGCCTTTCCCACTGAAGTAAAGACGGTACGGATGGGGCCTTTTATGCTGAATGTGTTGAAGAATGTCATGTGATGTCCCCGTCTATGGATAATATGAACAATCAAACCAGAATTCTTGGCGGTTTTATTGAAGAACTGCCAGGCGGTGAATTCCATGGCCGCTATCTTGAGGAGGGTGTGTCCTTGTCACTGGAAACGTGCCCTTTTTGTTGTCACCAATGGCGGAGAGTAGCAACTGCAGAGTGAAAAATTGCCTGGTTAGAACCCTGTTCGTGCCGTTGCCGCTGCCTTTCCCACTGAAGTAAAGACGGTACGGATGGGGCCTTTTATGCTGAACGTCTTGAAGAATGTCATGTGATGTCCCCGTCGATGGATAATACGCGCAATCAAACCAGTATTCTTGCCTGTTGTAATGATGATCAACCAGGCGGTGAATTCCATGGCCGCTATCTTCAGGAGGGTGTGTCCTTGTCACCGGAAAGTGCCGTTGTTGTCACCAATGGCGGAGAGCAGCAACTGCAGAGTGAAAAATTGCCTGGTTAGAAGCATGTTCGTGCCGCTGCCTTTCCCACTGAAGTAAAAACGGTACGGATAGGGCCTATTGAAAGTCTTGAAAGATGTCATGTGATGTCCCCGTCGATGGATAATATGCGCAATCAAACCAGTATTCTTGGCGGTTGTAATGAAGGTCTGCCTGGCGGTGAATTCTATGGCCGCTGTCTTGAGGAGGGTGTGTGCTTGTCACCGGAAACGTGCCGGATAAAAGTCGCTTGTTGTCAAGCGGCTTTTATCCGCAGTCTCCCCCATCACTGATGGAAATAAACAAGTTATTATTATTATTATTAACAATGGCGGAAAGCAGCAACTGCATAGTGAAAAATTGCCTGATTAGAAGCATGTTCGTGCCCTTGCCGCTGCCTTTCCCACTGAAGTAAAAAAGGTACGAATGGGGCCTTTTATGCTGAACGTCTTAATGAATGCCATGTGATGTCCCCGACGATGGATAATATGCGCAATCAAACCTGTATTCTCTTCGGTTGTAATGAAGATCTGCCAGGCGGTGAGTTTCATGGCCGCTCTCATCAGGAGGGTGTGTCCTTGTCACCTAAACGTGCTGTTGTTGTTGTCACCAATGGTGGAGAGCAGCAACTGCAGAGTGAAAAATTGCCTCGTTAGAAGCATGTTCGCGCCATTTCCGCTGCCTTTCCCAATGAAGTAAAGACGGTACGGATGGGGCCTTTTGTCCTGAATGTCTTGAAGAATGTCATGTGATGTCCCCGTATATGGATAATATGCGCAATCAAACCAGGATTCTTTGCGGTTGTAATAAAGAACTGCCAGGCGGTGAATTCCATGGCCGCTATCTTGAGGAGGGTGTGTCCTTGTCACTGGAAACGTGCCGTTGTTGTCACCAATGGCGGAGAGCAGCAACTGCAGAGTAAAAATTGCCTGGTTAGAACCATGTTCGTGCCGTTGCCGCTGCCTTTGCCACTGAGGTAAAGACGGTACGGATGGGGCCTTTTATGCTGAACGTCTTGAAGAATGTCTTGTGATGTCCCCGTGGACCGATAATATGCGCAATCAAACCAGTATTCTTGCCGGTTGTAATAAAGATCTGCCAGGCGGTGAATTCCTTGGCCGCTATCTTGAGGAGGGTGTGTCCTGGTCACCGGAAACGTGCCGTTGTTGTTGTCACCAACGGCGGAGAGTAGCAACTGCAGAGGGAAAAATTGCCTGGTACGAAACATGTTCGTGCCGTTGCCGCTGCCTTTCCCACTGAAGTAAAAACGGTACGGATGGGGCCTTTTATGCTAAACGTCGTGCAGATTGTCATGTGATGTCCCCAGCGATGGATAATATGCCCAATCAAACCGGTATTCTTGACTGTTGTAATGATGATCTGCCAGGCGGTGAATTCTATGGCCGCTATCTTCAGGAGGGTGTGTCCTTGTCACCGGAACGTTGTTGTCACCAATGGCGGAGAGCAGCAAATGCAGAGTGAAAAATTGCCTGGTTAGAAGCATGTTCGTGCCATTGCCTTTCTGACTGAAGTAAAAACGGTACGGATAGGGCCTATTGAACGTCTTGATGAATGTCATGTGATGTCCCCGACGATGGATAATATGCGCAATCAAACCAGTATTCTCTTCGGTTGTAATGAAGATCTGCCAGGCGGTGAATTTCATGGCCGCTATCATGAGGAGGGTGTGTCCTTGTCACCGGAAACGTGCCGTTGTTGTCACCAATGGCGGAGAGCGGCAACTGCAGAGTGAAAAATTGCCTGGTTGGAAGCATGTTCGTGCCGTTGCCGCTGCCTTTCCCACTGAAGTAAAGACGGTACGGATGGGGCCTTTTATGCTAAACGTCGTGCAGAATGTCATGTGATGTCCCCGGCGATGGATAATATGCCCAATCAAACCGGTATTCTTGCCGGTTGTAATGAAGATCTGCCAGGCGGTGAATTCCATGGCCGCTATCTTGAGGAGGGTGTCTCCTTGTCACCGGAAAGTGCCGTTGTTGTTGTCACCAATGGCGGAGAGCAGCAACTGCAGAGTGAAAAATTGCCTGGTTAGAAGCATGCTCATGCCGCTGCCTTTCCCACTGAAGTAAAAACGGTACGCATGGGGCCTGCTGAACGTCTTGAATGTCATGTGATGTCCCCGTCGATGGATAATATGCGCAATCAAACCAGTATTCTTGCCGGTTGTAATAAAGATCTGCCAGGCGGTGAATTCCTTGGCCGCTATATTGAGGAGGGTGTGTCCTGGTCACCGGAAACGTGCCGTTGTTGTCACCAACGGCGGAGAGTAGCAACTGCAGAGTGAAAAATTGCCTGGTTGGAAGCATGTTCTTGCCGTTGCCGCTGCCTTTCCCACTGAAGTAAAGACGGTACGGATGGGGCCTTTTATGCTGACCGTCGTGCAGAATGTCATGTGATGTCCCCGTCGATAGATAATATGCGCAATCAAACCAGTATTCTTGGCGGTTGTAATGATGATCTGCCAGGCGGTGAATTCCATGGCCGCTATCTTGAGGAGGGTGTGTCCTTGTCACCGGAAACGTGCCGTTGTTGTTGTCAACACTGGCGGAGAGCAGCAACTGAACAGTGAAAAATTGCCTGGTTGGAAGCATGTTCGTGCCTTTGCCGCTGCCTTTCCCACTGAAGTAAAGACGGTACGGATGGGGCCTTTTATGCTGAACGTCTTGATGAATGTCATGTGATGTCCCCGACGATGGATAATATGCGCAATCAAACCAGTATTTTCTTCGGTTCTAATGAAGATCTGCCAGGCGGTGAATTTCATGGCCGCTATCATGAGGAGGGTGTGTCCTTGTCACCGGAAACGTGCCGTTGTTGTTGTCACCAATGGCGAAGAGCAGCAACTGCAGAGTGAAAAATTGCCTGGTAAAAACCATGTTCGTGCCGTTGCCGCTGCCTTTCCCTCTGAAGTAAAGACGGTACGGATGGGGCCTTTTATGCTGAACGTCTTGAAGAATGTCATGTGATGTCCCCGTGGATGGATAACATGCGCAATCAAACCAGTATTCTTGGCGGTTGTAATGAAGGTCTGCCAGGCGGTGAATTCCATGGCCGCTATCTTGAGGGGGGTGTGTCCTTGTCACCGGAAACGTGCCGTTGTTGTTGTCAACACTGGCGGAGAGCAGCAACTGCAGAGTGAAAAATTGCCTGGTTAGAAGCATGTTCGTGCCGCTGCCGCTGCCTTTCCCACTGAAGTAAAAAAGGTACGAATGGGGCCTTTTATGCTGAACGTCTTGATGAATGTCATGTGATGTCCCCGACGATGGATAATATGCGCAATCAAACCAGTATTCTCTTCGGTTGTAATGAAGATCTGCCAGGCGGTGAATTTCATGGCCGCTATCATGAGGAGGGTGTGTCCTTGTCCCCGGAAACGTGCCGTTGTTGTCACCAATGGCGGAGAGCGGCAACTGCAGAGTGAACAATTGCCTGGTTGGAAGCATGTTCGTGCCGTTGCCGCTGCCTTTCCCACTGAAGTAAAGACGGTACGGATGGGGCCTTTTATGCTAAACGTCGTGCAGAATGTCATGTGATGTCCCCGGCGATGGATAATATGCCCAATCAAACCGGTATTCTTGCCGGTTGTAATGAAGATCTGCCAGGCGGTGAATTCCATGGCCGCTATCTTGAGGAGGGTGTCTCCTTGTCACCGGAAAGTGCCGTTGTTGTTGTCACCAATGGCGGAGAGCAGCAACTGCAGAGTGAAAAATTGCCTGGTTAGAAGCATGCTCATGCCGCTGCCTTTCCCACTGAAGTAAAAACGGTACGCATGGGGCCTGCTGAACGTCTTGAATGTCATGTGATGTCCCCGTCGATGGATAATATGCGCAATCAAACCAGTATTCTTGCCGGTTGTAATAAAGATCTGCCAGGCGGTGAATTCCTTGGCCGCTATATTGAGGAGGGTGTGTCCTGGTCACCGGAAACGTGCCGTTGTTGTCACCAACGGCGGAGAGTAGCAACTGCAGAGTGAAAAATTGCCTGGTTGGAAGCATGTTCTTGCCGTTGCCGCTGCCTTTCCCACTGAATTAAAGACGGTACGGATGGGGCCTTTTATGCTGACCGTCGTGCAGAATGTCATGTGATGTCCCCGTCGATAGATAATATGCGCAATCAAACCAGTATTCTTGGCGGTTGTAATGATGATCTGCCAGGCGGTGAATTCCATGGCCGCTATCTTGAGGAGGGTGTGTCCTTGTCACCGGAAACGTGCCGTTGTTGTTGTCAACACTGGCGGAGAGCAGCAACTGAAGAGTGAAAAATTGCCTGGTTGGAAGCATGTTCGTGCCTTTGCCGCTGCCTTTCCCACTGAAGTAAAGACGGTACGGATGGGGCCTTTTATGCTGAACGTCTTGATGAATGTCATGTGATGTCCCCGACGATGGATAATATGCGCAATCAAACCAGTATTTTCTTCGGTTCTAATGAAGATCTGCCAGGCGGTGAATTTCATGGCCGCTATCATGAGGAGGGTGTGTCCTTGTCACCGGAAACGTGCCGTTGTTGTTGTCACCAATGGCGAAGAGCAGCAACTGCAGAGTGAAAAATTGCCTGGTAAAAACCATGTTCGTGCCGTTGCCGCTGCCTTTCCCTCTGAAGTAAAGACGGTACGGATGGGGCCTTTTATGCTGAACGTCTTGAAGAATGTCATGTGATGTCCCCGTGGATGGATAACATGCGCAATCAAACCAGTATTCTTGGCGGTTGTAATGAAGGTCTGCCAGGCGGTGAATTCCATGGCCGCTATCTTGAGGAGGGTGTGTCCTTGTCACCGGAAACGTGCCGTTGTTGTTGTCAACACTGGCGGAGAGCAGCAACTGCAGAGTGAAAAATTGCCTGGTTAGAAGCATGTTCGTGCCGCTGCCGCTGCCTTTCCCACTGAAGTAAAAAAGGTACGAATGGGGCCTTTTATGCTGAACGTCTTGATGAATGTCATGTGATGTCCCCGACGATGGATAATATGCGCAATCAAACCACTATTCTCTTCGGTTGTAATGAAGATCTGCCAGGCGGTGAATTTCATGGCCGCTATCATGAGGAGGGTGTGTCCTTGTCACCGGAAACGTGCCGTTGTTGTTGTCACCAATGGCGGAGAGCAGCAACTGAAGAGTGAAAAATTGCCTGGTTGGAAGCATGTTCGTGCCTTTGCCGCTGCCTTTCCCACTGAAGTAAAGACGGTACGGATGGGGCCTTTTATGCTGAACGTCGTGAAGAATGTCATGTGATGTCCCCGGGATGGATAATATGCCTAATCAAACCGGTATTCTTGCCGGTTGTAATGAAGATCTGCCAGGCGGTGAATTCCATTGCCGCTATCTTGAGGAGGGTGTCTCCTTGTCACCGGAAAGTGCCGTTGTTGTTGTCACCAATGGCGGAGAGCAGCAACTGCAGAGTGAAAAATTGCCTGGTTAGAAGCATGCTCATGCCGCTGCCTTTCCCACTGAAGTAAAAACGGTACGCATGGGGCCTGCAAAACGTCTTGAATGTCATGTGATGTCCCCGTCGATGGATAATATGCGCAATCAAACCAGTATTCTTGGTGTTTGTAATGAAGATCTGCCAGGCAGTGAATTCCATTGCCGCTATCTTTAGGAGGGTGTGTCCTTGTCACCGGAAACGTGCCGTTGTTGTTGTCACCAATGGTGGAGAGCAGCAACTGCAGAGTGAAAAATTGCCTGGTTAGAACCATGTTCGTGCCGTTGTCGCTGCCTTTCCCACTGAAGTAAAGACGGGACGGATGGGGCCTTTTATGCTGAACGTCTTGAAGAATGTCATGTGATGTCCCCGTCGATGGATAATATGCGCAATCAAACCAGTATTCTTGCCGGTTGTAATGTAGATCTGCCAGGCGGTGAATTCCTTGGCCGCTATCTTGAGGAGGGTGTATCCTTGTCACCGGGAACGTGCCGTTGTTGTAACCAATGGCGGAGAGCAGCAACTGAAGAGTGAAAAGTTGCCTGGTTAGAAGCATGTTCGCGCCATTGCCGCTGCCTTTCCCATTGAAGTAAAAACGGTACGGATGGGGCCTTTTATGCTGAATGTCTTGAAGAATGTCATGTGATGTCCCCGTCTATGGATGATATGCGCAATCAAACCAGGATTCCTGGCGGTTGCAATGAACTGCCAGGCGGTGAATTTCATGGCCGCTATCTTTAGGAGGGTGTGTCCTTGTCACCGAAAACGTGCCGTTGTTGTTGTCACCAATGGCGGAGAGCAGCAACTGCAGAGTGAAAAATTGCCTGGTTAGAACCATGTTCGTGCCGTTGCCGCTGCCTTTCCCACTGAAGTAAAAATGGTACGGATGGGGCCTTTTATGCTGAACGTCTTGAAGAATGTCATGTGATGTCCCCGTCGATGGATAATATGCGCAATCAAACCAGTATTCTTGTCGGTTGTAATGAAGATCTGCCAGGCGGTGAATTCCATGGCCGCTATCTTCAGGAGGGTGTGTCCTTGTCACCGGAATGTGCGGTTGTTGTTGTCACCAATGGCGGAGAGCAGCAACTGCAGAGTGAAAAATTGCATGGTTAGAAGCATGTTCGCGCCATTGCCGCTGCCTTTCCCACTGAAGTAAAGACGGTACGGATGGGGCCTTTTATGCTGAATGTCTTGAAGAATGTCATGTGATGTCCCCGTCTATGGATAATAACCGCAATCAAACCAGGATTCTTGGCGGTTGTAATGAAGAACTGCCAGGCGGTGAATTCCATAGCCGCTATCTTGAGGAGGGTGTGTCCTTGTCACCGGAAACGTGCCGTTGTTGTTGTAAGCAATGGCGGAGAGCAGCAACTGAAGAGTGAAAAATTGCCTGGTTAGAACCATGTTCCTGCCGTTGCCGCTGCCTTTCCCACTGAAGTAAAGACGGTACGGGTGGGGCCTTTTATGCTGAACATCGTGCAGAATGTCATAACATGTCCCCGTCGATGGATAATATGCGCAATCAAACCAGTATTCTTGGCGGTTGTAATGATGATCTGCCAGGCGGTGAATTCCATGGCCGCTATATTTAGGAGGGTGTGTCCTTGTCACCGGAAACGTGCCGTTGTTGTTGTCACCACTGGCGAAGAGCAGCAACTGCAGATTGAAAAATTGCCTGGTTAAAACCATGTTCGTGCCGTTGCCGCTGCCTTTCCCTCTGAAGTAAAGACGGTACGGATGGGGCCTTATATGCTGAACGTCTTGAAGAATGTCATGTGATGTCCCCGTGGATGGATAACATGCGCAATCAAAACAGTATTCTTGGCGGTTGTAATGAAGGTCTGCCAGGCGGTGAATTCCATGGCCGCTATCTTTATGAGGGTGTGTCCTTGTCACCGGAAACGTGCCGTTGTTGTTGTCACCAATGGCGAAGAGCAGCAACTGCAGAGTGAAAAATTGCCTGGTTAAAACCATGTTCGTGCCGTTGCCGCTGCCTTTCCCTCTGAAGTAAAGACGGTACGGATGGGGCCTTTTATGCTGAACGTCTTGAAGAATGTCATGTGATGTCCCCGTGGATGGATAACATGCGCAATCAAACCAGTATTCTTGGCGGTTGTAATGAAGGTCTGCCAGGCGGTGAATTCCATGCCCGCTAGCTTGAGGAGGGTGTGTCCTTGTCACCGGAAACGTGCCGTTGTTGTTGTCAACACTGGCGGAGAGCAGCAACTGCAGAGTGAAAAATTGCCTGGTTAGAAGCATGTTCGTGCCGCTGCCGCTGCCTTTCCCACTGAAGTAAAAAAGGTACGAATGGGGCCTTTTATGCTGAACGTCTTGATGAATGTCATGTGATGTCCCCGACGATGGATAATATGCGCAATCAAACCAGTATTCTCTTCGGTTGTAATGAAGATCTGCCAGGCGGTGAATTTCATGGCCGCTATCATGAGGAGGGTGTGTCCTTGTCACCGGGAACGTGCCGTTGTTGTTGTCACCAATGGCGGAGAGCAGCAACTGAAGAGTGAAAAATTGCCTGGTTGGAAGCATGTTCGTGCCGTTGCCGCTGCCTTTCCCACTGAAGTAAAGACGGTACGGATGGGGCCTTTTATGCTGAACGTCGTGCAGAATGTCATGTGATGTCCCCGGGATGGATAATATGCCCAATCAAACCGGTATTCTTGCCGGTTGTAATGAAGATCTGCCAGGCAGTGAATTCCATTGCCGCTATCTTTAGGAGGGTGTGTCCTCGTCACCGGAAACGTGCCGTTGTTGTTGTCACCAATGGTAGAGAGCAGCAACTGCAGAGTGAACAATTGCCTGGTTAGAAGCATGTTCGCGCCATTGCCGCTGCCTTTCCCACTGATGTAAAAACGATACGGATGGGGCCTTTTATGCTGAATGTCTTGAAGAATGTCATGTGATGTCCCCGTCGATGGATAATACGCGCAATCAAACCAGTATTCTTGACTGTTGTAATGATGATCTGCCAGGCGGTGAATTCCATGGCCGCTATCTTCAGGAGGGTGTGTCCTTGTCACCGGAAAGTGCCGTTGTTGTCACCAATGGCGGAGAGCAGCAACTGCGGAGTGAAAAATTGCCTGGTTAGAAGCATGTTCGTGCCGCTGCCTTTCCCACTGAAGTAAAAACGGTACGGATAGGGCCTATTGAACGTCTTGAAAGATGTCATGTGATGTTTCCGTCGATGGATAATATGCGCAATCAAACCAGTATTCTCTTCGGTTGTAATGAAGATCTGCCAGGCGGTGAATTTCATGGCCGCTCTCATCAGGAGGGTGTGTCCTTGTAACCTAAACGTGCTGTTGTTGTTGTCACCAATGGTGGAGAGCAGCAACTGCAGAGTGAAAAATTGCCTCGTTAGAAGCATGTTCGCGCCATTTCCGCTGCCTTTCCCACTGAAGTAAAGACGGTACGGATGGGGTCTTTTATGCTGAATGTCTTGAAGAATGTCATGTGATGTCCCCGTATATGGATAATATGCGCAATCAAACCAGGATTCTTTGCGGTTGTAATAAAGAACTGCCAGGCGGTGAATTCTATGGCCGCTATCTTGAGGAGGGTGTGTCCTTGTCACTGGAAACGTGCCGTTGTTGTCACCAATGGCGGAGAGCAGCAACTGCAGAGTGAAAAATTGCCTGGTTAGAACCATGTTCGTGCCGTTGCCGCTGCCTTTCCCACTGAAGTAAAGACGGTACGGATGGGGCCTTTTATGCTGAACGTCTTGAAGAATGTCATGTGATGTCCCCGTCGATGGATAATACGCGCAATCAAACCAGTATTCTTGCCGGTTGTAATGAAGATCTGCCAGGCGGTGAATTACATGGCCGCTATCTTCAGGAGGGTGTGTCCTTGTCACCGGGAACGTGCCGTTGTTGTTGTAACCAATGGCGGAGAGCAGCAACTGCAGAGTGAAAAATTGCCTGGTTGGAAGCATGTTCGTGCCGTTGCCGCTGCCTTTCCCACTGAAGTAAAGACGGTACGGGTGGGGCCTTTTATGCTAAACGTCGTGCAGAATGTCATGTGATGTCCCCGGCGATGGATAATATGCCCAATCAAACCGGTGTTCTTGGTGGTTGTAATGAAGATCTGCCAGGCATTGAATTCCATTGCCGCTATCTTTAGGAGGGTGTGTCCTTGTCACCGGAAACGTGCCGTTGTTGTTGTCCCCAATGGTGGAGAGCAGCAACTGCAGAGTGAAAAATTGCCTGGTTAGAAGCATGTTCGCGCCATTGCCGCTGCCTTTCCCATTGAAGTAAAGACGGTACGGATGGGGCCTTTTATGCTGAATGTCTTGAAGAATGTCATGTGATGTCCCCGTCTATGGATAATATGCGCAATCAAACCAGGATTCCTGGCGGTTGCAATGAACTGCCAGGCGGTGAATTTCATGGCCGCTATCTTTAGGAGGGTGTGTCCTTGTCACCGAAAACATGCCGTTGTTGTTGTCACCAATGGCGGAGAGCAGCAACTGCAGAGTGAAAAATTGCCTGGTTAGAACCATGTTCGTGCCGTTGCCGCTGCCTTTCCCACTGAAGTAAAAATGGTACGGATGGGGCCTTTTATGCTGAACGTCTTGAAGAATGTCATGTGATGTCCCCGTCGATGGATAATATGCGCAATCAAACCAGTATTCTTGTCGGTTGTAATGAAGATCTGCCAGGCGGTGAATTCCATGGCCGCTATCTTCAGGAGGGTGTGTCCTTGTCACCGGAAAGTGCGGTTGTTGTTGTCACCAATGGCGGAGAGCAGCAACTGCAGAGTGAAAAATTGCATGGTTAGAAGCATGTTCGCGCCATTGCCGCTGCCTTTCCCACTGAAGTAAAGACGGTACGGATGGGGCCTTTTATGCTGAATGTCTTGAAGAATGTCATGTGATGTCCCCGTCTATGGATAATAACCGCAATCAAACCAGGATTCTTGGCGGTTGTAATGAAGAACTGCCAGGCGGTGAATTCCATAGCCGCTATCTTGAGGAGGGTGTGTCCTTGTCACCGGAAACGTGCCGTTGTTGTTGTAAGCAATGGCGGAGAGCAGCAACTGAAGAGTGAAAAATTGCCTGGTTAGAACCATGTTCCTGCCGTTGCCGCTGCCTTTCCCACTGAAGTAAAGACGGTACGGGTGGGGCCTTTTATGCTGAACATCGTGCAGAATGTCATAACATGTCCCCGTCGATGGATAATATGCGCAATCAAACCAGTATTCTTGGCGGTTGTAATGATGATCTGCCAGGCGGTGAATTCCATGGCCGCTATATTTAGGAGGGTGTGTCCTTGTCACCGGAAACGTGTCGTTGTTGTTGTCACCATTGGCGAAGAGCAGCAACTGCAGAGTAAAAAATTGCCTGGTTAAAACCTTGTTCGTGTCGTTGCCGCTGCCTTTCCCTCTGAAGTAAAGACGGTACGGATGGGGCCTTATATGCTGAACGTCTTGAAGAATGTCATGTGATGTCCCCGTGGATGGATAACATGCGCAATCAAAACAGTATTCTTGGCGGTTGTAATGAAGGTCTGCCAGGCGGTGAATTCCATGGCCGCTATCTTTATGAGGGTGTGTCCTTGTCACCGGAAACGTGCCGTTGTTGTTGTCACCAATGGCGAAGAGCAGCAACTGCAGAGTGAAAAATTGCCTGGTTAAAACCATGTTCGTGCCGTTGCCGCTGCCTTTCCCACTGAAGTAAAGACGGTACGGATGGGGCCTTTTATGCTGAACGTCTTGAAGAATGTCATGTGATGTCCCCGTCGATGGATAATACGCGCAATCAAACCAGTATTCTTGCCGGTTGTAATGAAGATCTTCCAGGCGGTGAATTACATGGCCGCTATCTTCAGGAGGGTGTGTCCTTGTCACCGGGAACGTGCCGTTGTTGTTGTCACCAATTGCGGAGAGCAGCAACTGCAGAGTGAAAAATTGCCTGGTTAGAAGCATGCTCATGCCGCTGCCTTTCCCACTGAAGTAAAAACGGTACGCATGGGGCCTGCAAAACGTCTTGAATGTCATGTGATGTCCCCGTCGATGGATAATATGCGCAATCAAACCAGTATTCTTGCCGGTTGTAATGAAGATCTGCCAGGCATTGAATTCCATTGCCGCTATCTTGAGGAGGGTGTGTCCTTGTCACCGGAAACGTGCCGTTGTTGTTGTCCCCAATGGTGGAGAGCAGCAACTGCAGAGTGAAAAATTGCCTGGTTAGAAGCATGTTCGCGCCATTGCCGCTGCCTTTCCCACTGAAGTAAAGACGGTACGGATGGGGCCTTTTATGCTGAATGTCTTGAAAAATGTCATGTGAGGTCCCCGTCTATGGATAATATGCGCAATCAAACCAGAATTCTTAACGGTTTTAATAAAGAACTGCCAGGCGGTGAATTCCATGGCCGCTATCTTGAGGAGGGTGTGTCCTTGTCACTGGAAACGTGCCGTTGTTGTTGTCACCAATGGCGGAGAGCAGCAACTGCAGAGTGAAAAATTGCCTGGTTAGAACCCTGTTCGTGCCGTTGCCGCTGCCTTTCCCACTGAAGTAAAGACGGTACGGATGGGGCCTTTTATGCTGAACGTCTTGAAGAATGTCATGTGATGTCCCCGTCGATGGATAATACGCGCAATCAAACCAGTATTCTTGCCTGTTGTAATGATGATCTGCCAGGCGGTGAATTCCATGGCCGCTACCTTCAGGAGGGTGTGTCCTTGTCACCGGAAAGTGCCGTTGTTGTCACCAATGGCAGAGAGCAGCAACTGCAGAGTGAAAAATTGCCTGGTTAGAAGCATGTTCGTGCCACTGCCTTTCCCACTGAAGTAAAAACGGTACGGATAGGGCCTATTGAACGTCTTGAAAGATGTCATGTGATGTCCCCGTCGATGGATAATATGCGCAATCAAACCAGTATTCTTGGCGGTTGTAATGAAGGTCTGCCTGGCGTTAAATTCTATGGCCGCTATCTTGAGGAGGGTGTGTGCTTGTCACCGGAAACGTGCCGTTGTTGTCAACAATGGCGGAGAGCAGCAACTGCATAGTGAAAAATTGCCTGATTAGAAGCATGTTCGTGCCCTTGCCGCTGCCTTTCCCACTGAAGTAAAAAAGGTACGAATGGGGCCTTTTATGCTGAACGTCTTGATGAATGTCATGTGATGTCCCCGACGATGGATAATATGCTTAATCAAACCAGTATTCTCTTCGGTTGTAATGAAGATCTGCCAGGCGGTGAATTTCATGGCCGCTATCATGAGGAGGGTGTGTCCTTGTCACCGGAAACGTGCTGTTTTTGTTGTCACCAATGGTGGAGAGCAGCAACTGCAGAGCGAAAAATTGCCTGGTTAGAAGAATGTTCGCGCCATTGCCGCTGCCTTTCCCACTGAAGTAAAGACGGTACGGATGGGGCCTTTTATGCTGAATGTCTTGAAGAATGTCATGTGATGTCCCCGTCGATGGATAATACGCGCAATCAAACCAGTATTCTTGCCCGTTGTAATGAAGATCTGCCAGGCGGTGAATTCCATGGCCGCTATCTTGAGGAGGGTGTGTCCTTGTCACTGGAAACGTGCCGTTGTTGTCACCAATGGCGGAGAGCAGCAACTGCAGAGTGAAAAATTGCCTGGTTAGAACCATGTTCGTGCCGTTGCCGCTGCCTTTCCCACTGAAGTAAAAACGGTACGGATAGGGCCTATTGAACGTCTTGAAAGATGTCATGTGATGTCCCCGTCGATGGATAATATGCGCAATCAAACCAGGATTCTTGGCGGTTGTAATAAAGAACTGCCAGGCGGTGAATTCCATGGCCGCTATCTTGAGGAGGGTGTGTCCTTGTCACTGGAAACGTGCCGTTGTTGTCACCAATGGCGGAGAGCAGCAACTGCAGAGTGAAAAATTGCCTGGTTAGAACCATGTTCGTGCCGTTGCCGCTGCCTTTCCCACTGAAGTAAAGACGGTACGGATGGGGCCTTTTATGCTGAACGTCTTGAAGAATGTCATGTGATGTCCCCGTCTATGGATAATATGCGCAATCAAACCAGGATTCTTGGCAGTTGTAATAAATAACTGCCAGGCGGTGAATTCCATGGCCGCTATCTTGAGGAGAGTGTGTCCTTGTCACTGGAAACGTGCCGTTGTTGTCACCAAAGGCGGAGAGCAGCAACTGCAGAGTGAAAAATTGCCTGGTTAGAACCATGTTCGTGCCGTTGCCGCTGCCTTTCCAACTGAAGTAAAGAGGGTACGGATGGGGCCTTTTATGCTGAACGTCTTGAAGAATGTCATGTGATGTCCCCGTCGATGGATAATACGCGCAATCAAACCAGTATTCTTGCCCGTTGTAATGAAGATCTGCCAGGCGGTGAATTCCATGGCCGCTATCTTCAGGAGGGTGTGTCCTTGTCACCGGAAACGTGCCGTTGTTGTTGTCACCAATGGTGGAGAGCAGCAACTGCAGAGTGAAAAATTGCCTGGTTAGAAGCATGTTCGCGCCATTGCCGCTGCCTTTCCCACTGAAGTAAAGACGGTACGGTTGGGGCCTTTTATGCTGAATGTCTTGAAGAATGTCATGTGATGTCCCCGTCTATGGATAATATGAGCAATCAAACCAGAATTCTTGGCGGTTTTATTGAAGAACTGCCAGGCGGTGAATTCCATGGCCGCTATCTTGAGGAGGGTGTGTCCTTGTCACTGGAAACGTGCCCTTGTTGTTGTCACCAATGGCGGAGAGTAGCAACAGCAGAGTGAAAAATTGCCTGGTTAGAACCCTGTTCGTGCCGTTGCCGCTGCCTTTCCCACTGAAGTAAAGACGGTACGGATGGGGCCTTTTATGCTGAACGTCTTGAAGAATGTCATGTGATGTCCCCGTCGATGGATAATACGCGCAATCAAACCAGTATTCTTGCCTGTTGTAATGATGATCAACCAGGCGGTGAATTCCATGGCCGCTATCTTCAGGAGGGTGTGTCCTTGTCACCGGAAAGTGCCATTGTTGTCACCAATGGCGGAGAGCAGCAACTGCAGAGTGAAAAATTGCCTGGTTAGAAGCATGTTCGTGCCGCTGCCTTTCCCACTGAAGTAAAAACGGTACGGATAGGGCCTATTGAAAGTCTTGAAAGATGTCATGTGATGTCCCCGTCGATGGATAATATGCGCAATCAAACCAGTATTCTTGGCGGTTGTAATGAAGGTCTGCCTGGCGGTGAATTCTATGGCCGCTGTCTTGAGGAGGGTGTGTGCTTGTCACCGGAAACGTGCCGGATAAAAGTCGCTTGTTGTCAAGCGGCTTTTATCCGCAGTCTCCCCCATCACTGATGGAAATAAACAAGTTATTATTATTATTATTAACAATGGCGGAAAGCAGCAACTGCATAGTGAAAAATTGCCTGATTAGAAGCATGTTCGTGCCCTTGCCGCTGCCTTTCCCACTGAAGTAAAAAAGGTACGAATGGGGCCTTTTATGCTGAACGTCCTAATGAATGCCATGTGATGTCCCCGACGATGGATAATATGCGCAATCAAACCTGTATTCTCTTCGGTTGTAATGAAGATCTGCCAGGCGGTGAGTTTCATGGCCGCTCTCATCAGGAGGGTGTGTCCTTGTCACCTAAACGTGCTGTTGTTGTTGTCACCAATGGTGGAGAGCAGCAACTGCAGAGTGAAAAATTGCCTCGTTAGAAGCATGTTCGCGCCATTTCCGCTGCCTTTCCCAATGAAGTAAAGACGGTACGGATGGGGCCTTTTATGCTGAATGTCTTGAAGAATGTCATGTGATGTCCCCGTATATGGATAATATGCGCAATCAAACCAGGATTCTTTGCGGTTGTAATAAAGAACTGCCAGGCGGTGAATTCCATGGCCGCTATCTTGAGGAGGGTGTGTCCTTGTCACTGGAAACGTGCCGTTGTTGTCACCAATGGCGGAGAGCAGCAACTGCAGAGTGAAAAATTGCCTGGTTAGAACCATGTTCGTGCCGTTGCCGCTGCCTTTCCCACTGAAGTAAAGACTGTACGGATGGGGCCTTTTATGCTGAACGTCTTGAAGAATGTCTTGTGATGTCCCCGTGGACCGATAATATGCGCAATCAAACCAGTATTCTTGCCGGTTGTAATAAAGATCTGCCAGGCGGTGAATTCCTTGGCCGCTATCTTGAGGAGGGTGTGTCCTGGTCACCGGAAACGTGCCGTTGTTGTTGTCACCAACGGCGGAGAGTAGCAACTGCAGAGTGAAAAATTGCCTGGTTGGAAGCATGTTCGTGCCGTTGCCGCTGCCTTTCCCACTGAAGTAAAGACGGTACGGATGGGGCCTTTTATGCTAAACGTCGTGCAGAATGTCATGTGATGTCCCCAGCGATGGATAATATGCCCAATCAAACCGGTATTCTTGCCGGTTGTAATGAAGATCTGCCAGGCGGTGAATTCCATGGCCGCTATCTTGAGGAGGGTGTCTCCTTGTCACCGGAAAGTGCCGTTGTTGTTGTCACCAATGGCGGAGAGCAGCAACTGCAGAGTGAAATATTGCCTGGTTAGAAGCATGCTCATGCCGCTGCCTTTCCCACTGAAGTAAAAACGGTACGCATGGGGCCTGCTGAACGTCTTGAATGTCATGTGATGTCCCCGTCGATGGATAATAAGCGCAATCAAACCAGTATTCTTGGCGGTTGTAATGATTATCTGCCAGGCAGTGAATTCCATTGCCGCTATCTTTAGGAGGGTGTGTCCTTGTCACTGGAAACGTGCCGTTGTTGTTGTCACCAATGGCGGAGAGCAGCAACTGCAGAGTGAAAAATTGCCTGGTTAGAACCCTGTTCGTGCCGTTGCCGCTGCCTTTCCCACTGAAGTAAAGACGGTACGGATGGGGCCTTTTATGCTGAACGTCTTGAAGAATGTCATGTGATGTCCCCGTCGATGGATAATACGCGCAATCAAACCAGTATTCTTGCCCGTTGTAATGAAGATCTGCCAGGCGGTGAATTAATTCCATGGCCGCTGTCTTCAGGAGGGTGTGTCCTTGTCACCGGAAAGTGCCGTTTTTGTCACCAATGGCGGAGAGCAGCAAATGCAGAGTGAAAAATTGCCTGGTTAAAAGCATGTTCGTGCCGCTGCCTTTCCCACTGAAGTAAAAACGGTACGGATAGGGCCTATTGAACGTCTTGAAAGATGTCATGTGATGTCCCCGTCGATGGATAATATGCGCAATCAAACCAGTATTCTTGGCGGTTGTAATGAAGGTCTGCCTGGCGGTGAATTCTATGGCCGCTGTCTTGAGGAGGGTGTGTGCTTGTCACCGGAAACGTGCCGTTGTTGTTGTCAACAATGGCGGAGAGCAGCAACTGCATAGTGAAAAATTGCCTGATTAGAAGCATGTTCGTGCCCTTGCCGCTGCCTTTCCCACTGAAGTAAAAAAGGTACGAATGGGGCCTTTTATGCTGAACGTCTTGATGAATGTCATGTGATGTCCCCGATGATGGATAATATGCGCAATCAAACCAGTATTCTCTTCGGTTGTAATGAAGATCTGCCAGGCGGTGAATTTCATGGAAGCTATCATGAGGAGGGTGTGTCCTTGTCACCGGAAACGTGCTGTTGTTGTTGTCACCAATGGTGGAGAGCAGCAACTGCAGAGTGAAAAATTGCCTGGTTAGAAGCATGTTCGCGCCATTGCCGCTGCCTTTCCCACTGAAGTAAAGACGGTACGGATGGGGCCTTTTATGCTGAATGTCTTGAAGAATGTCATGTGATGTCCCCGTCTATGGATAATATGCGCAATCAAACCAGGATTCTTGGCGGTTGTAATAAATAACTGCCAGGCGGTGATTTCTATGGCCGCTATCTTGAGGAGGTTGTGTCCTTGTCACTGGAAACGTGCCGTTGTTGATACCAATGGCGGAGAGCAGCAACTGCAGAGTGAAAAATTGCCTGGTTAGAACCATGTTCGCGCCGTTGCCGCTGCCTTTCGCACTGAAGTAAAGAGGGTACGGATGGGGCCTTTTATGCTGAACGTCTTCAAGAATGTCATGTGATGTCCCCGTCGATGGATAATACGCGCAATCAAACCAGTATTCTTGCCCGTTGTAATGAAGATCTGCCAGGCGGTGAATGCCATGGCCGCTATCTTGAGGAGGGTGTGTCCTTGTCACTGGAAACGTGCCGTTGTTGTTGTCACCAATGGCGGAGAGCAGCAACTGCAGAGTGAAAAATTGCCTGGTTAGAACCCTGTTCGTGCCGTTGCCGCTGCCTTTCCCACTGAAGTAAAGACGGTACGGATGGGGCCTTTTATGCTGAACGTCTTGAAGAATGTCATGTGATGTCCCCGTCGATGGATAATACGCGCAATCAAACCAGTATTCTTGCCCGTTGTAATGAAGATCTGCCAGGCGGTGAATTAATTCCATGGCCGCTGTCTTCAGGAGGGTGTGTCCTTGTCACCGGAAAGTGCCGTTTTTGTCACCAATGGCGGAGAGCAGCAAATGCAGAGTGAAAAATTGCCTGGTTAAAAGCATGTTCGTGCCGCTGCCTTTCCCACTGAAGTAAAAACGGTACGGATAGGGCCTATTGAACGTCTTGAAAGATGTCATGTGATGTCCCCGTCGATGGATAATATGCGGAATCAAACCAGTATTCTTGGCGGTTGTAATGAAGGTCTGCCTGGCGGTGAATTCTATGGCCGCTGTCTTGAGGAGGGTGTGTGCTTGTCACCGGAAACGTGCCGTTGTTGTTGTCAACAATGGCGGAGAGCAGCAACTGCATAGTGAAAAATTGTCTGATTAGAAGCATGTTCGTGCCCTTGCCGCTGCCTTTCCCACTGAAGTAAAAAAGGTACGAATGGGGCCTTTTATGCTGAACGTCTTGATGAATGCCATGTGATGTCCCCGACGATGGATAATATGCGCAATCAAACCAGTATACTCTTCGGTTGTAATGAAGATCTGCCAGGCGGTGAGTTTCATGGCCGCTATCTTGAGGAGGGTGTGTCCTGGTCACCGGAAACGTGCCGTTGTTGTTGTCACCAACGGCGGAGAGTAGCAACTGCAGAGTAAAAAATTGCCTGGTTGGAAGCATGTTCGTGCCGTTGCCGATGCCTTTCCCACTGAAGTAAAGACTGTACGGATGGGGCCTTTTATGCTGAATGTTTGAAGAATGTCATGTGATGTCCCCGTCTATGGATAATATGCGCAATCAAACCAGGATTCTTGGCGGTTGTAATAAATAACTGCCAGGCGGTGATTTCCATGGCCGCTATCTTGAGGAGGGTGTGTCCTTGTCACTGGAAACGTGCCGTTGTTGTCACCAATGGCGGATAGCAGCAACTGCAGAGTGAAAAATTGCCTGGTTAGAACCATGTTCGTGCCGTTGCCGCTGCCTTTCGCACTGAAGTAAAGAGGATACGGATGGGGCCTTTTATGCTGAACGTCTTCAAGAATGTCATGTGATGTCCCCGTCGATGGATAATACGCGCAATAAAACCAGTATTCTTGCCCGTTGTAATGAAGATCTGCCAGGCGGTGAATTTTTTCCATGGCCGCTGTCTTCAGGAGGGTGTGTCCTTGTCACCGGAAAGTGCCGTTGTTGTTGTCACCAATGGCGGAGAGCAGCAACTTCAAAGTGAAAAATTGCCTGGTTAGAACCATGTTCCTGCCGTTGCCGCTGCCTTTCCCACTGAAGTAAAGACGGTACGGAAGGGGCCTTTTATGCTGAACGTCTTGAAGAATGTCGTGTGATGTCCCCGTCGATGTATAATCATCATCATCATCATCAGCCCTACTACACCCACTGCAGGGCAAAGGGCTCTCCCATGTCTCTCCAATTAACCCTATCCTTTGCCAGCTGCATCCACCCTTTGCCTGCAAACTTCTTAATCTCATCCGCCCACCTAACCTTCTGCCGCCCCCTGCTCCGCATACTTTCTCTTGGAATCCACTCCGTTACCCTTAAGGACCAGCGGTTATGGATGATATGCGCAGTCAAACCAGTATTCATGCCGGTTGTAATGAAGATCTGCCAGGCGGTGAATTCCATGGCCGCTATCTTGAGGAGGGTGTATCCTTGTCACCGGGAACGTGCCGTTGTTGTAACCAATGGCGGAGAGCAGCAACTGAAGAGTGAAAAATTGCCTGGTTAGAAGCATGTTCGCGCCGCTGCCTTTCCCACTGAAGTAAAAACGGTACGGATAGGGCTTGCTGAACGTCTTGAAAAATGTCATGTGATGTCCCCGTCGATGGTTAATATGCGCAATCAAACCAGGATTCTTGGCGGTTGTAATGAAGATCTGCCAGGCGGTGAATTTCATGGCCGCTATCATGAGGAGGGTGTGTCCTTGTCACCGGAAACGTGCCGTTGTTGTTGTCACCAATGGCGGAGAGCAGCAACTGAAGAGTGAAAAATTGCCTGGTTGGAAGCATGTTCGTGCCGTTGCCGCTGTCTTTCCCACTGATGTAAAGACGGTACGGATGGGGCCTTTTATGCTGAACGTCGTGCAGAATGTCATGTGATGTCCCCGGGATGGATAATATGCCCAATCAAACCGGTATTCTTGGTGGTTGTAATGAAGATCTGCCAGGCAGTGAATTCCATTGCCGCTATCTTTAGGAGGGTGTGTCCTTGTCACCGGAAACGTGCCGTTGTTGTTGTCACCAATGGTGGAGAGCAGCAACTGCAGAGTGAAAAATTGCCTGGTTAGAAGCATGTTCGCGCCATTGCCGCTGCCTTTCTCACTAAAGTAAAGACGGTACGGATGGGGCCATTTATGCTGAATGTCTTGAAGAATGTCATGTGATGTCCCCGTCTATGGATAATATGCGCAATCAAACCAGAATTCTTGGCGCTTTTAATGAAGAACTGCCAGGCGGTGAATTCGATGGCCGCTATCTTGAGGAGGGTGTTTCTAGTCACCGGAAACGTGCCGTTGTTGTTGTCAACAATGGCGGAGAGCAGCAACTGCATAGTGAAAAATTGCCTGATTAGAAGCATGTTCGTGCCCTTGCCGCTGCCTTTCCCACTGAAGTAAAAAAGATAGGAATGGGGCCTTTTATGCTGAACGTCTTGATGAATGTTATGTGATGTCCCCGACGATGGATAATATGCGCAATCAAACCAGTATTCTCTTCGGTTGTAATGAAGATCTGCCAGGCGGTGAATTTCATGGCCGCTATCATGAGGAGGGTTTGTCCTTGTCACCGGAAACGTGCTGTTGTTGTTGTCACCAATGGTGGAGAGCAGCAACTGCAGAGTGAAAAATTGCTGGTTAGAAGCATGTTCGCGCCATTGCCGCTGCCTTTCCCACTGAAGTAAAGACGGTACGGATGGGGCCTTTTATGCTGAACGTCTTGAAGAATGTCATGTGATGTCCCCGTCGATGGATAATATGCGCAATCAAACCAGTATTCTTGCCGGTTGTAATGAAGATCTGCCAGGCGGTGAATTCCATGGCCGCTATCTTCAGGAGGGTGTGTCCTTGTCACCGGAAAGTGCGGTTGTTGTTGTCACCAATTGCGGAAAGCAGCAACTGCAGAGTGAAAAATTGCATTGTTAGAAGCATGTTCGCGCCATTGCCGCTGCCTTTCCCACTGAAGTAAAGACGGTACGGATGGGGCCTTTTATGCTGAATGTCTTGAAGAATGTCATGTGATGTCCCCGTCTGTGGATAATATGCGCAATCAAACCAGGATTCTTGGCGGTTGTAATGAAGAACTGCCAGGCGGTGAATTCCATGGCCGCTATCTTGAGGAGGGTGTGTCCTTGTCACCGGAAACGTGCCGTTGTTGTTGTAAGCAATGGCGGAGAGCAGCAACTGAAGAGTGAAAAATTGCCTGGTTAGAAGCATGTTCGTGCCGTTGCCGCTGCCTTTCCCACTGAGGTAAAGACGGTACGGATGGGGCCTTTTATGCTAAACGTCTTTAAGAATGTCATGTGATGTCCCCGTGGACCGATAATATGCGCAATCAAACCAGTATTCTTGCCGGTTGTAATAAAGATCTGCCAGGCGGTGAATTCCTTGGCCGCTATCTTGAGGAGGGTGTGTCCTGGTCACCGGAAACGTGCCGTTGTTGTTGTCACCAACGGCGGAGAGTAGCAACTGCAGAGTGAAAAATTGCCTGGTTGGAAGCATGTTCGTGCCGTTGCCGCTGCCTTTCCCACTGAAGTAAAGACGGTACGGATGGGGCCTTTTATGCTAAACGTCGTGCAGAATGTCATGTGATGTCCCCAGCGATGGATAATATGCCCAATCAAACCGGTATTCTTGCCGGTTGTAATGAAGATCTGCCAGGCGGTGAATTCCATGGCCGCTATCTTGAGGAGGGTGTCTCCTTGTCACCGGAAAGTGCCGTTGTTGTTGTCACCAATGGCGGAGAGCAGCAACTGCAGAGTGAAAAATTGCCTGGTTAGAAGCATGCTCATGCCGCTGCCTTTCCCACTGAAGTAAAAACGGTACGCATGGGGCCTGCTGAACGTCTTGAATGTCATGTGATGTCCCCGTCGATGGATAATAAGCGCAATCAAACCAGTATTCTTGGCGGTTGTAATGATTATCTGCCAGGCAGTGAATTCCATTGCCGCTATCTTTAGGAGGGTGTGTCCTTGTCACTGGAAACGTGCCGTTGTTGTTGTCACCAATGGCGGAGAGCAGCAACTGCAGAGTGAAAAATTGCCTGGTTAGAACCCTGTTCGTGCCGTTGCCGCTGCCTTTCCCACTGAAGTAAAGACGGTACGGATGGGGCCTTTTATGCTGAACGTCTTGAAGAATGTCATGTGATGTCCCCGTCGATGGATAATACGCGCAATCAAACCAGTATTCTTGCCCGTTGTAATGAAGATCTGCCAGGCGGTGAATTAATTCCATGGCCGCTGTCTTCAGGAGGGTGTGTCCTTGTCACCGGAAAGTGCCGTTTTTGTCACCAATGGCGGAGAGCAGCAAATGCAGAGTGAAAAATTGCCTGGTTAAAAGCATGTTCGTGCCGCTGCCTTTCCCACTGAAGTAAAAACGGTACGGATAGGGCCTATTGAACGTCTTGAAAGATGTCATGTGATGTCCCCGTCGATGGATAATATGCGCAATCAAACCAGTATTCTTGGCGGTTGTAATGAAGGTCTGCCTGGCGGTGAATTCTATGGCCGCTGTCTTGAGGAGGGTGTGTGCTTGTCACCGGAAACGTGCCGTTGTTGTTGTCAACAATGGCGGAGAGCAGCAACTGCATAGTGAAAAATTGCCTGATTAGAAGCATGTTCGTGCCCTTGCCGCTGCCTTTCCCACTGAAGTAAAAAAGGTACGAATGGGGCCTTTTATGCTGAACGTCTTGATGAATGTCATGTGATGTCCCCGATGATGGATAATATGCGCAATCAAACCAGTATTCTCTTCGGTTGTAATGAAGATCTGCCAGGCGGTGAATTTCATGGCCGCTATCATGAGGAGGGTGTGTCCTTGTCACCGGAAACGTGCTGTTGTTGTTGTCACCAATGGTGGAGAGCAGCAACTGCAGAGTGAAAAATTGCCTGGTTAGAAGCATGTTCGCGCCATTGCCGCTGCCTTTCCCACTGAAGTAAAGACGGTACGGATGGGGCCTTTTATGCTGAATGTCTTGAAGAATGTCATGTGATGTCCCCGTCTATGGATAATATGCGCAATCAAACCAGGATTCTTGGCGGTTGTAATAAATAACTGCCAGGCGGTGATTTCTATGGCCGCTATCTTGAGGAGGTTGTGTCCTTGTCACTGGAAACGTGCCGTTGTTGATACCAATGGCGGAGAGCAGCAACTGCAGAGTGAAAAATTGCCTGGTTAGAACCATGTTCGCGCCGTTGCCGCTGCCTTTCGCACTGAAGTAAAGAGGGTACGGATGGGGCCTTTTATGCTGAACGTCTTCAAGAATGTCATGTGATGTCCCCGTCGATGGATAATACGCGCAATCAAACCAGTATTCTTGCCCGTTGTAATGAAGATCTGCCAGGCGGTGAATGCCATGGCCGCTATCTTGAGGAGGGTGTGTCCTTGTCACTGGAAACGTGCCGTTGTTGTTGTCACCAATGGCGGAGAGCAGCAACTGCAGAGTGAAAAATTGCCTGGTTAGAACCCTGTTCGTGCCGTTGCCGCTGCCTTTCCCACTGAAGTAAAGACGGTACGGATGGGGCCTTTTATGCTGAACGTCTTGAAGAATGTCATGTGATGTCCCCGTCGATGGATAATACGCGCAATCAAACCAGTATTCTTGCCCGTTGTAATGAAGATCTGCCAGGCGGTGAATTAATTCCATGGCCGCTGTCTTCAGGAGGGTGTGTCCTTGTCACCGGAAAGTGCCGTTTTTGTCACCAATGGCGGAGAGCAGCAAATGCAGAGTGAAAAATTGCCTGGTTAAAAGCATGTTCGTGCCGCTGCCTTTCCCACTGAAGTAAAAACGGTACGGATAGGGCCTATTGAACGTCTTGAAAGATGTCATGTGATGTCCCCGTCGATGGATAATATGCGGAATCAAACCAGTATTCTTGGCGGTTGTAATGAAGGTCTGCCTGGCGGTGAATTCTATGGCCGCTGTCTTGAGGAGGGTGTGTGCTTGTCACCGGAAACGTGCCGTTGTTGTTGTCAACAATGGCGGAGAGCAGCAACTGCATAGTGAAAAATTGTCTGATTAGAAGCATGTTCGTGCCCTTGCCGCTGCCTTTCCCACTGAAGTAAAAAAGGTACAAATGGGGCCTTTTATGCTGAACGTCTTGATGAATGCCATGTGATGTCCCCGACGATGGATAATATGCGCAATCAAACCAGTATACTCTTCGGTTGTAATGAAGATCTGCCAGGCGGTGAGTTTCATGGCCGCTATCTTGAGGAGGGTGTGTCCTGGTCACCGGAAACGTGCCGTTGTTGTTGTCACCAACGGCGGAGAGTAGCAACTGCAGAGTAAAAAATTGCCTGGTTGGAAGCATGTTCGTGCCGTTGCCGATGCCTTTCCCACTGAAGTAAAGACGGTACGGATGGGGCCTTTTATGCTGAATGTCTTGAAGAATGTCATGTGATGTCCCCGTCTATGGATAATATGCGCAATCAAACCAGGATTCTTGGCGGTTGTAATAAATAACTGCCAGGCGGTGATTTCCATGGCCGCTATCTTGAGGAGGGTGTGTCCTTGTCACTGGAAACGTGCCGTTGTTGTCACCAATGGCGGATAGCAGCAACTGCAGAGTGAAAAATTGCCTGGTTAGAACCATGTTCGTGCCGTTGCCGCTGCCTTTCGCACTGAAGTAAAGAGGATACGGATGGGGCCTTTTATGCTGAACGTCTTCAAGAATGTCATGTGATGTCCCCGTCGATGGATAATACGCGCAATCAAACCAGTATTCTTGCCCGTTGTAATGAAGATCTGCCAGGCGGTGAATTTTTTCCATGGCCGCTGTCTTCAGGAGGGTGTGTCCTTGTCACCGGAAAGTGCCGTTGTTGTTGTCACCAATGGCGGAGAGCAGCAACTTCAAAGTGAAAAATTGCCTGGTTGGAACCATGTTCCTGCCGTTGCCGCTGCCTTTCCCACTGAAGTAAAGACGGTACGGAAGGGGCCTTTTATGCTGAACGTCTTGAAGAATGTCGTGTGATGTCCCCGTCGATGTATAATCATCATCATCATCATCAGCCCTACTACACCCACTGCAGGGCAAAGGGCTCTCCCATGTCTCTCCAATTAACCCTATCCTTTGCCAGCTGCATCCACCCTTTGCCTGCAAACTTCTTAATCTCATCCGCCCACCTAACCTTCTGCCGCCCCCTGCTCCGCATACTTTCTCTTGGAATCCACTCCGTTACCCTTAAGGACCAGCGGTTATGGATGATATGCGCAGTCAAACCAGCATTCATGCCGGTTGTAATGAAGATCTGCCAGGCGGTGAATTCCATGGCCGCTATCTTGAGGAGGGTGTATCCTTGTCACCGGGAACGTGCCGTTGTTGTAACCAATGGCGGAGAGCAGCAACTGAAGAGTGAAAAATTGCCTGGTTAGAAGCATGTTCGCGCCGCTGCCTTTCCCACTGAAGTAAAAACGGTACGGATAGGGCTTGCTGAACGTCTTGAAAAATGTCATGTGATGTCCCCGTCGATGGTTAATATGCGCAATCAAACCAGGATTCTTGGCGGTTGTAATGAAGATCTGCCAGGCGGTGAATTTCATGGCCGCTATCATGAGGAGGGTGTGTCCTTGTCACCGGAAACGTGCCGTTGTTGTTGTAAGCAATGGCGGAGAGCAGCAACTGAAGAGTGAAAAATTGCCTGGTTAGAAGCATGTTCGTGCCGTTGCCGCTGCCTTTCCCACTGAGGTAAAGACGGTACGGATGGGGCCTTTTATGCTGAACGTCGTGCAGAATGTCATGTGATGTCCCCGGGATGGATAATATGCCCAATCAAACCGGTATTCTTGCCGGTTATAATGACGATCTGCCAGGCGGTGAATTCCATGGCCGCTATCTTGAGGAGGGTGTCTCCTTGTCACCGGAAAGTGCCGTTGTTGTTGTCACCAATGGCGGAGAGCAGCAACTGCAGAGTGAACAATTGCCTGGTTAGAAGCATGCTCATGCCGCTGCCTTTCCCACTGAAGTAAAAACGGTACGCATGGGGCCTGCTGAACGTCTTGAATGTCATGTGATGTCCCCGTCGATGGATAATATGCGCAATCAAACCAGTATTCTTGGTGGTTGTAATGAAGATCTGCCAGGCAGTGAATTCCATTGCCGCTATCTTTAGGAGGGTGTGTCCTTGTCACCGGAAACGTGCCGTTGTTGTTGTCACCAATGGTGGAGAGCAGCAACTGCAGAGTGAAAAATTGCCTGGTTAGAAGCATGTTCGCGCCATTGCCGCTGCCTTTCTCACTAAAGTAAAGACGGTACGGATGGGGCCTTTTATGCTGAATGTCTTGAAGAATGTCATGTGATGTCCCCGTCTATGGATAATATGCGCAATCAAACCAGAATTCTTGGCGGTTTTAATGAAGAACTGCCAGGCGGTGAATTCGATGGCCGCTATCTTGAGGAGGGTGTTTCTAGTCACCGGAAACGTGCCGTTGTTGTTGTCAACAATGGCGGAGAGCAGCAACTGCATAGTGAAAAATTGCCTGATTAGAAGCATGTTCGTGCCCTTGCCGCTGCCTTTCCCACTGAAGTAAAAAAGGTACGAATGGGGCCTTTTATGCTGAACGTCTTGATGAATGTTATGTGATGTCCCCGACGATGGATAATATGCGCAATCAAACCAGTATTCTCTTCGGTTGTAATGAAGATCTGCCAGGCGGTGAATTTCATGGCCGCTATCATGAGGAGGGTTTGTCCTTGTCACCGGAAACGTGCTGTTGTTGTTGTCACCAATGGTGGAGAGCAGCAACTGCAGAGTGAAAAATTGCTGGTTAGAAGCATGTTCGCGCCATTGCCGCTGCCTTTCCCACTGAAGTAAAGACGGTACGGATGGGGCCTTTTATGCTGAACGTCTTGAAGAATGTCATGTGATGTCCCCGTCGATGGATAATATGCGCAATCAAACCAGTATTCTTGCCGGTTGTAATGAAGATCTGCCAGGCGGTGAATTCCATGGCCGCTATCTTCAGGAGGGTGTGTCCTTGTCACCGGAAAGTGCGGTTGTTGTTGTCACCAATTGCGGAAAGCAGCAACTGCAGAGTGAAAAATTGCATTGTTAGAAGCATGTTCGCGCCATTGCCGCTGCCTTTCCCACTGAAGTAAAGACGGTACGGATGGGGCCTTTTATGCTGAATGTCTTGAAGAATGTCATGTGATGTCCCCGTCTGTGGATAATATGCGCAATCAAACCAGGATTCTTGGCGGTTGTAATGAAGAACTGCCAGGCGGTGAATTCCATGGCCGCTATCTTGAGGAGGGTGTGTCCTTGTCACCGGAAACGTGCCGTTGTTGTTGTAAGCAATGGCGGAGAGCAGCAACTGAAGAGTGAAAAATTGCCTGGTTAGAAGCATGTTCGTGCCGTTGCCGCTGCCTTTCCCACTGAGGTAAAGACGGTACGGATGGGGCCTTTTATGCTAAACGTCTTTAAGAATGTCATGTGATGTCCCCGTGGATGGATAACATGCGCAATCAAACCAGTATTCTTGGCGGTTGTAATGAAGGTCTGCCAGGCGGTGAATTCCATGGCCGCTATCTTGAGAAGGGTGTGTCCTTGTCACCGGAAACGCGCCGTTGTTGTTGTCAACACTGGAGGAGAGCAGCAACTGCAGAGTGAAAAATTGCCTGGTTAGAAGCATGTTCGTGCCGCTGCCGCTGCCTTTCCCACTGAAGAAAAAAGGTACGAATGGGGCCTTTTATGCTGAACGTCTTGATGAATGTCATGTGATGTCCCCGACGATGAATAATATGCGCAATCAAACCAGTATTCTCTTCGGTTGTAATAAAGATCTGCCAGGCGGTGAATTCCTTGGCCGCTATCTTGAGGAGGGTGTGTCCTGGTCACCGGAAACGTGCCGTTGTTGTTGTCACCAACGGCGGAGAGTAGCAACTGCAGAGTGAAAAATTGCCTGGTTAGAAGCATGTTCGTGCCGCTGCCGCTGCCTTTCTCACTAAAGTAAAGACGGTACGGATGGGGCCTTTTATGCTGAATGTCTTGAAGAATGTCATGTGATGTCCCCGTCTATGGATAATATGCGCAATCAAACCAGAATTCTTGGCGGTTTTAATGAAGAACTGCCAGGCGGTGAATTCGATGGCCGCTATCTTGAGGAGGGTGTTTCTAGTCACCGGAAACGTGCCGTTGTTGTTGTCAACAATGGCGGAGAGCAGCAACTGCATAGTGAAAAATTGCCTGATTAGAAGCATGTTCGTGCCCTTGCCGCTGCCTTTCCCACTGAAGTAAAAAAGGTACGAATGGGGCCTTTTATGCTGAACGTCTTGATGAATGTTATGTGATGTCCCCGACGATGGATAATATGCGCAATCAAACCAGTATTCTCTTCGGTTGTAATGAAGATCTGCCAGGCGGTGAATTTCATGGCCGCTATCATGAGGAGGGTTTGTCCTTGTCACCGGAAACGTGCTGTTGTTGTTGTCACCAATGGTGGAGAGCAGCAACTGCAGAGTGAAAAATTGCTGGTTAGAAGCATGTTCGCGCCATTGCCGCTGCCTTTCCCACTGAAATAAAGACGGTACGGATGGGGCCTTTTATGCTGAACGTCTTGAAGAATGTCATGTGATGTCCCCGTCGATGGATAATATGCGCAATCAAACCAGTATTCTTGCCGGTTGTAATGAAGATCTGCCAGGCGGTGAATTCCATGGCCGCTATCTTCAGGAGGGTGTGTCCTTGTCACCGGAAAGTGCGGTTGTTGTTGTCACCAATTGCGGAAAGCAGCAACTGCAGAGTGAAAAATTGCATTGTTAGAAGCATGTTCGCGCCATTGCCGCTGCCTTTCCCACTGAAGTAAAGACGGTACGGATGGGGCCTTTTATGCTGAATGTCTTGAAGAATGTCATGTGATGTCCCCGTCTGTGGATAATATGCGCAATCAAACCAGGATTCTTGGCGGTTGTAATGAAGAACTGCCAGGCGGTGAATTCCATGGCCGCTATCTTGAGGAGGGTGTGTCCTTGTCACCGGAAACGTGCCGTTGTTGTTGTAAGCAATGGCGGAGAGCAGCAACTGAAGAGTGAAAAATTGCCTGGTTAGAAGCATGTTCGTGCCGTTGCCGCTGCCTTTTCCACTGAGGTAAAGACGGTACGGATGGGGCCTTTTATGCTAAACGTCTTTAAGAATGTCATGTGATGTCCCCGTGGATGGATAACATGCGCAATCAAACCAGTATTCTTGGCGGTTGTAATGAAGGTCTGCCAGGCGGTGAATTCCATGGCCGCTATCTTGAGAAGGGTGTGTCCTTGTCACCGGAAACGCGCCGTTGTTGTTGTCAACACTGGAGGAGAGCAGCAACTGCAGAGTGAAAAATTGCCTGGTTAGAAGCATGTTCGTGCCGCTGCCGCTGCCTTTCCCACTGAAGAAAAAAGGTACGAATGGGGCCTTTTATGCTGAACGTCTTGATGAATGTCATGTGATGTCCCCGACGATGGATAATATGCGCAATCAAACCAGTATTCTCTTCGGTTGTAATGAAGATCTGCCAGGCGGTGAATTTCATGGCCGCTATCATGAGGAGGGTTTGTCCTTGTCACCGGAAACGTGCCGTTGTTGTCACCAATGGCGGAGAGCAGCAACTGAAGAGTGAAAAATTGCCTGGTTGGAAGCATGTTCGTGCCGTTGCCGCTGCCTTTCCCACTGATGTAAAGACGGTACGGATGGGGCCTTTTATGCTGAACGTCGTGCAGAATGTCATGTGATGTCCCCGGGATGGATAATATGCTTAATCAAACCGGTATTCTTGCCGGTTATAATGAAGATCTGCCAGGCGGTGAATTCCATGGCCGCTATCTTGAGGAGGGTGTCTCCTTGTCACCGGAAAGTGCCGTTGTTGTTGTCACCAATGGCGGAGAGCAGCAACTGCAGAGTGAAAAATTGCCTGGTTAGAAGCATGCTCAAGCCGCTGCCTTTCCCACTGAAGTAAAAACGGTACGCATGGGGCCTGCTGAACGTCTTGAATGTCATGTGATGTCCCCGTCGATGGATAATAAGCGCAATCAAACCAGTATTCTTGGCGGTTGTAATGATTATCTGCCAGGCAGTGAATTCCATTGCCGCTATCTTTAGGAGGGTGTGTCCTTGTCACTGGAAACGTGCCGTTGTTGTTGTCACCAATGGCGGAGAGCAGCAACTGCAGAGTGAAAAATTGCCTGGTTAGAACCCTGTTCGTGCCGTTGCCGCTGCCTTTCCCACTGAAGTAAAGACGGTACGGATGGGGCCTTTTATGCTGAACGTCTTGAAGAATGCCATGTGATGTCCCCGTCGATGGATAATACGCGCAATCAAACCAGTATTCTTGCCCGTTGTAATGAAGATCTGCCAGGCGGTGAATTAATTCCATGGCCGCTGTCTTCAGGAGGGTGTGTCCTTGTCACCGGAAAGTGCCGTTTTTGTCACCAATGGCGGAGAGCAGCAAATGCAGAGTGAAAAATTGCCTGGTTAAAAGCATGTTCGTGCCGCTGCCTTTCCCACTGAAGTAAAAACGGTACGGATAGGGCCTATTGAACGTCTTGAAAGATGTCATGTGATGTCCCCGTCGATGGATAATATGCGCAATCAAACCAGTATTCTTGGCGGTTGTAATGAAGGTCTGCCTGGCGGTGAATTCTATGGCCGCTGTCTTGAGGAGGGTGTGTGCTTGTCACCGGAAACGTGCCGTTGTTGTTGTCAACAATGGCGGAGAGCAGCAACTGCATAGTGAAAAATTGTCTGATTAGAAGCATGTTCGTGCCCTTGCCGCTGCCTTTCCTACTGAAGTAAAAAAGGTACGAATGGGGCCTTTTATGCTGAACGTCTTGATGAATGCCATGTGATGTCCCCGACGATGGATAATATGCGCAATCAAACCAGTATACTCTTCGGTTGTAATGAAGATCTGCCAGGCGGTGAGTTTCATGGCCGCTATCTTGAGGAGGGTGTGTCCTGGTCACCGGAAACGTGCCGTTGTTGTTGTCACCAACGGCGGAGAGTAGCAACTGCAGAGTAAAAAATTGCCTGGTTGGAAGCATGTTCGTGCCGTTGCCGATGCCTTTCCCACTGAAGTAAAGACGGTACGGATGGGGCCTTTTATGCTGAATGTCTTGAAGAATGTCATGTGATGTCCCCGTCTATGGATAATATGCGCAATCAAACCAGGATTCTTGGCGGTTGTAATAAATAACTGCCAGGCGGTGATTTCCATGGCCGCTATCTTGAGGAGGGTGTGTCCTTGTCACTGGAAACGTGCCGTTGTTGTCACCAATGGCGGATAGCAGCAACTGCAGAGTGAAAAATTGCCTGGTTAGAACCATGTTCGTGCCGTTGCCGCTGCCTTTCGCACTGAAGTAAAGAGGATACGGATGGGGCCTTTTATGCTGAACGTCTTCAAGAATGTCATGTGATGTCCCCGTCGATGGATAATACGCGCAATCAAACCAGTATTCTTGCCCGTTGTAATGAAGATCTGCCAGGCGGTGAATTTTTTCCATGGCCGCTGTCTTCAGGAGGGTGTGTCCTTGTCACCGGAAAGTGCCGTTGTTGTTGTCACCAATGGCGGAGAGCAGCAACTTCAAAGTGAAAAATTGCCTGGTTAGAACCATGTTCCTGCCGTTGCCGCTGCCTTTCCCACTGAAGTAAAGACGGTACGGAAGGGGCCTTTTATGCTGAACGTCTTGAAGAATGTCGTGTGATGTCCCCGTCGATGTATAATCATCATCATCATCATCAGCCCTACTACACCCACTGCAGGGCAAAGGGCTCTCCCATGTCTCTCCAATTAACCCTATCCTTTGCCAGCTGCATCCACCCTTTGCCTGCAAACTTCTTAATCTCATCCGCCCACCTAACCTTCTGCCGCCCCCTGCTCCGCATACTTTCTCTTGGAATCCACTCCGTTACCCTTAAGGACCAGCGGTTATGGATGATATGCGCAGTCAAACCAGTATTCATGCCGGTTGTAATGAAGATCTGCCAGGCGGTGAATTCCATGGCCGCTATCTTGAGGAGGGTGTATCCTTGTCACCGGGAACGTGCCGTTGTTGTAACCAATGGCGGAGAGCAGCAACTGAAGAGTGAAAAATTGCCTGGTTAGAAGCATGTTCGCGCCGCTGCCTTTCCCACTGAAGTAAAAACGGTACGGATAGGGCTTGCTGAACGTCTTGAAAAATGTCATGTGATGTCCCCGTCGATGGTTAATATGCGCAATCAAACCAGGATTCTTGGCGGTTGTAATGAAGATCTGCCAGGCGGTGAATTTCATGGCCGCTATCATGAGGAGGGTGTGTCCTTGTCACCGGAAACGTGCCGTTGTTGTTATCACCAATGGCGGAGAGCAGCAACTGCAGAGTGAAAAATTGCCTGGTTGGAAGCATGTTCGTGCCGTTGCCGCTGTCTTTCCCACTGATGTAAAGACGGTACGGATGGGGCCTTTTATGCTGAACGTCGTGCAGAATGTCATGTGATGTCCCCGGGATGGATAATATGCCCAATCAAACCGGTATTCTTGCCGGTTATAATGAAGATCTGCCAGGCGGTGAATTCGATAGCCGCTATCTTGAGGAGGGTGTTTCTAGTCACCGGAAACGTGCCGTTGTTGTTGTCAACAATGGCGGAGAGCAGCAACTGCATAGTGAAAAATTGCCTGATTAGAAGCATGTTCGTGCCCTTGCCGCTGCCTTTCCCACTGAAGTAAAAAAGGTGCGAATGGGGCCTTTTATGCTGAACGTCTTGATGAATGTTATGTGATGTCCCCGACGATGGATAATATGCGCAATCAAACCAGTATTCTTGCCGGTTGTAATGAAGATCTGCCAGGCGGTGAATTCCATGGCCGCTATCTTCAGGAGGGTGTGTCCTTGTCACCGGAAAGTGCGGTTGTTGTTGTCACCAATTGCGGAAAGCAGCAACTGCAGAGTGAAAAATTGCATTGTTAGAAGCATGTTCGCGCCATTGCCGCTGCCTTTCCCACTGAAGTAAAGACGGTACGGATGGGGCCTTTTATGCTGAATGTCTTGAAGAATGTCATGTGATGTCCCCGTCTGTGGATAATATGCGCAATCAAACCAGGATTCTTGGCGGTTGTAATGAAGAACTGCCAGGCGGTGAATTCCATGGCCGCTATCTTGAGGAGGGTGTGTCCTTGTCACCGGAAACGTGCCGTTGTTGTTGTAAGCAATGGCGGAGAGCAGCAACTGAAGAGTGAAAAATTGCCTGGTTAGAAGCATGTTCGTGCCGTTGCCGCTGCCTTTCCCACTGAGGTAAAGACGGTACGGATGGGGCCTTTTATGCTAAACGTCTTTAAGAATGTCATGTGATGTCCCCGTGGATGGATAACATGCGCAATCAAACCAGTATTCTTGGCGGTTGTAATGAAGGTCTGCCAGGCGGTGAATTCCATGGCCGCTATCTTGAGAAGGGTGTGTCCTTGTCACCGGAAACGCACCGTTGTTGTTGTCAACACTGGAGGAGAGCAGCAACTGTAGAGTGAAAAATTGCCTGGTTAGAAGCATGTTCGTGCCGCTGCCGCTGCCTTTCCCACTGAAGAAAAAAGGTACGAATGGGGCCTTTTATGCTGAACGTCTTGATGAATGTCATGTGATGTCCCCGACGATGAATAATATGCGCAATCAAACCAGTATTCTCTTCGGTTGTAATAAAGATCTGCCAGGCGGTGAATTCCTTGGCCGCTATCTTGAGGAGGGTGTGTCCTGGTCACCGGAAACGTGCCGTTGTTGTTGTCACCAACGGCGGAGAGTAGCAACTGCAGAGTGAAAAATTGCCTGGTTAGAAGCATGTTCGTGCCGCTGCCGCTGCCTTTCCCACTGAAGAAAAAAGGTACGAATGGGGCCTTTTATGCTGAACGTCTTGATGAATGTCATGTGATGTCCCCGACGATGGATAATATGCGCAATCAAACCAGTATTCTCTTCGGTTGTAATGAAGATCTGCCAGGCGGTGAATTTCATGGCCGCTATCATGAGGAGGGTGTGTCCTTGTCACCGGAAACGTGCCGTTGTTGTCACCAATGGCGGAGAGCAGCAACTGAAGAGTGAAAAATTGCCTGGTTGGAAGCATGTTCGTGCCGTTGCCGCTGCCTTTCCCACTGATGTAAAGACGGTACGGATGGGGCCTTTTATGCTGAACGTCGTGCAGAATGTCATGTGATGTCCCCGGGATGGATAATATGCTTAATCAAACCGGTATTCTTGCCGGTTATAATGAAGATCTGCCAGGCGGTGAATTCCATGGCCGCTATCTTGAGGAGGGTGTCTCCTTGTCACCGGAAAGTGCCGTTGTTGTTGTCACCAATGGCGGAGAGCAGCAACTGCAGAGTGAACAATTGCCTGGTTAGAAGCATGCTCATGCCGCTGCCTTTCCCACTGAAGTAAAAACGGTACGCATGGGGCCTGCTGAACGTCTTGAATGTCATGTGATGTCCCCGTCGATGGATAATATGCGCAATCAAACCAGTATTCTTGGTAGTTGTAATGAAGATCTGCCAGGCAGTGAATTCCATTGCCGCTATCTTTAGAAGGGTGTGTCCTTGTCACCGGAAACGTGCCGTTGTTGTCACCAATGGTGGAGAGCAGCAACTGCAGAGTGAAAAAATGCCTGGTTAGAAGCATGTTCGCGCCATTGCCGCTGCCTTTCTCACTGAAGTAAAGACGGTACGGATGGGGCCTTTTATGCTGAATGTCTTGAAGAATGTCATGTGATGTCCCCGTCTATGGATAATATGCGCAATCAAACCAGAATTCTTGGCGGTTTTAATGAAGAACTGCCAGGCGGTGAATTCCATGGCCGCTATCTTGAGGAGGGTGTGTCCTTGTCACTGGAAACGTGCCGTTGTTGTTGTCACCAATGGCGGAGAGCAGCAACTGCAGAGTGAAAAATTGCCTGGTTAGAACCCTGTTCGTGCCGTTGCCGCTGCCTTTCCCACTGAAGTAAAGACGGTACGGATGGGGCCTTTTATGCTGAACGTCTTGAAGAATGTCATGTGATGTCCCCGTCGATGGATAATACGCGCAATCAAACCAGTATTCTTGCCTGTTGTAATGATGATCTGCCAGGCGGTGAATTCCATGGCCGCTATCTTCAGGAGGGTGTGTCCTTGTCACCGGAAAGTGCCGTTGTTGTCACCAATGGCGGAGAGCAGCAACTGCAGAGTGAAAAATTGCCTGGTTAGAATCATGTTCGTGCCGCTGCCTTTCCCACTGAAGTAAAAACGGTACGGATAGGGCCTATTGAACGTCTTGAAAGATGTCATGTGATGTCCCCGGCGATGGATAATATGCGCAATCAAACCAGTATTCTTGGCGGTTGTAATGAAGGTCTGTCTGGCGGTGAATTCTATGGCCGCTATCTTGAGGAGGGTGTTTCTAGTCATCGGAAACGTGCCGTTGTTGTTGTCAACAATGGCGGAGAGCAGCAACTGCATAGTGAAAAATTGCCTGATTAGAAGCATGTTCGTGCCCTTGCCGCTGCCTTTCCCACTGAAGTAAAAAAGGTACGAATGGGGCCTTTTATGCTGAACGTCTTAATGAATGTCATGTGATGTCCCCGACGATGGATAATATGCGCAATCAAACCAGTATTCTCTTCGGTTGTAATGAAGATCTGCCATGCGGTGAATTTCATGGCCGCTATCATGAGGAGGGTGTGTCCTTGTCACCGGAAACGTGCTGTTGTTGTTGTCGCCAATGGTGGAGAGCAGCAACTGCAGAGTGAAAAATTGCTGGTTAGAAGCATGTTCGCGCCATTGCCGCTGCCTTTCCCACTGAAGTAAAGACGGTACGGATGGGGCCTTTTATGCTGAACGTCTTGAAGAATGTCATGTGATGTCCCCGTCGATGGATAATATGCGCAATCAAACCAGTATTCTTGCCGGTTGTAATGAAGATCTGCCAGGCGGTGAATTCCATGGCCGCTATCTTCAGGAGGGTGTGTCCTTGTCACCGGAAAGTGCGGTTGTTGTTGTCATCAATGGCGGAGAGCAGCAACTGCAGAGTGAAAAATTGCATGGTTAGAAGCATGTTCGCGCCATTGCCGCTGCCTTTCCCACTGAAGTAAAGACGGTACGGATGGGGCCTTTTATGCTGAATGTCTTGAAGAATGTCATGTGATGTCCCCGTCGATGGATAATACGCGCAATCAAACCAGTATTCTTGCCTGTTGTAATGATGATCTGCCAGGCGGTGAATTCCATGGCCGCTATCTTCAGGAGGGTGTGTCCTTGTCACCGGAAAGTGCCGTTGTTGTCACCAATGGCGGAGAGCAGCAACTGCAGAGTGAAAAATTGCCTGGTTAGAATCATGTTCGTGCCGCTGCCTTTCCCACTGAAGTAAAAACGGTACGGATAGGGCCTATTGAACGTCTTGAAAGATGTCATGTGATGTCCCCGGCGATGGATAATATGCGCAATCAAACCAGTATTCTTGGCGGTTGTAATGAAGGTCTGTCTGGCGGTGAATTCTATGGCCGCTATCTTGAGGAGGGTGTTTCTAGTCATCGGAAACGTGCCGTTGTTGTTGTCAACAATGGCGGAGAGCAGCAACTGCATAGTGAAAAATTGCCTGATTAGAAGCATGTTCGTGCCCTTGCCGCTGCCTTTCCCACTGAAGTAAAAAAGGTACGAATGGGGCCTTTTATGCTGAACGTCTTAATGAATGTCATGTGATGTCCCCGACGATGGATAATATGCGCAATCAAACCAGTATTCTCTTCGGTTGTAATGAAGATCTGCCATGCGGTGAATTTCATGGCCGCTATCATGAGGAGGGTGTGTCCTTGTCACCGGAAACGTGCTGTTGTTGTTGTCGCCAATGGTGGAGAGCAGCAACTGCAGAGTGAAAAATTGCTGGTTAGAAGCATGTTCGCGCCATTGCCGCTGCCTTTCCCACTGAAGTAAAGACGGTACGGATGGGGCCTTTTATGCTGAACGTCTTGAAGAATGTCATGTGATGTCCCCGTCGATGGATAATATGCGCAATCAAACCAGTATTCTTGCCGGTTGTAATGAAGATCTGCCAGGCGGTGAATTCCATGGCCGCTATCTTCAGGAGGGTGTGTCCTTGTCACCGGAAAGTGCGGTTGTTGTTGTCATCAATGGCGGAGAGCAGCAACTGCAGAGTGAAAAATTGCATGGTTAGAAGAATGTTCGCGCCATTGCCGCTGCCTTTCCCACTGAAGTAAAGACGGTACGGATGGGGCCTTTTATGCTGAACGTCTTGAAGAATGTCATGTGATGTCCCCGTCGATGGATAATATGCGCAATCAAACCATTATTCTTGCCGGTTGTAATGATCTGCCAGGCGGTGAATTCCATGGCCGCTATCTTGAGGAGGGTCTGTCCTTGTCACCGGAAACGTGCCGTTGTTGTTGTAAGCAATGGCGGAGAGCAGCAACTGAAGAGTGAAAAATTGCCTGGTTAGAAGCATGTTCGTGCCGTTGCCGCTGCCTTTCCCACTGAGGTAAAGACGGTACGGATGGGGCCTTTTATGCTGAACGTCTTGAAGAATGTTTTGTGATGTCCCCGTGGATCGATAATATGCGCAATCAAACCAGTATTCTTGCCGGTTGTAATAAAGATCTGCCAGGGGGTCAATTCCTTGGCCGCTATCTTGAGGAGGGTGTGTCCTGGTCACCGGAAACGTGCCGTTGTTGTTGTCACCAACGGCGGAGAGTAGCAACTGCAGAGTGAAAAATTGCCTGGTTGGAAGCATGTTCGTGCCGTTGCCGCTGCCTTTCCCACTGAAGTAAAGACGGTACGGATGGGGCCTTTTATGCTGAACGTCTTGAAGAATGTCATGTGATGTCCCCGTGGATGGATAACATGCGGAATCAAACCAGTATTCTTGGCGGTTGTAATGAAGGTCTGCCAGGCGGTGAATTCCACGGCCGCTATCTTGAGGAGGGTGTGTCCTTGTCACCGGAAACATGCCGTTGTTGTTGTCAACACTGGCGGAGAGCAGCAACTGCAGAGTGAAATATTGCCTGGTTAGAAGCATGTTCGTGCCGCTGCCGCTGCCTTTCCCACTGAAGTAAAAAAGGTACGAATGGGGCCTTTTATGCTGAACGTCTTGATGAATGTCATGTGATGTCCCCGTGGATGGATAACATGCGCAATCAAACCAGTATTCTTGGCGGTTGTAATGAAGGTCTGCCAGACGTTGAATTCCATGGCCGCTATCTTGAGAAGGGTGTGTCCTTGTCACCGGAAACGCGCCGTTGTTGTTGTCAACACTGGCGGAGAGCAGCAACTGCAGAGTGAAAAATTGCCTGGTTAGAAGCATGTTCGTGCCGCTGCCGCTGCCTTTCCCACTGAAGAAAAAAGGTACGAATGGGGCCTTTTATGCTGAACGTCTTGATGAATGTCATGTGATGTCCCCGACGATGGATAATATGCGCAATCAAACCAGTATTCTCTTCGGTTGTAATGAAGATCTGCCAGGCGGTGAATTTCATGGCCGCTATCATGAGGAGGGTGTGTCCTTGTCACCGGAAACGTGCCGTTGTTGTTGTCACCAATGGCGGAGAGCAGCAACTGAAGAGTGAAAAATTGCCTGGTTGGAAGCATGTTCGTGCCGTTGCCGCTGCCTTTCCCACTGACGTAAAGACGGTACGGATGGGGCCTTTTATGCTGAACGTCGTGCAGAATGTCATGTGATGTCCCCGGGATGGATAATATGCCCAATCAAACCGGTATTCTTGCCGGTTATAATGAAGCTCTGCCAGGCGGTGAATTCCATGGCCGCTATCTTGAGGAGGGTGTCTCCTTGTCACCGGAAAGTGCCGTTGTTGTTGTCACCAATGGCGGAGAGCAGCAACTGCAGAGTGAACAATTGCCTGGTTAGAAGCTGCTCATGCCGCTGCCTTTCCCACTGAAGTAAAAACGGTACGCATGGGGCCTGCTGAACGTCTTGAATGTCATGTGATGTCCCCGTCGATGGATAATATGCGCAATCAAACCAGTATTCTTGGTAGTTGTAATGAAGATCTGCCAGGCAGTGAATTCCATTGCCGCTATCTTTAGGAGGGTGTGTCCTTGTCACCGGAAACGTGCCGTTGTTGTTGTCACCAACGGTGGAGAGCAGTAACTGCAGAGTGAAAAATTGCCTGGTTAGAAGCATGTTCGCGCCATTGCCGCTGCCTTTCTCACTGAAGTAAAGACGGTACGGATGGGGCCTTTTATGCTGAATGTCTTGAAGAATGTCATGTGATGTCCCCGTCCATGGATAATATGCGCAATCAAACCAGAATTCTTGGCGGTTTTAATGAAGAACTGCCAGGCGGTGAATTCAATGGCCGCTATCTTGAGGAGGGTGTGTCCTTGTCACTGGAAACGTGCCGTTGTTGTTGTCACAAATGGCGGAGAGCAGCAACTGCAGAGTGAAAAATTGCCTGGTTAGAACCCTGTTCGTGCCGTTGCCGCTGCCTTTCCCACTGAAGTAAAGACGGTACGGATGGGGCCTTTTATGCTGAACGTCTTGAAGAATGTCATGTGATGTCCCCGTCGATGGATAATACGCGCAATCAAACCAGTATTCTTGCCTGTTGTAATGATGATCTGCCAGGCGGTGAATTCCATGGCCGCTATCTTCAGGAGGGTGTGTCCTTGTCACCGGAAAGTGCCGTTGTTGTCACCAATGGCGGAGAGCAGCAACTGCATAGTGAAAAATTGCCTGATTAGAAGCATGTTCGTGCCCTTGCCGCTGCCTTTCCCACTGAAGTAAAAAAGGTACGAATGGGGCCTTTTATGCTGAACGTCTTGATGAATGTCATGTGATGTCCCCGACGATGGATAATATGCGCAATCAAACCAGTATTCTCTTCGGTTGTAATGAAGATCTGCCATGCGGTGAATTTCATGGCCGCTATCATGAGGAGGGTGTGTCCTTGTCACCGGAAACGTGCTGCTGTTGTTGTTGTCGCCAATGGTGGAGAGCAGCAACTGCAGAGTGAAAAATTGCTGGTTAGAAGCATGTTCGCGCCATTGCCGCTGCCTTTCCCACTGAAGTAAAGACGGTACGGATGGGGCCTTTTATGCTGAATGTCGTGAAGAATGTCATGTGATGTCCCCGTCGATGGATAATATGCGCAATCAAACCAGGATTCTTGGCGGTTGTAATGAAGAACTGCCAGGCGGTGAATTCCATGGCCGCTATCTTGAGGAGGGTGTGACCTTGTCACCGGAAACGTGTCGTTGTTGTTGTAAGCAATGGCGGAGAGCAGCAACTGAAGAGTGAAAAATTTATTGGTTAGAACCATGTACGTGCCGTTGCCGCTGCCTTTCCCACTGAAGTAAAGACGGTACGGATGGGGCCTTCTATGCTGAACGTCTTGAAGAATGTCATGTGATGTCCCCGTCGATGGATAATATGCGCAATCAAACCAGTATTCTTGCCGGTTGTAATGAAGATCTGCCAGGCGGTGAATTCCATGGCCGCTATCTTCAGGAGGGTGTGTCCTTGTCACCGGAAAGTGCGGTTGTTATTGTCATCAATGGCGGAGAGCAGCAACTGCAGAGTGAAAAATTGCATGGTTAGAAGCATGTTCGCGCCATTGCCGCTGCCTTTCCCACTGAAGTAAAGACGGTACGGATGGGGCCTTTTATGCTGAATGTCTTGAAGAATGTCATGTGATGTCCCCGTCTGTGGATAATATGCGCAATCAAACCAGGATTCTTGGCGGTTGTAATAAAGAACTGCCAGGCGGTGAATTCCATGGCCGCTATCTTGAGGAGGGTGTGTCCTTGTCACCGGAAACGTGCCGTTGTTGTTGTAAGCAATGGCGGAGAGCAGCAACTGAAGAGTGAAAAATTGCCTGGTTAGAAGCATGTTCGTGCCGTTGCCGCTGCCTTTCCCACTGAGGTAAAGACGGTACGGATGGGGCCTTTTATGCTGAACGTCTTGAAGAATATTTTGTGATGTCCCCGTGGATCGATAATATGCGCAATCAAACCAGTATTCTTGCCGGTTGTAATAAAGATCTGCCAGGCGGTCAATTCCTTGGCCGCTATCTTGAGGAGGGTGTGTCCTGGTCCCCGGAAACGTGCCGTTGTTGTTGTCACCAACGGCGGAGAGTAGCAACTGCAGAGTGAAAAATTGCCCGGTTGGAAGCATGTTCGTGCCGTTGCCGCTGCCTTTCCCACTGAAGTAAAGACGGTACGGATGGGGCCTTTTATGCTGAACGTCGTGCAGAATGTCATGTGATGTCCCCGTCGATGGATAATATGCGCAATCAAACCAGTATTCTTGGCGGTTGTAATGATGATCTGCCAGGCGGTGAATTCCATGGCCGCTATCTTTAGGAGGGTGTGTCCTTGTCACAGGAAACGTGCCGTTGTTGTTGTCACCAATGGCGAAGACCAGCAACTGCAGAGTGAAAAATTGCCTGGTTAAAACCATGTTCGTGCCGTTGCCGCTGCCTTTCCCACTGAAGTAAAGACGGTACGGATGGGGCCTTTTATGCTGAACGTCTTGAAGATTGTCATGTGATGTCCCCGTGGATGGATAACATGCGGAATCAAACCAGTATTCTTGGCGGTTGTAATGAAGGTCTGCCAGGCGGTGAATTCCACGGCCGCTATCTTGAGGAGGGTGTGTCCTTGCCACCGGAAACGTGCCGTTGTTGTTGTCAACACTGGCGGAGAGCAGCAACTGCAGAGTGAAAAATTGCCTGGTTAGAAGCATGTTCGTGCCGTTGCCGCTGCCTTTCCCACTGAAGTAATGACGGTACGGATGGGGCCTTTTATGCTGAACGTCGTGCAGAATGTCATGTGATGTCCCCGGGATGGATAATATGCCCAATCAAACCGGTATTCTTGCCGGTTGTAATGAAGATCTGCCAGGCGGTGAATTCCACGGCCGCTATCTTGAGGAGGGTGTCTCCTTGTCACCGGAAAGTGCCGTTGTTGTTGTCACCAATGGCGGAGAGCAGCAACTGCAGAGTGAAAAATTGCCTGGTTAGAAGCATGCTCATGCCGCTGCCTTTCCCACTGAAGTAAAAACGGTACGCATGGGGCCTGCTGAACGTCTTGAATGTCATGTGATGTCCCCGTCTATGGATAATATGCGCAATCAAACCAGAATTCTTGGCGGTTTTAATGAAGAACTGCCAGGCGGTGAATTCCATGGCCGCTATCTTGAGGAGGGTGTGTCCTTGTCACTGGAAACGTGCCGTTGTTGTTGTCACCAATGGCGGAGAGCAGCAACTGCAGAGTGAAAAATTGCCTGGTTAGAACCCTGTTCGTGCCGTTGCCGCTGCCTTTCCCACTGAAGTAAAGACGGTACGGATGGGGCCTTTTATGCTGAACGTCTTGAAGAATGTCATGTGATGTCCCCGTCGATGGATAATACGCGCAATCAAACCAGTATTCTTGCCTGTTGTAATGATGATCTGCCAGGCGGTGAATTCCATGGCCGCTATCTTCAGGAGGGTGTGTCCTTGTCACCGGAAAGTGCCGTTGTTGTCACCAATGGCGGAGAGCAGCAACTGCAGAGTGAAAAATTGCCTGGTTAGAAGCATGTTCGTGCCGCTGCCTTTCCCACTGAAGTAAAAACGGTACGAATAGGGCCTATTGAACGTCTTGAAAGATGTCATGTGATGTCCCCGTCAATGGATAATATGCGCAATAACACCAGTATTCTCTTCGGTTGTAAAGAAGATCTGCCAGGCGGTGAATTTCATGGCCGCTATCATGAGGAGGGTGTGTCCTTGTCACCGGAAACGTGCTGTTGTTGTTGTCACCAATGGTGGAGAGCAGCAACTGCAGAGTGAAAAATTGCCTGGTTAGAACCATGTTCGCGCCATTGCCGCTGCCTTTCCCACTGAAGTAAAGACGGTACGGATGGGGCCTTTTATGCTGAATGTCTTGAAGAATGTCATGTGATGTCCCCGTCTATGGATAATATGCGCAATCAAACCAGGATTCTTGGCGGTTGTAATAAAGAAATGCCAGGCGGTGAATTCCATGGCCGCTATCTTGAGGAGGGTGTGTCCTTGTCACTGGAAACGTGCCGTTGTTGTCACCAATGGCGGAGAGCAGCAACTGCAGAGTGAAAAATTGCCTGGTTAGAACCATGTTCGTGCCGATGCCGCTGCCTTTCCCACTGAGGTAAAGACGGTACGGATGGGGCTTTTTATGCTGAACGTCTTGAAGAATGTCTTGTGATGTCCCCGTGGATTGATAATATGCGCAATCAAACCAGTATTCTTGCCGGTTGTAATAAAGATCTGCCAGGCGGTGAATTCCTTGGCCGCTATCTTGAGGGTGTCTCTTTGTCACCGGGAACGTGCCGTTGTTGTTGTAACCAATGGCGGAGAGCAGCAACTGGAGAGTGAAAAATTGCCTGGTTAGAAGCATGTTCGTGCCGCTGCCGCTGCCTTTCCCACTGAGGTAAAGACGGTACGGATGGGGCCTTTTATGCTGAACGTCTTGAAGAATGTCTTGTGGTGTCCCCGTGGATCGATAATATGCGCAATCAAACCAGTATTCTTGCCGGTTGTAATAAAGATCTGCCAGGCGGTGAATTCCATGGCCGCTATCTTGAGCAGGGTGTCTCCTTGTCACCGGAAAGTGCCGTTGTTGTTGTCATTAATGGCGGAGAGCAGCAACTGCAGAGTGAAAAATTGCCTGGTTAGAAGCATGCTCATGCCGCTGCCTTTCCCACTGAAGTAAAAACGGTACGCATGGGGCCTGCTGAACGTCTTGAAAGTCATGTGATGTCCCCGTCGATGGATAATATGCGCAATCAAACCAGTATTCTTGGCGGTTGTTATGATGATCTGCCAGGCAGTGAATTCCATGGCCGCTATCTTCAGGAGGGTGTGTCCTTGTCACCGGAAAGTGCCGTTGTTGTCACCAATGGCGGAGAGCAGCAACTGCAAAGTGAAAAATTGCCTGGTTAGAACCATGTTCGTGCCGTTGCCGCTGCCTTTCCCACTGAAGTAAAGACGGTACAGATGGGGCCTTTTATGCTGAACGTCTTGAAGAATGTCATGTGATGTCCCCGTCGATGGATAATCATCATCATCATCATCATCAGCCCTACTACACCCACTGCAGGGCAAAGGCCTCTCCCATGTCTCTCCAATTAACCCTATCCTTTGCCAGCTGCATCCACCCTTTGCCTACAAACTTCTTCATCTCATCCGCCCACCTAACCTTCTGCCGCCCCCTGCTCCGCTTACTTTCTCTTGGAATCCACTCCGTTACCCTTAAGGACCAGAGGTTATGGATGATATGCGCAATCAAACCAGTATTCTTGCCGGTTGTAATGAAGATCTGCCAGGTGGTGAATTCCTTGGCCGCTATCTTGAGGAGGGTGTATCCTTGTCACCGGGAACGTGCCGTTGTTGTAACCAATGGCGGAGAGCAGCAACTTAAGAGTGAAAAATTGCCTGGTTAGAAGCATGTTCGCGCCATTGCCGCTGCCTTTCCCACTGAAGTAAAGACGGTACGGATGGGGCCTTTTATGCTGAATGTCTTGAAGAATGTCATGTGATGTCCCCGTATATGGATAATATGCGCAATCAAACCAGGATTCTTGGAGGTTGTAAAGAACTGCCAGGCGGTGAATTCCATGGCCGCTATCTTGAGGAGGGTGTGTCCTTGTCACTGGAAACGTGCCGTTGTTGTCACCAATGGCGGAGAGCAGCAACTGCAGAGTGAAAAATTGCCTGGTTAGAACCATGTTCGTGCCGTTGCCGCTGCCTTTCCCACTGAAGTAAACACGGTACGGATGGGGCCTTTTATGCACAACGTCTTGAAGAATGTCATGTGATGTCCCCGTCGATGGATAATACGCGCAATCAAACCAGAATTCTTGCCGGTTGTAATGAAGATCTGCCAGGCGGTGAATTCCATGGCCGCTATCTTCAGGAGGGTGTGTCCTTGTCACCGGAAAGTGCCGTTGTTGTTGTCACCAACGGCGGAGAGCAGCAACTGCAGAGTGAAAAATTGCCTGGTTAGAAGCATGTTCGTGCCGCTGCCTTTCCCACTGAAGTAATAACGGTACGGATGGGGCCTGCTGAACGTCTTGAAGAATGTCATGTGATGTCCCCGTCGTTGGATAATATGCGCAATCAAACCAGTATTCTTGCCGGTTGTAATGAAGATCTGCCAGGCGGTGAATTCCACAGCCGCTATCTTGAGGAGGGTGTCTCCTTGTCACCGGAAACGTGCCGTTGTTGTCACCAATGGCGGAGAGCAGCAACTGCAGAGTGAAAAATTGCGTGGATAGAAGCATGTTCGTGGCCTTGCCGCTGCCTTTCCCACTGAAGTAAAAAAGGTACGAATGGGGCCTTTTATGCTGAACGTCTTGAAGAATGTCATGTGATGTCCCCGTCGATGGATAATATGCGCAATCAAACCAGTATTCTTCTCGGGTGTAATGAAGATCTGCCAGGCGGTGAATTTAATGGCCGCTATCATGAGGAGGGTGTGTCCTTGTCACCGGAAATGTGCCGTTGTTGTTGTAAGCAATGGCGGAGAGCAGCAACTGCAGAGTGAAAAATTGCTAGTTAGAAGCATGTTCGCGCCATTGCCGCTGCCTTTCCCACTGAAGTAAAGACGGTACGGATGGGGCCTTTTATGCTGAACGTCTTGAAGAATGTCATGTGATGTCCCCGTCGGTGAATAATATGCGCAATCAAACCAGTAATCTTGCCGGTTGTAATGAAGATCTGCCAGGCGGTGAATTCCTTGGCCGCTATCTTGAGGGTGTCTCCTTGTCACCGGGAACGTGCCGTTGTTGTAACAAATGGCGGAGAGCAACAACTGGAGAGTGAAAAATTGCCCGGTTAGAAGCATGTTCGTGCCGTTGCCGCTGCCTTTCCCACTGAGGTAAAGACGGTACGGATGGGGCCTTTTATGCTGAACGTCTTGAAGAATGTCTTGTGATGTCCCCGTGGATCAATAATATGCGCAATCAAACCAGTATTCTTGCCGGTTGTAATAATGATCTGCCAGGCGGTGAATTTCTTGGCCGCTACCTTGAGGAGGGTATGTCCTGGTCACCGGAAATGTGCCGTTGTTGTTGTCACCAACGGCGGAGAGTAGCAACTGCAGAGTGAAAAATTGCCTGGTTGGAAGCATGTTCGTGCCGTTGCCGCTGCCTTTCCCACTTAAGTAAAGACGGTACGGATGGGGTTTTTTATGCTGAACGTCGTGCAGAATGTCATGTGATGTCCCCGGCGATGAATGATATGCCCAATCAAACCGGTATTCTTGCCGGTTGTAATGAAGATCTGCCAGGCGGTGAATTCCATGGCCGCTATCTTGAGGAGGGTGTCTCCTTGTCACTGGAAAGTGCCGTTGTTGTTGTCACCAATGGCGGAGAGCAGCAACTGCAGAGTGAAAAATTGCCAAGTTAGAAGCATGCTCATGCCGCTGCCTTTCCCACTGAAGTAAAAACGGTTCGCATGGGGCCTGCTGAACGTCTTGAATGTCATGTGATGTTCCCGTTGATGGATAATATGCGCAATCAAACCAGTATTCTTGGCGGTTGTAATGATGATCTGCCAGGCGGTGAATTCCATGGCCGCTATCTTGAGGAGGGTGTGTCCTTGTCACCGGAATCGTGCCGTTGATGTTGTCACCAATGGCGGAGAGCAGCATCTGCAGATTGAAAAATTGCCTGGATAGAAGCATGTTCGTGCCGTTGCCGCTGCCTTTCCCACTGAAGTAAAAACTGTACGGATAAGGCCTTTTTTTCTGAACGTCTTGAAGAATGTCATGTGATTTCCCCGTCGACGGATAATATGCGCAATCAAACCAGGATTCTTGCCGGTTGTAATGAAGATTTGCCAGGCGGTGAATTCCATGGCCGCTATCTTGAGGAGGGTGTGTCCTTGTCACAGGAAACGTGCCGTAGTTGTCACCAATGGCGGAGAGCAGCAACTGCAGAGTGGAAAATTGCCTGGTTAGAAGCATGTTCGTGCCGTTGCCTTTCCCACTGAAGTAAAAACGATACGCATGGGGCCTGCTGAACGTCTTGAATGTCATGTGCTGTCCCCGTCGATGGATAATATGCGCAATCAAACCAGTATTCTTGGTGGTTGCAATGATGATCTGCCAGGCGGTGAATTCCATGGCCGCTATCTTGAGGAGGGTGTGTCCTTGTCACCCGAATCGTGTCGTTGATGTTGTCACCAATAGCGGAGAGCAGCAACTGCAGATTGAAAAATTGCCTGGATAGAAGAATGTTCGTGCCGTTGCCGCTGCCTTTCCCACTGAAGTAAAAACTGTACGGATAGGGCCTTTTATGCTGAACGTCTTGAAGAATGTCATGTGATTTCCCCGTCGACGGATAATATGCGCAATCAAACCAGGATTCTTGCCGGTTGTAATGAAGATTTGCCAGGCGGTGAATTCCATGGCCGCTATCTTGAGGAGGGTGTGTCCTTGTCACAGGAAACGTGCCGTTGTTGTCACCAATGGCGGAGAGCAGCAACTGCAGAGTGGAAAATTGCCTGGTTAGAAGCATGTTCGTGCCGTTGCCGCTGCCTTTCCCACTGAAGTAACAACGGTACGGATGGGGCCTTTTATGCTGAACGTCTTGAAGAATGTCATGTGATGTTCCTGTCAATGGATAACATGCGCAATCAAACCAGGATTCTTGCAGGTTGTAATGAAGATCTGCCAGCCGGTGAGACCTGCCGCGGTGGCTCAGTGGTTAGGGCGCTCGACTACTGATCCGGAGTTCCCGGGTTCGAACCCGACCGCGGCGGCTGCGTTTTTATGGAGGAAAAACGCTAAGGCACCCGTGTGCTGTGCGATGTCAGTGCACGTTAAAGATCCCCAGGTGGTCGAATTTATTCCGGAGCCCTCCACTACGGCACCACCTCCCTTTCTTCTTTCACTCCCTTCCTTATCCCTTCCCTTACGGCGCGGTTCAGGTGTTTAACGATATATGAGACAGATACTGCGCCATTTCCTTTCCCCAAAAACCAATTATTATTATTATCAGGCGGTGAATTCCATGGCTGCTATCTTGAGGAGGGTGTGTCCTTGTCACAGGAAACGTGCCATTGTTGTTGGCACCAATGGCGGAGAGCAGCAACTGCAGAGTAGAAAATTGCCTGAATAGAAGCATGTTCGTGCCGTTGCCGCTGCCCTCCCACTGAAATAAAAACGGTACGGATGGGGCCTTTTATGCTGAACGTCTTGAAGAATGTCATGTAATGTCCCCGTCGATGGATATTATGCGCAATCAAACCAGTATTCTTGCCGGATGTAATGAAGATCTGCCAGGTGGTGAATTCCATGGCCGCTATCTTGAGGAGGGTGTGTCCTTGTCACCGGAAACGTGCCGTTCTTGTTGTCACCAATGGCGGAGAGCAGCCACTGAAGAGTGAAAAATTGCCTGGTTGGAAGCATGTTCGTGCCGTTGCCGCTGCCTTTCCCACTGATGTAAAGACGGTACGGATGGGGCCTTTTATGCTGAACGTCGTGCAGAATGTCATGTGATGTCCCCGGGATGGATAATATGCCCAATCAAACCGGTATTCTTGCCGGTTATAATGAAGATCTGCCAGGCGGTGAATTCCATGGCCGCTATCTTGAGGAGGGTGTCTCCTTGTCACCGGAAAGTGCCGTTGTTGTTGTCACCAATGGCGGAGAGCAGCAACTGCAGAGTGAACAATTGCCTGGTTAGAAGCATGCTCATGCCGCTGCCTTTCCCACTGAAGTAAAAACGGTACGCATGGGGCCTGCTGAACGTCTTGAATGTCATGTGATGTCCCCGTCGATGGATAATATGCGCAATCAAACCAGTATTCTTGGTAGTTGTAATGAAGATCTGCCAGGCAGTGAATTCCATTGCCGCTATCTTTAGGAGGGTGTGTCCTTGTCACCGGAAACGTGCCGTTGTTGTTGTCACCAATGGTGGACAGCAGCAACTGCAGAGTGAAAAATTGCCTGGTTAGAAGCATGTTCGCGCCATTGCCGCTGCCTTTCTCACTGAAGTAAAGACGGTACGGATGGGGCCTTTTATGCTGAATGTCTTGAAGAATGTCATGTGATGTCCCCGTCTATGGATAATATGCGCAATCAAACCAGAATTCTTGGCGGTTTTAATGAAGAACTGCCAGGCGGTGAATTCCATGGCCGCTATCTTGAGGAGGGTGTGTCCTTGTCACTGGAAACGTGCCGTTGTTGTTGTCACCAATGGCGGAGAGCAGCAACTGCAGAGTGAAAAATTGCCTGGTTAGAACCCTGTTCGTGCCGTTGCCGCTGCCTTTCCCACTGAAGTAAAGACGGTACGGATGGGGCCTTTTATGCTGAACGTCTTGAAGAATGTCATGTGATGTCCCCGTCGATGGATAATACGCGCAATCAAACCAGTATTCTTGCCTGTTGTAATGATGATCTGCCAGGCGGTGAATTCCATGGCCGCTATCTTCAGGAGGGTGTGTCCTTGTCACCGGAAAGTGCCGTTGTTGTCACCAATGGCGGAGAGCAGCAACTGCAGAGTGAAAAATTGCCTGGTTAGAATCATGTTCGTGCCGCTGCCTTTCCCACTGAAGTAAAAACGGTACGGATAGGGCCTATTGAACGTCTTGAAAGATGTCATGTGATGTCCCCGGCGATGGATAATATGCGCAATCAAACCAGTATTCTTGGCGGTTGTAATGAAGGTCTGTCTGGCGGTGAATTCTATGGCCGCTATCTTGAGGAGGGTGTTTCTAGTCATCGGAAACGTGCCGTTGTTGTTGTCAACAATGGCGGAGAGCAGCAACTGCATAGTGAAAAATTGCCTGATTAGAAGCATGTTCGTGCCCTTGCCGCTGCCTTTCCCACTGAAGTAAAAAAGGTACGAATGGGGCCTTTTATGCTGAACGTCTTGATGAATGTCATGTGATGTCCCCGACGATGGATAATATGCGCAATCAAACCAGTATTCTCTTCGGTTGTAATGAAGATCTGCCATGCGGTGAATTTCATGGCCGCTATCATGAGGAGGGTGTGTCCTTGTCACCGGAAACGTGCTGTTGTTGTTGTCGCCAATGGTGGAGAGCAGCAACTGCAGAGTGAAAAATTGCTAGTTAGAAGCATGTTCGCGCCATTGCCGCTGCCTTTCCCACTGAAGTAAAGACGGTACGGATGGGGCCTTTTATGCTGAATGTCGTGAAGAATGTCATGTGATGTCCCCGTCGATGGATAATATGCGCAATCAAACCAGGATTCTTGGCGATTGTAATGAAGAACTGCCAGGCGGTGAATTCCTTGGCCGCTATCTTGAGGGTGTCTCCTTGTCACCGGGAACGTGCCGTTGTTGTAACCAATGGCGGAGAGCAACAACTGGGAGTGAAAAATTGCCCGGTTAGAAGCATGTTCGTGCCGTTGCCGCTGCCTTTCCCACTGAGGTAAAGACGGTACGGATGGGGCCTTTTATGCTGAACGTCTTGAAGAATGTCTTGTGATGTCCCCGTGGATCAATAATATGCGCAATCAAACCAGTATTCTTGCCGGTTGTAATAAAGATCTGCCAGGCGGTGAATTTCTTGGCCGCTACCTTGAGGAGGGTATGTCCTGGTCACCGGAAATGTGCCGTTGTTGTTGTCACCAACGGCGGAGAGTAGCAACTGCAGAGTGAAAAATTGCCTGGTTGGAAGCATGTTCGTGCCGTTGCCGCTGCCTTTCCCACTTAAGTAAAGACGGTACGGATGGGGCTTTTTATGCTGAACGTCGTGCAGAATGTCATGTGATGTCCCCGGCGATTAATAATATGCCCAATCAAACCGGTATTCTTGCCGGTTGTAATGAAGATCTGCCAGGCGGTGAATTCCATGGCCGCTATCTTGAGGAGGGTGTCTCCTTGTCACTGGAAAGTGCCGTTGTTGTTGTCACCAATGGCGGAGAGCAGCAACTGCAGAGTAAAAAATTGCCAAGTTAGAAGCATGCTCATGCCGCTGCCTTTCCCACTGAAGTAAAAACGGTTCGCATGGGGCCTGCTGAACGTCTTGAATGTCATGTGATGTCCCCGTCGATGGATAATATGCGCAATCAAACCAGTATTCTTGGCGGTTGTAATGATGATCTGCCAGGCGGTGAATTCCATGGCCGCTATCTTGAGGAGGGTGTGTCCTTGTCACCGGAATCGTGCCGTTGATGTTGTCACCAATGGCGGAGAGCAGCAACTGCAGATTGAAAAATTGCCTGGATAGAAGCATGTTCGTGCCGTTGCCGCTGCCTTTCCCACTGAAGTAAAAACTGTACGGATAAGGCCTTTTTTTCTGAACGTCTTGAAGAATGTCATGTGATTTCCCCGTCGACGGATAATATGCGCAATCAAACCAGGATTCTTGCCGGTTGTAATGAAGATTTGCCAGGCGGTGAATTCCATGGCCGCTATCTTGAGGAGGGTGTGTCCTTGTCACAGGAAACGTGCCGTAGTTGTCACCAATGGCGGAGAGCAGCAACTGCAGAGTGGAAAATTGCCTGGTTAGAAGCATGTTCGTGCCGTTGCCTTTCCCACTGAAGTAAAAACGATACGCATGGGGCCTGCTGAACGTCTTGAATGTCATGTGATGTCCCCGTCGATGGATAATATGCGCAATCAAACCAGTATTCTTGGTGGTTGCAATGATGATCTGCCAGGCGGTGAATTCCATGGCCGCTATCTTGAGGAGGGTGTGTCCTTGTCACCCGAATCGTGTCGTTGATGTTGTCACCAATAGCGGAGATCAGCAACTGCAGATTGAAAAATTGCCTGGATAGAAGAATGTTCGTGCCGTTGCCGCTGCCTTTCCCACTGAAGTAAAAACTGTACGGATAGGGCCTTTTATGCTGAACGTCTTGAAGAATGTCATGTGATTTCCCCGTCGACGGATAATATGCGCAATCAAACCAGGATTCTTGCCGGTTGTAATGAAGATTTGCCAGGCGGTGAATTCCATGGCCGCTATCTTGAGGAGGGTGTGTCCTTGTCACAGGAAACGTGCCGTTGTTGTCACCAATGGCGGAGAGCAGCAACTGCAGAGTGGAAAATTGCCTGGTTAGAAGCATGTTCGTGCCGTTGCCGCTGCCTTTCCCACTGAAGTAACAACGGTACGGATGGGGCCTTTTATGCTGAACGTCTTGAAGAATGTCATGTGATGTTCCTGTCAATGGATAACATGCGCAATCAAACCAGGATTCTTGCAGGTTGTAATGAAGATCTGCCAGCCGGTGAGACCTGCCGCGGTGGCTCAGTGGTTAGGGCGCTCGACTACTGATCCGGAGTTCCCGGGTTCGAACCCGACCGCGGCGGCTGCGTTTTTATGGAGGAAAAACGCTAAGGCACCCGTGTGCTGTGCGATGTCAGTGCACGTTAAAGATCCCCAGGTGGTCGAATTTATTCCGGAGCCCTCCACTACGGCACCACCTACCTTTCTTCTTTCACTCCCTTCCTTATCCCTTCCCTTACGGCGCGGTTCAGGTGTTTAACGATATATGAGACAGATACTGCGCCATTTCCTTTCCCCAAAAACCAATTATTATTATTATCAGGCGGTGAATTCCATGGCTGCTATCTTGAGGAGGGTGTGTCCTTGTCACAGGAAACGTGCCATTGTTGTTGGCACCAATGGCGGAGAGCAGCAACTGCAGAGTAGAAAATTGCCTGAATAGAAGCATGTTCGTGCCGTTGCCGCTGCCCTCCCACTGAAATAAAAACGGTACGGATGGGGCCTTTTATGCTGAACGTCTTGAAGAATGTCATGTAATGTCCCCGTCGATGGATATTATGCGCAATCAAACCAGTATTCTTGCCGGATGTAATGAAGATCTGCCAGGCGGTGAATTCCATGGCCGCTATCTTGAGGAGGGTGTGTCCTTGTCACCGGAAACGTGCCGTTCTTGTTGTCACCAATGGCGGAGAGCAGCCACTGAAGAGTGAAAAATTGCCTGGTTGGAAGCATGTTCGCGCCATTGCCGCTGCCTTTCTCACTGAAGTAAAGACGGTACGGATGGGGCCTTTTATGCTGAATGTCTTGAAGAATGTCATGTGATGTCCCCGTCTATGGATAATATGCGCAATCAAACCAGAATTCTTGGCGGTTTTAATGAAGAACTGCCAGGCGGTGAATTCCATGGCCGCTATCTTGAGGAGGGTGTGTCCTTGTCACTGGAAACGTGCCGTTGTTGTTGTCACCAATGGCGGAGAGCAGCAACTGCAAAGTGAAAAATTGCCTGGTTAGAACCCTGTTCGTGCCGTTGCCGCTGCCTTTCCCACTGAAGTAAAGACGGTACGGATGGGGCCTTTTATGCTGAACGTCTTGAAGAATGTCATGTGATGTCCCCGTCGATGGATAATACGCGCAATCAAACCAGTATTCTTGCCTGTTGTAATGATGATCTGCCAGGCGGTGAATTCCATGGCCGCTATCTTCAGGACGGTGTGTCCTTGTCACCGGAAAGTGCCGTTGTTGTCACCAATGGCGGAGAGCAGCAACTGCAGAGTGAAAAATTGCCTGGTTAGAATCATGTTCGTGCCGCTGCCTTTCCCACTGAAGTAAAAACGGTACGGATAGGGCCTATTGAACGTCTTGAAAGATGTCATGTGATGTCCCCGGCGATGGATAATATGCGCAATCAAACCAGTATTCTTGGCGGTTGTAATGAAGGTCTGTCTTGCGGTGAATTCTATGGCCGCTATCTTGAGGAGGGTGTTTCTAGTCATCGGAAACGTGCCGTTGTTGTTGTCAACAATGGCGGAGAGCAGCAACTGCATAGTGAAAAATTGCCTGATTAGAAGCATGTTCGTGCCCTTGCCGCTGCCTTTCCCACTGAAGTAAAGACGGTACGGATGGGGCCTTTTATGCTGAATGTCTTGATGAATGTCATGTGATGTCCCCGACGATGGATAATATGCGCAATCAAACCAGTATTCTCTTCGGTTGTAATGAAGATCTGCCATGCGGTGAATTTCATGGCCGCTATCATGAGGAGGGTGTGTCCTTGTCACCGGAAACGTGCTGTTGTTGATGTCGCCAATGGTGGAGAGCAGCAACTGCAGAGTGAAAAATTGCTAGTTAGAAGCATGTTCGCGCCATTGCCGCTGCCTTTCCCACTGAAGTAAAGACGGTACGGATGGGGCCTTTTATGCTGAATGTCGTGAAGAATGTCATGTGATGTCCCCGTCGATGGATAATATGCGCAATCAAACCAGGATTCTTGGCGATTGTAATGAAGAACTGCCAGGCGGTGAATTCCATGGCCGCTATCTTGAGGAGGGTGTGACCTTGTCACCGGAAACGTGCCGTTGTTGTTGTAAGCAATGGCGGAGAGCAGCAACTGAAGAGTGAAAAATTGATTGGTTAGAACCATGTTCGTGCCGTTGCCGCTGCCTTTCCCACTGAAGTAAAGACGGTACGGATGGGGCCTTTTATGCTGAACGTCTTGAAGAATGTCATGTGATGTCCCCGTCGATGGATAATATGCGCAATCAAACCAGTATTCTTGCCGGTTGTAATGAAGATCTGTTAGGCGGTGAATTCCATGGCCGCTATCTTCAGGAAGGTGTGTCCTAGTCACCGGAAAGTGCGGTTGTTGTTGTCATCAATGGCGGAGAGCAGCAACTGCAGAGTGAAAAATTGCATGGTTAGAAGCATGTTCGCGCCATTGCCGCTGCCTTTCCCACTGAAGTAAAGACGGTACGGATGGGGCCTTTTATGCTGAATGTCTTGAAGAATGTCATGTGATGTCCCCGTCTGTGGATAATATGCGCAATCAAACCAGGATTCTTGGCGGTTGTAATAAAGAACTGCCAGGCGGTGAATTCCATGGCCGCTATCTTGAGGAGGGTGTGTCCTTGTCACCGGAAACGTGCCGTTGTTGTTGTAAGCAATGGCGGAGAGCAGCAACTGAAGAGTGAAAAATTGCCTGGTTAGAAGCATGTTCGTGCCGTTGCCGCTGCCTTTCCCACTGAGGTAAAGACGGTACGGATGGGGCCTTTTATGCTGAACGTCTTGAAGAATGTTTTGTGATGTCCCCGTGGATCGATAATATGCGCAATAAAACCAGTATTCTTGCCGGTTGTAATAAAGATCTGCCAGGCGGTCAATTCCTTGGCCGCTATCTTGAGGAGGGTGTGTTCTGGTCACCGGAAACGTGCCGTTGTTGTTGTCACCAACGGCGGAGAGTAGCAACTGCAGAGTGAAAAATTGCCTGGTTGGAAGCATGTTCGTGCCGTTGCCGCTGCCTTTCCCACTGAAGTAAAGACGGTACGGATGGGGCCTTTTATGCTGAACGTCGTGCAGAATGTCATGTGATGTCCCCGTCGATGGATAATATGCGCAATCAAACCAGTATTCTTGGCGGTTGTAATGATGATCTGCCAGGCGGTGAATTCCATGGCCGCTATCTTTAGGAGGGTGTGTCCTTGTCACCGGAAACGTGCCGTTGTTGTTGTCACCAATGGCGAAGACCAGCAACTGCAGAGTGAAAAATTGCCTGGTTAAAACCATGTTCGTGCCGTTGCCGCTGCCTTTCCCACTGAAGTAAAGACGGTACGGATGGGGCCTTTTATGCTGAACGTCTTGAAGAATGTCATGTGATGTCCCCGTGGATGGATAACATGCGGAATCAAACCAGTATTCTTGGCGGTTGTAATGAAGGTCTGCCAGGCGGTGAATTCCACGGCCGCTATCTTGAGGAGGGTGTGTCCTTGTCACCGGAAACGTGCCGTTGTTGTTGTCAACACTGGCGGAGAGCAGCAACTGCAGAGTGAAAAATTGCCTGGTTAGAAGCATGTTCGTGCCGCTGCCGCTGCCTTTCCCACTGAAGTAAAAAAGGTACGAATGGGGCCTTTTATGCTGAACGTGTTGATGAATGTCATGTGATGTCCCCGACGATGGATAATATGCGCAATCAAACCACTATTCTCTTCGGTTGTAATGAAGATCTGCCAGGCGGTGAATTTCATGGCCGCTATCATGAGGAGGGTGTGTCCTTGTCACCGGAAACGTGCCGTTGTTGTTGCCACCAATGGCGGAGAGCAGCAACTGAAGAGTGAAAAATTGCCTGGTTGGAAGCATGTTCGTGCCGTTGCCGCTGCCTTTCCCACTGAAGTAATGAAGGTACGGATGGGGCCTTTTATGCTGAACGTCGTGCAGAATGTCATGTGATGTCCCCGGGATGGATAATATGCCCAATCAAACCGGTATTCTTGCCGGTTGTAATGAAGATCTGCCAGGCGGTGAATTCCACGGCCGCTATCTTGAGGAGGGTGTCTCCTTGTCACCGGAAAGTGCCGTTGTTGTTGTCACCAATGGCGGAGAGCAGAAACTGCAGAGTGAAAAATTGCCTGGTTAGAAGCATGCTCATGCCGCTGCCTTTCCCACTGAAGTAAAAACGGTACACATGGGGCCTGCTGAACGTCTTGAATGTCATGTGATGTCCCCGTCTATGGATAATATGCGCAATCAAACCAGAATTCTTGGCGGTTTTAATGAAGAACTGCCAGGCGGTGAATTCCATGGCAGCTATCTTGAGGAGGGTGTGTCCTTGTCACTGGAAACGTGCCGTTGTTGTTGTCACCAATGGCGGAGAGCAGCAACTGCAGAGTGAAAAATTGCCTGGTTAGAACCCTGTTCGTGCCGTTGCCGCTGCCTTTCCCACTGAAGTAAAGACGGTACGGATGGGGCCTTTTATGCTGAACGTCTTGAAGAATGTCATGTGATGTCCCCGTCGATGGATAATACGCGCAATCAAACCAGTATTCTTGCCTGTTGTAATGATGATCTGCCAGGCGGTGAATTCCATGGCCGCTATCTTCAGGAGGGTGTGTCCTTGTCACCGGAAAGTGCCGTTGTTGTCACCAATGGCGGAGAGCAGCAACTGCAGAGTGAAAAATTGCCTGGTTAGAAGCATGTTCGTGCCGCTGCCTTTCCCACTGAAGTAAAAACGGTACGGATAGGCCCTATTGAACGTCTTGAAAGATGTCATGTGATGTCCCCGTCAATGGATAATATGCGCAATCACACCAGTATTCTCTTCGGTTGTAAAGAAGATCTGCCAGGCGGTGAATTTCATGGCCGCTATCATGAGGAGGGTGTGTCCTTGTCACCGGAAACGTGCTGTTGTTGTTGTCACCAATGGTGGAGAGCAGCAACAGCAGAGTGAAAAATTGCCTGGTTAGAACCATGTTCGCGCCATTGCCGCTGCCTTTCCCACTGAAGTAAAGACGGTACGGATGGGGCCTTTTATGCTGAATGTCTTGAAGAATGTCATGTGATGTCCCCGTCTATGGATAATATGCGCAATCAAACCAGGATTCTTAGCGGTTGTAATAAAGAAATGCCAGGCGGTGAATTCCATGGCCGCTATCTTCAGGAGGGTGTGTCCTTGTCACCGGGAACGTGCCGTTGTTGTAACCAATGGCGGAGAGCAGCAACTGAAGAGTGAAAAATTGCCTGGTTAGAAGCATGTTCGCGCAATTGCCGCTGCCTTTCCCACTGAAGTAGAGACGGTACGGATGGGGCCTTTTATGCTGAATGTCTTGAAGAATGTCATGTGATGTCCCCGTCTATGGATAATATGCGCAATCAAACCAGGATTCTTGGAGGTTGTAATGAACTGCCAGGCGGTGAATTCCATGGCCGCTATCTTGAGGAGGGTGTGTCCTTGTCACTGGAAACGTGCCGTTGTTGTCACCAATGGCGGAGAGCAGCAACTGCAGAGTGAAAAATTGCCTGGTTAGAACCATGTTCGTGCCGTTGCCGCTGCCTTTCCCACTGAAGTAAAGACGGTACGGATGGGGCCTTTTATGCTGAACGTCTTGAAGAATGTCATGTGATGTCCCCGTCGATGGATAATACGCGCAATCAAACCAGTATTCTTGCCGGTTGTAATGAAGATCTGCCAGGCGGTGAATTCCATGGCCGCTATCTTCAGGAGGGTGTGCCCTTGTCACCGGAAAGTGCCGTTGTTGTTGTCACCAACGGCGGAGAGCAGCAACTGCAGAGTGAAAAATTGCCTGGTTAGAAGCATGTTCGTGCCGCTGCCTTTCCCACTGAAGTAATAACGGTACGGATGGGGCCTGCTGAACGTCTTGAAGAATGTCATGTGATGTCCCCGTCGTTGGATAATATGCGCAATCAAACCAGTATTCTTGCCGGTTGTAATGAAGATTTGCCAGGCGGTGAATTCCACAGCCGCTATCTTGAGGAGGGTGTCTCCTTGTCACCGGAAACGTGCCGTTGTTGTCACCAATGGCGGAGAGCAGCAACTGCAGAGTGAAAAATTGCGTGGATAGAAGCATGTTCGTGGCCTTGCCGCTGCCTTTCCCACTGAAGTAAAAAAGGTACGAATGGGGCCTTTTATGCTGAACGTCTTGAAGAATGTCATGTGATGTCCCCGTCGATGGATAATATGCGCAATCAAACCAGTATTCTTCTCGGGTGTAATGAAGATCTGCCAGGCGGTGAATTTAATGGCCGCTATCATGAGGAGGGTGTGTCCTTGTCACCGGAAATGTGCCGTTGTTGTTGTAAGCAATGGCGGAGAGCAGCAACTGAAGAGTGAAAAATTGCCTGGTTAGAACCATGTTCGTGCCGTTGCCGCTGCCTTTCCCACTGAAGTAAAGACGGTACGGATGGGGCCTTTTATGCTGAACGTCTTGAAGAATGTCATGTGATGTCCCCGTCGGTGAATAATATGCGCAATCAAACCAGTAATCTTGCCGGTTGTAATGAAGATCTGCCAGGCGGTGAATTCCTTGGCCGCTATCTTGAGGGTGTCTCCTTGTCACCGGGAACGTGCCGTTGTTGTAACCAATGGCGGAGAGCAACAACTGGAGAGTGAAAAATTGCCCGGTTAGAAGCATGTTCGTGCCGTTGCCGCTGCCTTTCCCACTGAGGTAAAGACGGTACGGATGGGGCCTTTTATGCTGAACGTCTTGAAGAATGTCTTGTGATGTCCCCGTGGATCAATAATATGCGCAATCAAACCAGTATTCTTGCCGGTTGTAATAAAGATCTGCCAGGCGGTGAATTTCTTGGCCGCTACCTTGAGGAGGGTATGTCCTGGTCACCGGAAATGTGCCGTTGTTGTTGTCACCAACGGCGGAGAGTAGCAACTGCAGAGTGAAAAATTGCCTGGTTGCAAGCATGTTCGTGCCGTTGCCGCTGCCTTTCCCACTGAAGTAAAGACGGTACGGATGGGGCCTTTTATGCTGAACGTCGTGCAGAATGTCATGTGATGTCCCCGTCGATGGATAATATGCGCAATCAAACCAGTATTCTTGGCGGTTGTAATGATGATCTGCCAGGCGGTGAATTCCATGGCCGCTATCTTTAGGAGGGTGTGTCCTTGTCACAGGAAACGTGCCGTTGTTGTTGTCACCAATGGCGAAGACCAGCAACTGCAGAGTGAAAAATTGCCTGGTTAAAACCATGTTCGTGCCGTTGCCGCTGCCTTTCCCACTGAAGTAAAGACGGTACGGATGGGGCCTTTTATGCTGAACGTCTTGAAGATTGTCATGTGATGTCCCCGTGGATGGATAACATGCGGAATCAAACCAGTATTCTTGGCGGTTGTAATGAAGGTCTGCCAGGCGGTGAATTCCACGGCCGCTATCTTGAGGAGGGTGTGTCCTTGCCACCGGAAACGTGCCGTTGTTGTTGTCAACACTGGCGGAGAGCAGCAACTGCAGAGTGAAAAATTGCCTGGTTAGAAGCATGTTCGTGCCGTTGCCGCTGCCTTTCCCACTGAAGTAATGACGGTACGGATGGGGCCTTTTATGCTGAACGTCGTGCAGAATGTCATGTGATGTCCCCGGGATGGATAATATGCCCAATCAAACCGGTATTCTTGCCGGTTGTAATGAAGATCTGCCAGGCGGTGAATTCCACGGCCGCTATCTTGAGGAGGGTGTCTTCTTGTCACCGGAAAGTGCCGTTGTTGTTGTCACCAATGGCGGAGAGCAGCAACTGCAGAGTGAAAAATTGCCTGGTTAGAAGCATGCTCATGCCGCTGCCTTTCCCACTGAAGTAAAAACGGTACGCATGGGGCCTGCTGAACGTCTTGAATGTCATGTGATGTCCCCGTCTATGGATAATATGCGCAATCAAACCAGAATTCTTGGCGGTTTTAATGAAGAACTGCCAGGCGGTGAATTCCATGGCCGCTATCTTGAGGAGGGTGTGTCCTTGTCACTGGAAACGTGCCGTTGTTGTTGTCACCAATGGCGGAGAGCAGCAACTGCAGAGTGAAAAATTGCCTGGTTAGAACCCTGTTCGTGCCGTTGCCGCTGCCTTTCCCACTGAAGTAAAGACGGTACGGATGGGGCCTTTTATGCTGAACGTCTTGAAGAATGTCATGTGATGTCCCCGTCGATGGATAATACGCGCAATCAAACCAGTATTCTTGCCTGTTGTAATGATGATCTGCCAGGCGGTGAATTCCATGGCCGCTATCTTCAGGAGGGTGTGTCCTTGTCACCGGAAAGTGCCGTTGTTGTCACCAATGGCGGAGAGCAGCAACTGCAGAGTGAAAAATTGCCTGGTTAGAAGCATGTTCGTGCCGCTGCCTTTCCCACTGAAGTAAAAACGGTACGGATAGGGCCTATTGAACGTCTTGAAAGATGTCATGTGATGTCCCCGTCAATGGATAATATGCGCAATAACACCAGTATTCTCTTCGGTTGTAAAGAAGATCTGCCAGGCGGTGAATTTCATGGCCGCTATCATGAGGAGGGTGTGTCCTTGTCACCGGAAACGTGCTGTTGTTGTTGTCACCAATGGTGGAGAGCAGCAACTGCAGAGTGAAAAATTGCCTGGTTAGAACCATGTTCGCGCCATTGCCGCTGCCTTTCCCACTGAAGTAAAGACGGTACGGATGGGGCCTTTTATGCTGAATGTCTTGAAGAATGTCATGTGATGTCCCCGTCTATGGATAATATGCGCAATCAAACCAGGATTCTTGGCGGTTGTAATAAAGAAATGCCAGGCGGTGAATTCCATGGCCGCTATCTTGAGGAGGGTGTGTCCTTGTCACTGGAAACGTGCCGTTGTTGTCACCAATGGCGGAGAGCAGCAACTGCAGAGTGAAAAATTGCCTGGTTAGAACCATGTTCGTGCCGATGCCGCTGCCTTTCTCACTGAGGTAAAGACGGTACGGATGGGGCTTTTTATGCTGAACGTCTTGAAGAATGTCTTGTGATGTCCCCGTGGATTGATAATATGCGCAATCAAACCAGTATTCTTGCCGGTTGTAATAAAGATCTGCCAGGCGGTGAATTCCTTGGCCGCTATCTTGAGGGTGTCTCTTTGTCACCGGGAACGTGCCGTTGTTGTTGTAACCAATGGCGGAGAGCAGCAACTGGAGAGTGAAAAATTGCCTGGTTAGAAGCATGTTCGTGCCGCTGCCGCTGCCTTTCCCACTGAGGTAAAGACGGTACGGATGGGGCCTTTTATGCTGAACGTCTTGAAGAATGTCTTGTGGTGTCCCCGTGGATCGATAATATGCGCAATCAAACCAGTATTCTTGCCGGTTGTAATAAAGATCTGCCAGGCGGTGAATTCCATGGCCGCTATCTTGAGCAGGGTGTCTCCTTGTCACCGGAAAGTGCCGTTGTTGTTGTCATTAATGGCGGAGAGCAGCAACTGCAGAGTGAAAAATTGCCTGGTTAGAAGCATGCTCATGCCGCTGCCTTTCCCACTGAAGTAAAAACGGTACGCATGGGGCCTGCTGAACGTCTTGAAAGTCATGTGATGTCCCCGTCGATGGATAATATGCGCAATCAAACCAGTATTCTTGGCGGTTGTTATGATGATCTGCCAGGCAGTGAATTCCATGGCCGCTATCTTCAGGAGGGTGTGTCCTTGTCACCGGAAAGTGCCGTTGTTGTCACCAATGGCGGAGAGCAGCAACTGCAAAGTGAAAAATTGCCTGGTTAGAACCATGTTCGTGCCGTTGCCGCTGCCTTTCCCACTGAAGTAAAGACGGTACAGATGGGGCCTTTTATGCTGAACGTCTTGAAGAATGTCATGTGATGTCCCCGTCGATGGATAATCATCATCATCATCATCATCAGCCCTACTACACCCACTGCAGGGCAAAGGCCTCTCCCATGTCTCTCCAATTAACCCTATCCTTTGCCAGCTGCATCCACCCTTTGCCTACAAACTTCTTCATCTCATCCGCCCACCTAACCTTCTGCCGCCCCCTGCTCCGCTTACTTTCTCTTGGAATCCACTCCGTTACCCTTAAGGACCAGAGGTTATGGATGATATGCGCAATCAAACCAGTATTCTTGCCGGTTGTAATGAAGATCTGCCAGGTGGTGAATTCCTTGGCCGCTATCTTGAGGAGGGTGTATCCTTGTCACCGGGAACGTGCCGTTGTTGTAACCAATGGCGGAGAGCAGCAACTTAAGAGTGAAAAATTGCCTGGTTAGAAGCATGTTCGCGCCATTGCCGCTGCCTTTCCCACTGAAGTAAAGACGGTACGGATGGGGCCTTTTATGCTGAATGTCTTGAAGAATGTCATGTGATGTCCCCGTATATGGATAATATGCGCAATCAAACCAGGATTCTTGGAGGTTGTAAAGAACTGCCAGGCGGTGAATTCCATGGCCGCTATCTTGAGGAGGGTGTGTCCTTGTCACTGGAAACGTGCCGTTGTTGTCACCAATGGCGGAGAGCAGCAACTGCAGAGTGAAAAATTGCCTGGTTAGAACCATGTTCGTGCCGTTGCCGCTGCCTTTCCCACTGAAGTAAACACGGTACGGATGGGGCCTTTTATGCACAACGTCTTGAAGAATGTCATGTGATGTCCCCGTCGATGGATAATACGCGCAATCAAACCAGAATTCTTGCCGGTTGTAATGAAGATCTGCCAGGCGGTGAATTCCATGGCCGCTATCTTCAGGAGGGTGTGTCCTTGTCACCGGAAAGTGCCGTTGTTGTTGTCACCAACGGCGGAGAGCAGCAACTGCAGAGTGAAAAATTGCCTGGTTAGAAGCATGTTCGTGCCGCTGCCTTTCCCACTGAAGTAATAACGGTACGGATGGGGCCTGCTGAACGTCTTGAAGAATGTCATGTGATGTCCCCGTCGTTGGATAATATGCGCAATCAAACCAGTATTCTTGCCGGTTGTAATGAAGATCTGCCAGGCGGTGAATTCCACAGCCGCTATCTTGAGGAGGGTGTCTCCTTGTCACCGGAAACGTGCCGTTGTTGTCACCAATGGCGGAGAGCAGCAACTGCAGAGTGAAAAATTGCGTGGATAGAAGCATGTTCGTGGCCTTGCCGCTGCCTTTCCCACTGAAGTAAAAAAGGTACGAATGGGGCCTTTTATGCTGAACGTCTTGAAGAATGTCATGTGATGTCCCCGTCGATGGATAATATGCGCAATCAAACCAGTATTCTTCTCGGGTGTAATGAAGATCTGCCAGGCGGTGAATTTAATGGCCGCTATCATGAGGAGGGTGTGTCCTTGTCACCGGAAATGTGCCGTTGTTGTTGTAAGCAATGGCGGAGAGCAGCAACTGCAGAGTGAAAAATTGCTAGTTAGAAGCATGTTCGCGCCATTGCCGCTGCCTTTCCCACTGAAGTAAAGACGGTACGGATGGGGCCTTTTATGCTGAACGTCTTGAAGAATGTCATGTGATGTCCCCGTCGGTGAATAATATGCGCAATCAAACCAGTAATCTTGCCGGTTGTAATGAAGATCTGCCAGGCGGTGAATTCCTTGGCCGCTATCTTGAGGGTGTCTCCTTGTCACCGGGAACGTGCCGTTGTTGTAACAAATGGCGGAGAGCAACAACTGGAGAGTGAAAAATTGCCCGGTTAGAAGCATGTTCGTGCCGTTGCCGCTGCCTTTCCCACTGAGGTAAAGACGGTACGGATGGGGCCTTTTATGCTGAACGTCTTGAAGAATGTCTTGTGATGTCCCCGTGGATCAATAATATGCGCAATCAAACCAGTATTCTTGCCGGTTGTAATAATGATCTGCCAGGCGGTGAATTTCTTGGCCGCTACCTTGAGGAGGGTATGTCCTGGTCACCGGAAATGTGCCGTTGTTGTTGTCACCAACGGCGGAGAGTAGCAACTGCAGAGTGAAAAATTGCCTGGTTGGAAGCATGTTCGTGCCGTTGCCGCTGCCTTTCCCACTTAAGTAAAGACGGTACGGATGGGGTTTTTTATGCTGAACGTCGTGCAGAATGTCATGTGATGTCCCCGGCGATGAATGATATGCCCAATCAAACCGGTATTCTTGCCGGTTGTAATGAAGATCTGCCAGGCGGTGAATTCCATGGCCGCTATCTTGAGGAGGGTGTCTCCTTGTCACTGGAAAGTGCCGTTGTTGTTGTCACCAATGGCGGAGAGCAGCAACTGCAGAGTGAAAAATTGCCAAGTTAGAAGCATGCTCATGCCGCTGCCTTTCCCACTGAAGTAAAAACGGTTCGCATGGGGCCTGCTGAACGTCTTGAATGTCATGTGATGTTCCCGTTGATGGATAATATGCGCAATCAAACCAGTATTCTTGGCGGTTGTAATGATGATCTGCCAGGCGGTGAATTCCATGGCCGCTATCTTGAGGAGGGTGTGTCCTTGTCACCGGAATCGTGCCGTTGATGTTGTCACCAATGGCGGAGAGCAGCATCTGCAGATTGAAAAATTGCCTGGATAGAAGCATGTTCGTGCCGTTGCCGCTGCCTTTCCCACTGAAGTAAAAACTGTACGGATAAGGCCTTTTTTTCTGAACGTCTTGAAGAATGTCATGTGATTTCCCCGTCGACGGATAATATGCGCAATCAAACCAGGATTCTTGCCGGTTGTAATGAAGATTTGCCAGGCGGTGAATTCCATGGCCGCTATCTTGAGGAGGGTGTGTCCTTGTCACAGGAAACGTGCCGTAGTTGTCACCAATGGCGGAGAGCAGCAACTGCAGAGTGGAAAATTGCCTGGTTAGAAGCATGTTCGTGCCGTTGCCTTTCCCACTGAAGTAAAAACGATACGCATGGGGCCTGCTGAACGTCTTGAATGTCATGTGCTGTCCCCGTCGATGGATAATATGCGCAATCAAACCAGTATTCTTGGTGGTTGCAATGATGATCTGCCAGGCGGTGAATTCCATGGCCGCTATCTTGAGGAGGGTGTGTCCTTGTCACCCGAATCGTGTCGTTGATGTTGTCACCAATAGCGGAGAGCAGCAACTGCAGATTGAAAAATTGCCTGGATAGAAGAATGTTCGTGCCGTTGCCGCTGCCTTTCCCACTGAAGTAAAAACTGTACGGATAGGGCCTTTTATGCTGAACGTCTTGAAGAATGTCATGTGATTTCCCCGTCGACGGATAATATGCGCAATCAAACCAGGATTCTTGCCGGTTGTAATGAAGATTTGCCAGGCGGTGAATTCCATGGCCGCTATCTTGAGGAGGGTGTGTCCTTGTCACAGGAAACGTGCCGTTGTTGTCACCAATGGCGGAGAGCAGCAACTGCAGAGTGGAAAATTGCCTGGTTAGAAGCATGTTCGTGCCGTTGCCGCTGCCTTTCCCACTGAAGTAACAACGGTACGGATGGGGCCTTTTATGCTGAACGTCTTGAAGAATGTCATGTGATGTTCCTGTCAATGGATAACATGCGCAATCAAACCAGGATTCTTGCAGGTTGTAATGAAGATCTGCCAGCCGGTGAGACCTGCCGCGGTGGCTCAGTGGTTAGGGCGCTCGACTACTGATCCGGAGTTCCCGGGTTCGAACCCGACCGCGGCGGCTGCGTTTTTATGGAGGAAAAACGCTAAGGCACCCGTGTGCTGTGCGATGTCAGTGCACGTTAAAGATCCCCAGGTGGTCGAATTTATTCCGGAGCCCTCCACTACGGCACCACCTCCCTTTCTTCTTTCACTCCCTTCCTTATCCCTTCCCTTACGGCGCGGTTCAGGTGTTTAACGATATATGAGACAGATACTGCGCCATTTCCTTTCCCCAAAAACCAATTATTATTATTATCAGGCGGTGAATTCCATGGCTGCTATCTTGAGGAGGGTGTGTCCTTGTCACAGGAAACGTGCCATTGTTGTTGGCACCAATGGCGGAGAGCAGCAACTGCAGAGTAGAAAATTGCCTGAATAGAAGCATGTTCGTGCCGTTGCCGCTGCCCTCCCACTGAAATAAAAACGGTACGGATGGGGCCTTTTATGCTGAACGTCTTGAAGAATGTCATGTAATGTCCCCGTCGATGGATATTATGCGCAATCAAACCAGTATTCTTGCCGGATGTAATGAAGATCTGCCAGGTGGTGAATTCCATGGCCGCTATCTTGAGGAGGGTGTGTCCTTGTCACCGGAAACGTGCCGTTCTTGTTGTCACCAATGGCGGAGAGCAGCCACTGAAGAGTGAAAAATTGCCTGGTTGGAAGCATGTTCGTGCCGTTGCCGCTGCCTTTCCCACTGATGTAAAGACGGTACGGATGGGGCCTTTTATGCTGAACGTCGTGCAGAATGTCATGTGATGTCCCCGGGATGGATAATATGCCCAATCAAACCGGTATTCTTGCCGGTTATAATGAAGATCTGCCAGGCGGTGAATTCCATGGCCGCTATCTTGAGGAGGGTGTCTCCTTGTCACCGGAAAGTGCCGTTGTTGTTGTCACCAATGGCGGAGAGCAGCAACTGCAGAGTGAACAATTGCCTGGTTAGAAGCATGCTCATGCCGCTGCCTTTCCCACTGAAGTAAAAACGGTACGCATGGGGCCTGCTGAACGTCTTGAATGTCATGTGATGTCCCCGTCGATGGATAATATGCGCAATCAAACCAGTATTCTTGGTAGTTGTAATGAAGATCTGCCAGGCAGTGAATTCCATTGCCGCTATCTTTAGGAGGGTGTGTCCTTGTCACCGGAAACGTGCCGTTGTTGTTGTCACCAATGGTGGACAGCAGCAACTGCAGAGTGAAAAATTGCCTGGTTAGAAGCATGTTCGCGCCATTGCCGCTGCCTTTCTCACTGAAGTAAAGACGGTACGGATGGGGCCTTTTATGCTGAATGTCTTGAAGAATGTCATGTGATGTCCCCGTCTATGGATAATATGCGCAATCAAACCAGAATTCTTGGCGGTTTTAATGAAGAACTGCCAGGCGGTGAATTCCATGGCCGCTATCTTGAGGAGGGTGTGTCCTTGTCACTGGAAACGTGCCGTTGTTGTTGTCACCAATGGCGGAGAGCAGCAACTGCAGAGTGAAAAATTGCCTGGTTAGAACCCTGTTCGTGCCGTTGCCGCTGCCTTTCCCACTGAAGTAAAGACGGTACGGATGGGGCCTTTTATGCTGAACGTCTTGAAGAATGTCATGTGATGTCCCCGTCGATGGATAATACGCGCAATCAAACCAGTATTCTTGCCTGTTGTAATGATGATCTGCCAGGCGGTGAATTCCATGGCCGCTATCTTCAGGAGGGTGTGTCCTTGTCACCGGAAAGTGCCGTTGTTGTCACCAATGGCGGAGAGCAGCAACTGCAGAGTGAAAAATTGCCTGGTTAGAATCATGTTCGTGCCGCTGCCTTTCCCACTGAAGTAAAAACGGTACGGATAGGGCCTATTGAACGTCTTGAAAGATGTCATGTGATGTCCCCGGCGATGGATAATATGCGCAATCAAACCAGTATTCTTGGCGGTTGTAATGAAGGTCTGTCTGGCGGTGAATTCTATGGCCGCTATCTTGAGGAGGGTGTTTCTAGTCATCGGAAACGTGCCGTTGTTGTTGTCAACAATGGCGGAGAGCAGCAACTGCATAGTGAAAAATTGCCTGATTAGAAGCATGTTCGTGCCCTTGCCGCTGCCTTTCCCACTGAAGTAAAAAAGGTACGAATGGGGCCTTTTATGCTGAACGTCTTGATGAATGTCATGTGATGTCCCCGACGATGGATAATATGCGCAATCAAACCAGTATTCTCTTCGGTTGTAATGAAGATCTGCCATGCGGTGAATTTCATGGCCGCTATCATGAGGAGGGTGTGTCCTTGTCACCGGAAACGTGCTGTTGTTGTTGTCGCCAATGGTGGAGAGCAGCAACTGCAGAGTGAAAAATTGCTAGTTAGAAGCATGTTCGCGCCATTGCCGCTGCCTTTCCCACTGAAGTAAAGACGGTACGGATGGGGCCTTTTATGCTGAATGTCGTGAAGAATGTCATGTGATGTCCCCGTCGATGGATAATATGCGCAATCAAACCAGGATTCTTGGCGATTGTAATGAAGAACTGCCAGGCGGTGAATTCCTTGGCCGCTATCTTGAGGGTGTCTCCTTGTCACCGGGAACGTGCCGTTGTTGTAACCAATGGCGGAGAGCAACAACTGGGAGTGAAAAATTGCCCGGTTAGAAGCATGTTCGTGCCGTTGCCGCTGCCTTTCCCACTGAGGTAAAGACGGTACGGATGGGGCCTTTTATGCTGAACGTCTTGAAGAATGTCTTGTGATGTCCCCGTGGATCAATAATATGCGCAATCAAACCAGTATTCTTGCCGGTTGTAATAAAGATCTGCCAGGCGGTGAATTTCTTGGCCGCTACCTTGAGGAGGGTATGTCCTGGTCACCGGAAATGTGCCGTTGTTGTTGTCACCAACGGCGGAGAGTAGCAACTGCAGAGTGAAAAATTGCCTGGTTGGAAGCATGTTCGTGCCGTTGCCGCTGCCTTTCCCACTTAAGTAAAGACGGTACGGATGGGGCTTTTTATGCTGAACGTCGTGCAGAATGTCATGTGATGTCCCCGGCGATTAATAATATGCCCAATCAAACCGGTATTCTTGCCGGTTGTAATGAAGATCTGCCAGGCGGTGAATTCCATGGCCGCTATCTTGAGGAGGGTGTCTCCTTGTCACTGGAAAGTGCCGTTGTTGTTGTCACCAATGGCGGAGAGCAGCAACTGCAGAGTAAAAAATTGCCAAGTTAGAAGCATGCTCATGCCGCTGCCTTTCCCACTGAAGTAAAAACGGTTCGCATGGGGCCTGCTGAACGTCTTGAATGTCATGTGATGTCCCCGTCGATGGATAATATGCGCAATCAAACCAGTATTCTTGGCGGTTGTAATGATGATCTGCCAGGCGGTGAATTCCATGGCCGCTATCTTGAGGAGGGTGTGTCCTTGTCACCGGAATCGTGCCGTTGATGTTGTCACCAATGGCGGAGAGCAGCAACTGCAGATTGAAAAATTGCCTGGATAGAAGCATGTTCGTGCCGTTGCCGCTGCCTTTCCCACTGAAGTAAAAACTGTACGGATAAGGCCTTTTTTTCTGAACGTCTTGAAGAATGTCATGTGATTTCCCCGTCGACGGATAATATGCGCAATCAAACCAGGATTCTTGCCGGTTGTAATGAAGATTTGCCAGGCGGTGAATTCCATGGCCGCTATCTTGAGGAGGGTGTGTCCTTGTCACAGGAAACGTGCCGTAGTTGTCACCAATGGCGGAGAGCAGCAACTGCAGAGTGGAAAATTGCCTGGTTAGAAGCATGTTCGTGCCGTTGCCTTTCCCACTGAAGTAAAAACGATACGCATGGGGCCTGCTGAACGTCTTGAATGTCATGTGATGTCCCCGTCGATGGATAATATGCGCAATCAAACCAGTATTCTTGGTGGTTGCAATGATGATCTGCCAGGCGGTGAATTCCATGGCCGCTATCTTGAGGAGGGTGTGTCCTTGTCACCCGAATCGTGTCGTTGATGTTGTCACCAATAGCGGAGATCAGCAACTGCAGATTGAAAAATTGCCTGGATAGAAGAATGTTCGTGCCGTTGCCGCTGCCTTTCCCACTGAAGTAAAAACTGTACGGATAGGGCCTTTTATGCTGAACGTCTTGAAGAATGTCATGTGATTTCCCCGTCGACGGATAATATGCGCAATCAAACCAGGATTCTTGCCGGTTGTAATGAAGATTTGCCAGGCGGTGAATTCCATGGCCGCTATCTTGAGGAGGGTGTGTCCTTGTCACAGGAAACGTGCCGTTGTTGTCACCAATGGCGGAGAGCAGCAACTGCAGAGTGGAAAATTGCCTGGTTAGAAGCATGTTCGTGCCGTTGCCGCTGCCTTTCCCACTGAAGTAACAACGGTACGGATGGGGCCTTTTATGCTGAACGTCTTGAAGAATGTCATGTGATGTTCCTGTCAATGGATAACATGCGCAATCAAACCAGGATTCTTGCAGGTTGTAATGAAGATCTGCCAGCCGGTGAGACCTGCCGCGGTGGCTCAGTGGTTAGGGCGCTCGACTACTGATCCGGAGTTCCCGGGTTCGAACCCGACCGCGGCGGCTGCGTTTTTATGGAGGAAAAACGCTAAGGCACCCGTGTGCTGTGCGATGTCAGTGCACGTTAAAGATCCCCAGGTGGTCGAATTTATTCCGGAGCCCTCCACTACGGCACCACCTACCTTTCTTCTTTCACTCCCTTCCTTATCCCTTCCCTTACGGCGCGGTTCAGGTGTTTAACGATATATGAGACAGATACTGCGCCATTTCCTTTCCCCAAAAACCAATTATTATTATTATCAGGCGGTGAATTCCATGGCTGCTATCTTGAGGAGGGTGTGTCCTTGTCACAGGAAACGTGCCATTGTTGTTGGCACCAATGGCGGAGAGCAGCAACTGCAGAGTAGAAAATTGCCTGAATAGAAGCATGTTCGTGCCGTTGCCGCTGCCCTCCCACTGAAATAAAAACGGTACGGATGGGGCCTTTTATGCTGAACGTCTTGAAGAATGTCATGTAATGTCCCCGTCGATGGATATTATGCGCAATCAAACCAGTATTCTTGCCGGATGTAATGAAGATCTGCCAGGCGGTGAATTCCATGGCCGCTATCTTGAGGAGGGTGTGTCCTTGTCACCGGAAACGTGCCGTTCTTGTTGTCACCAATGGCGGAGAGCAGCCACTGAAGAGTGAAAAATTGCCTGGTTGGAAGCATGTTCGCGCCATTGCCGCTGCCTTTCTCACTGAAGTAAAGACGGTACGGATGGGGCCTTTTATGCTGAATGTCTTGAAGAATGTCATGTGATGTCCCCGTCTATGGATAATATGCGCAATCAAACCAGAATTCTTGGCGGTTTTAATAAAGAACTGCCAGGCGGTGAATTCCATGGCCGCTATCTTGAGGAGGGTGTGTCCTTGTCACTGGAAACGTGCCGTTGTTGTTGTCACCAATGGCGGAGAGCAGCAACTGCAAAGTGAAAAATTGCCTGGTTAGAACCCTGTTCGTGCCGTTGCCGCTGCCTTTCCCACTGAAGTAAAGACGGTACGGATGGGGCCTTTTATGCTGAACGTCTTGAAGAACGTCATGTGATGTCCCCGTCGATGGATAATACGCGCAATCAAACCAGTATTCTTGCCTGTTGTAATGATGATCTGCCAGGCGGTGAATTCCATGGCCGCTATCTTCAGGACGGTGTGTCCTTGTCACCGGAAAGTGCCGTTGTTGTCACCAATGGCGGAGAGCAGCAACTGCAGAGTGAAAAATTGCCTGGTTAGAATCATGTTCGTGCCGCTGCCTTTCCCACTGAAGTAAAAACGGTACGGATAGGGCCTATTGAACGTCTTGAAAGATGTCATGTGATGTCCCCGGCGATGGATAATATGCGCAATCAAACCAGTATTCTTGGCGGTTGTAATGAAGGTCTGTCTTGCGGTGAATTCTATGGCCGCTATCTTGAGGAGGGTGTTTCTAGTCATCGGAAACGTGCCGTTGTTGTTGTCAACAATGGCGGAGAGCAGCAACTGCATAGTGAAAAATTGCCTGATTAGAAGCATGTTCGTGCCCTTGCCGCTGCCTTTCCCACTGAAGTAAAGACGGTACGGATGGGGCCTTTTATGCTGAATGTCTTGATGAATGTCATGTGATGTCCCCGACGATGGATAATATGCGCAATCAAACCAGTATTCTCTTCGGTTGTAATGAAGATCTGCCATGCGGTGAATTTCATGGCCGCTATCATGAGGAGGGTGTGTCCTTGTCACCGGAAACGTGCTGTTGTTGATGTCGCCAATGGTGGAGAGCAGCAACTGCAGAGTGAAAAATTGCTAGTTAGAAGCATGTTCGCGCCATTGCCGCTGCCTTTCCCACTGAAGTAAAGACGGTACGGATGGGGCCTTTTATGCTGAATGTCGTGAAGAATGTCATGTGATGTCCCCGTCGATGGATAATATGCGCAATCAAACCAGGATTCTTGGCGATTGTAATGAAGAACTGCCAGGCGGTGAATTCCATGGCCGCTATCTTGAGGAGGGTGTGACCTTGTCACCGGAAACGTGCCGTTGTTGTTGTAAGCAATGGCGGAGAGCAGCAACTGAAGAGTGAAAAATTGATTGGTTAGAACCATGTTCGTGCCGTTGCCGCTGCCTTTCCCACTGAAGTAAAGACGGTACGGATGGGGCCTTTTATGCTGAACGTCTTGAAGAATGTCATGTGATGTCCCCGTCGATGGATAATATGCGCAATCAAACCAGTATTCTTGCCGGTTGTAATGAAGATCTGTTAGGCGGTGAATTCCATGGCCGCTATCTTCAGGAAGGTGTGTCCTAGTCACCGGAAAGTGCGGTTGTTGTTGTCATCAATGGCGGAGAGCAGCAACTGCAGAGTGAAAAATTGCATGGTTAGAAGCATGTTCGCGCCATTGCCGCTGCCTTTCCCACTGAAGTAAAGACGGTACGGATGGGGCCTTTTATGCTGAATGTCTTGAAGAATGTCATGTGATGTCCCCGTCTGTGGATAATATGCGCAATCAAACCAGGATTCTTGGCGGTTGTAATAAAGAACTGCCAGGCGGTGAATTCCATGGCCGCTATCTTGAGGAGGGTGTGTCCTTGTCACCGGAAACGTGCCGTTGTTGTTGTAAGCAATGGCGGAGAGCAGCAACTGAAGAGTGAAAAATTGCCTGGTTAGAAGCATGTTCGTGCCGTTGCCGCTGCCTTTCCCACTGAGGTAAAGACGGTACGGATGGGGCCTTTTATGCTGAACGTCTTGAAGAATGTTTTGTGATGTCCCCGTGGATCGATAATATGCGCAATAAAACCAGTATTCTTGCCGGTTGTAATAAAGATCTGCCAGGCGGTCAATTCCTTGGCCGCTATCTTGAGGAGGGTGTGTTCTGGTCACCGGAAACGTGCCGTTGTTGTTGTCACCAACGGCGGAGAGTAGCAACTGCAGAGTGAAAAATTGCCTGGTTGGAAGCATGTTCGTGCCGTTGCCGCTGCCTTTCCCACTGAAGTAAAGACGGTACGGATGGGGCCTTTTATGCTGAACGTCGTGCAGAATGTCATGTGATGTCCCCGTCGATGGATAATATGCGCAATCAAACCAGTATTCTTGGCGGTTGTAATGATGATCTGCCAGGCGGTGAATTCCATGGCCGCTATCTTTAGGAGGGTGTGTCCTTGTCACCGGAAACGTGCCGTTGTTGTTGTCACCAATGGCGAAGACCAGCAACTGCAGAGTGAAAAATTGCCTGGTTAAAACCATGTTCGTGCCGTTGCCGCTGCCTTTCCCACTGAAGTAAAGACGGTACGGATGGGGCCTTTTATGCTGAACGTCTTGAAGAATGTCATGTGATGTCCCCGTGGATGGATAACATGCGGAATCAAACCAGTATTCTTGGCGGTTGTAATGAAGGTCTGCCAGGCGGTGAATTCCACGGCCGCTATCTTGAGGAGGGTGTGTCCTTGTCACCGGAAACGTGCCGTTGTTGTTGTCAACACTGGCGGAGAGCAGCAACTGCAGAGTGAAAAATTGCCTGGTTAGAAGCATGTTCGTGCCGCTGCCGCTGCCTTTCCCACTGAAGTAAAAAAGGTACGAATGGGGCCTTTTATGCTGAACGTGTTGATGAATGTCATGTGATGTCCCCGACGATGGATAATATGCGCAATCAAACCACTATTCTCTTCGGTTGTAATGAAGATCTGCCAGGCGGTGAATTTCATGGCCGCTATCATGAGGAGGGTGTGTCCTTGTCACCGGAAACGTGCCGTTGTTGTTGCCACCAATGGCGGAGAGCAGCAACTGAAGAGTGAAAAATTGCCTGGTTGGAAGCATGTTCGTGCCGTTGCCGCTGCCTTTCCCACTGAAGTAATGAAGGTACGGATGGGGCCTTTTATGCTGAACGTCGTGCAGAATGTCATGTGATGTCCCCGGGATGGATAATATGCCCAATCAAACCGGTATTCTTGCCGGTTGTAATGAAGATCTGCCAGGCGGTGAATTCCACGGCCGCTATCTTGAGGAGGGTGTCTCCTTGTCACCGGAAAGTGCCGTTGTTGTTGTCACCAATGGCGGAGAGCAGAAACTGCAGAGTGAAAAATTGCCTGGTTAGAAGCATGCTCATGCCGCTGCCTTTCCCACTGAAGTAAAAACGGTACACATGGGGCCTGCTGAACGTCTTGAATGTCATGTGATGTCCCCGTCTATGGATAATATGCGCAATCAAACCAGAATTCTTGGCGGTTTTAATGAAGAACTGCCAGGCGGTGAATTCCATGGCAGCTATCTTGAGGAGGGTGTGTCCTTGTCACTGGAAACGTGCCGTTGTTGTTGTCACCAATGGCGGAGAGCAGCAACTGCAGAGTGAAAAATTGCCTGGTTAGAACCCTGTTCGTGCCGTTGCCGCTGCCTTTCCCACTGAAGTAAAGACGGTACGGATGGGGCCTTTTATGCTGAACGTCTTGAAGAATGTCATGTGATGTCCCCGTCGATGGATAATACGCGCAATCAAACCAGTATTCTTGCCTGTTGTAATGATGATCTGCCAGGCGGTGAATTCCATGGCCGCTATCTTCAGGAGGGTGTGTCCTTGTCACCGGAAAGTGCCGTTGTTGTCACCAATGGCGGAGAGCAGCAACTGCAGAGTGAAAAATTGCCTGGTTAGAAGCATGTTCGTGCCGCTGCCTTTCCCACTGAAGTAAAAACGGTACGGATAGGCCCTATTGAACGTCTTGAAAGATGTCATGTGATGTCCCCGTCAATGGATAATATGCGCAATCACACCAGTATTCTCTTCGGTTGTAAAGAAGATCTGCCAGGCGGTGAATTTCATGGCCGCTATCATGAGGAGGGTGTGTCCTTGTCACCGGAAACGTGCTGTTGTTGTTGTCACCAATGGTGGAGAGCAGCAACTGCAGAGTGAAAAATTGCCTGGTTAGAACCATGTTCGCGCCATTGCCGCTGCCTTTCCCACTGAAGTAAAGACGGTACGGATGGGGCCTTTTATGCTGAATGTCTTGAAGAATGTCATGTGATGTCCCCGTCTATGGATAATATGCGCAATCAAACCAGGATTCTTAGCGGTTGTAATAAAGAAATGCCAGGCGGTGAATTCCATGGCCGCTATCTTCAGGAGGGTGTGTCCTTGTCACCGGGAACGTGCCGTTGTTGTAACCAATGGCGGAGAGCAGCAACTGAAGAGTGAAAAATTGCCTGGTTAGAAGCATGTTCGCGCAATTGCCGCTGCCTTTCCCACTGAAGTAGAGACGGTACGGATGGGGCCTTTTATGCTGAATGTCTTGAAGAATGTCATGTGATGTCCCCGTCTATGGATAATATGCGCAATCAAACCAGGATTCTTGGAGGTTGTAATGAACTGCCAGGCGGTGAATTCCATGGCCGCTATCTTGAGGAGGGTGTGTCCTTGTCACTGGAAACGTGCCGTTGTTGTCACCAATGGCGGAGAGCAGCAACTGCAGAGTGAAAAATTGCCTGGTTAGAACCATGTTCGTGCCGTTGCCGCTGCCTTTCCCACTGAAGTAAAGACGGTACGGATGGGGCCTTTTATGCTGAACGTCTTGAAGAATGTCATGTGATGTCCCCGTCGATGGATAATACGCGCAATCAAACCAGTATTCTTGCCGGTTGTAATGAAGATCTGCCAGGCGGTGAATTCCATGGCCGCTATCTTCAGGAGGGTGTGCCCTTGTCACCGGAAAGTGCCGTTGTTGTTGTCACCAACGGCGGAGAGCAGCAACTGCAGAGTGAAAAATTGCCTGGTTAGAAGCATGTTCGTGCCGCTGCCTTTCCCACTGAAGTAATAACGGTACGGATGGGGCCTGCTGAACGTCTTGAAGAATGTCATGTGATGTCCCCGTCGTTGGATAATATGCGCAATCAAACCAGTATTCTTGCCGGTTGTAATGAAGATTTGCCAGGCGGTGAATTCCACAGCCGCTATCTTGAGGAGGGTGTCTCCTTGTCACCGGAAACGTGCCGTTGTTGTCACCAATGGCGGAGAGCAGCAACTGCAGAGTGAAAAATTGCGTGGATAGAAGCATGTTCGTGGCCTTGCCGCTGCCTTTCCCACTGAAGTAAAAAAGGTACGAATGGGGCCTTTTATGCTGAACGTCTTGAAGAATGTCATGTGATGTCCCCGTCGATGGATAATATGCGCAATCAAACCAGTATTCTTCTCGGGTGTAATGAAGATCTGCCAGGCGGTGAATTTAATGGCCGCTATCATGAGGAGGGTGTGTCCTTGTCACCGGAAATGTGCCGTTGTTGTTGTAAGCAATGGCGGAGAGCAGCAACTGAAGAGTGAAAAATTGCCTGGTTAGAACCATGTTCGTGCCGTTGCCGCTGCCTTTCCCACTGAAGTAAAGACGGTACGGATGGGGCCTTTTATGCTGAACGTCTTGAAGAATGTCATGTGATGTCCCCGTCGGTGAATAATATGCGCAATCAAACCAGTAATCTTGCCGGTTGTAATGAAGATCTGCCAGGCGGTGAATTCCTTGGCCGCTATCTTGAGGGTGTCTCCTTGTCACCGGGAACGTGCCGTTGTTGTAACCAATGGCGGAGAGCAACAACTGGAGAGTGAAAAATTGCCCGGTTAGAAGCATGTTCGTGCCGTTGCCGCTGCCTTTCCCACTGAGGTAAAGACGGTACGGATGGGGCCTTTTATGCTGAACGTCTTGAAGAATGTCTTGTGATGTCCCCGTGGATCAATAATATGCGCAATCAAACCAGTATTCTTGCCGGTTGTAATAAAGATCTGCCAGGCGGTGAATTTCTTGGCCGCTACCTTGAGGAGGGTATGTCCTGGTCACCGGAAATGTGCCGTTGTTGTTGTCACCAACGGCGGAGAGTAGCAACTGCAGAGTGAAAAATTGCCTGGTTGCAAGCATGTTCGTGCCGTTGCCGCTGCCTTTCCCACTTAAGTAAAGACGGTACGGATGGAGCTTTTTATGCTGAAAGTCGTGCAGAATGTCATGTGATGTCCCCGGCGATGAATAATATGCCCAATCAAACCGGTATTCTTGCCGGTTGTAATGAAGATCTGCCAGGCGGTGAATTCCATGGCCGCTATCTTGAGGAGGGTGTCTCCTTGTCACTGGAAAGTGCCGTTGTTGTTGTCACCAATGGCGGAGAGCAGCAACTGCAGAGTGAAAAATTGCCAAGTTAGAAGCATGCTCATGCCGCTGCCTTTCCCACTGAAGTAAAAACGGTTCGCATGGGGCCTGCTGAACGTCTTGAATGTCATGTGATGTCCCCGTCGATGGATAATATGCGCAATCAAACCAGTATTCTTGGCGGTTGTAATGATGATCTGCCAGGCGGTGAATTCCATGGCCGCTATCTTGAGGAGGGTGTGTCCTTGTCACCGGAATCGTGCCGTTGATGTTGTCACCAATGGCGGAGAGCAGCAACTGCAGATTGAAAAATTGCCTGGATAGAAGCATGTTCGTGCCGTTGCCGCTGCCTTTCCCACTGAAGTAAAAACTGTACGGATAGGGCCTTTTTTTCTGAACGTCTTGAAGAATGTCATGTGATTTCCCCGTCGACGGATAATATGCGCAATCAAACCAGGATTCTTGCCGGTTGTAATGAAGATTTGCCAGGCGGTGAATTCCATGGCCGCTATCTTGAGGAGGGTGTGTCCTTGTCACAGGAAACGTGCCGTTGTTGTCACCAATGGCGGAGAGCAGCAACTGCAGAGTGGAAAATTGCCTGGTTAGAAGCATGTTCGTGCCGTTGCCTTTCCCACTGAAGTAAAAACGATACGCATGGGGCCTGCTGAACGTCTTGAATGTCATGTGATGTCCCCGTCGATGGATAATATGCGCAATCAAACCAGTATTCTTGGTGGTTGCAATGATGATCTGCCAGGCGGTGAATTCCATGGCCGCTATCTTGAGGAGGGTGTGTCCTCGTCACCCTAATCGTGTCGTTGATGTTGTCACCAATAGCGGAGAGCAGCAACTGCAGATTGAAAAATTGCCTGGATAGAAGCATGTTCGTGCCGTTGCCGCTGCCTTTCCCACTGAAGTAAAAACTGTACGGATAGGGCCTTTTATGCTGAACGTCTTGAAGAATGTCATGTGATTTCCCCGTCGACGGATAATATGCGCAATCAAACCAGGATTCTTGCCGGTTGTAATGAAGATTTGCCAGGCGGTGAATTCCATGGCCGCTATCTTGAGGAGGGTGTGTCCTTGTCACAGGAAACGTGCCGTTGTTGTCACCAATGGCGGAGAGCAGCAACTGCAGAGTGGAAAATTGCCTGGTTAGAAGCATGTTCGTGCCGTTGCCGCTGCCTTTCCCACTGAAGTAACAACGGTACGGATGGGGCCTTTTATGCTGAACGTCTTGAAGAATGTCATGTGATGTTCCTGTCAATGGATAACATGCGCAATCAAACCAGGATTCTTGCCGGTTGTAATGAAGATCTGCCAGCCGGTGAGACCTGCCGCGGTGGCTCAGTGGTTAGGGCGCTCGACTACTGATCCGGAGTTCCCGGGTTCGAACCCGACCGCGGCGGCTGCGTTTTTATGGAGGAAAAACGCTAAGGCACCCGTGTGCTGTGCGATGTCAGTGCACGTTAAAGATCCCCAGGTGGTCGAATTTATTCCGGAGCCCTCCACTACGGCACCACCTCCCTTTCTTCTTTCACTCCCTTCCTTATCCCTTCCCTTACGGCGCGGTTCAGGTGTTTAACGATATATGAGACAGATACTGCGCCATTTCCTTTCCCCAAAAACCAATTATTATTATTATCAGGCGGTGAATTCCATGGCTGCTATCTTGAGGAGGGTGTGTCCTTGTCACAGGAAACGTGCCATTGTTGTTGGCACCAATGGCGGAGAGCAGCAACTGCAGAGTAGAAAATTGCCTGAATAGAAGCATGTTCGTGCCGTTGCCGCTGCCTTTCCCACTGAAATAAAAACGGTACGGATGGGGCCTTTTATGCTGAACGTCTTGAAGAATGTCATGTAATGTCCCCGTCGATGGATATTATGCGCAATCAAACCAGTATTCTTGCCGGATGTAATGAAGATCTGCCAGGCGGTGAATTCCATGGCCGCTATCTTGAGGAGGGTGTGTCCTTGTCACCGGAAACGTGCCATTGTTGGTGTCACCAATGGCGGAGAGCAAGAACTGCAGAGTGAAAAATTCCGTGGTTGGTTAGAAGCATGTTCGTGCCGCTGCCGCTGCCTTTCCCACTAAAGTAAAAACGGTACGGATGGGGCCTTTTATGCTCTACGTCTTGAAGAATGTCATGTGATGTCCCGGTCTATGGATAACATGCGCAATCAAACCATTATTCTTGCCGGTTGTAATGATCTGCCAGGCGGTGAATTCCATGGCCGCTATGTTGAGGAGGGTGTGTCCTTGTCACCGGAAACGTGCCTTTGTTGTTGTCACCAATGGCGGAGAGCAGCAACTGCAGAGTGAAAAATTGCCTGGTTAGAAGCATGTTCGTGCCGTTGCCGCTGCCTTTCCCAATGCAGCAACCAGCATTGTGAAATCAAGCACAGGAATTCCTAACATTCAGAGCTGCAATTAAGTTATATGTACATGGCATGTAATGTCCCACACAACCATGATGGCTGTGAAACGCATTGCAGTGCATAACTATGCTTGCTTAACTTTGTGTGCGAGTGAGGTTCTTGTGCACGCACCAAAGCCTCAGTAAATGGGTGCACCTCTCTCAGTGCTGGAATACCTTCCATCTCACTTGCCTAACCATGCCCTTGACGCACATTAGTAGAGGTTTTCAGCCACGAAGTCTTAGCGCATACTCGGTGCAATTCGTACTGGTAGAAAGAATACAGTACGGATGAAAATGCAACACATTTGTCTGCAGTTGCATTTTTGCATTAGATACGAACTGAAATTAATTTGCTTGAGACAGTTATGCATGCCAGCTTATGTATGAATTTCATAAGCCATAGCATATCGTGAAGCATTGTTAAGTACTAACACTTGGGAGGAGCTCAACGCGCCGCATGTGCCAATTTTAGCGCAACAACTATATCGCGGTCTACCTTAATTGCTTGCAGGTAACGACAGCTCCGGTGCTACCGCGTGGCAAGAAACCCTTGCAGCTCCGATGGAGCGCACTTGAAAGCTTTTCAAGGGCTATAAAATCACAAAATATTGGAAATTATATGGTTTCACGTCTAGAAGTGATATATGGGCAATGGGGGACACCGTAGTGAAATGCTCCGGAATAGTTTAGAAGGGTTCTATCGTGCAGCACACGGGCGCCTTTCGCGCTTCGCCTCCATCGAAACGCGGCCGCCGCGTCCTGGATAGGAAAATCCTGGACTCGTCCTGGTGTAGAAAAAGCATCGCAAGTACAACAAACACCTACAATTATATCTCAGCGTTCCTTCAAAACAGAACGGCTGAGATGCATATTAACACTCAAAATTGAAACCATTAAATTAGGAAGCAAAGGGACCCCACAAGGATCAGTCTTGTCCCCCTTCCTATTTAACAAAACTCTCATAAATCTGGCTAAAGAACTTTCTCTTTCTTCCTTTTCTAATTTTTTTCTTTTGTTCCCGTCTTCTTTTCAGGATCCGATTGCTTGTTGCTCTGTTCATGTGGGGGACATGTGTGCCAATTCTATTCCAACTCCTTAAGAAGGAGAGGAAGATCGCTGTAACTTCAGTCATGAGAAAGGACAAGATGTTTAAATATATATATATATATATATATATATATATATATATAGGTTTGTCAAACGGGCCCCTCATTCCCTTTAACTTATCTGCTATATATATATATATATATATATATATATATATATATATATATATATATATATATATATATATATATATATATATATACTTATGGATGGAGCCAACAGTCACCGAAACCAAGGTGCATAGGGGAACGTTTTTTTTTAATCTGTTGTGCTTATCAGTGGGATAATATTACATAGAATAATAAATCGCTTAAAGGAAATTACTTATAAAGCAGCAGAAAAAACAACCATGCCGCCGGTGGGATCCGAACCCACGACCTCCGAAAACCGTGTCCGGTGCTCTTACCAACTGAGCTACGGCGACGGTTGTCCAATCTGCTGCTCTCGTGGGTATTTATGTTTATTTGGTGTGCGCGAACCAGCGCCACCCTCGACCATAGCGGAGGATGTAAGACGTCCTGTAATACCGCGAGCGTGACGTGGATCGTCATCTAACGGCGAGGGCGGAAACTATGCGAGAGCCCTCTTAAGCAACCTGTGGCATCAAGACTGCCAGAACCGAGACCCTCGTTAAGCTATTAGCAGACAAGGTAAAGTAAATGAGGGGTCCGTTTGACAAACTTTTGAAGGGAGCCAACAGTCACCGAAACCAAGGTGCATAAGGGAACGTTTTTTTTAATCTGTTGTGCTTATCAGTGGGATAATATTACTTAGATTATTAAATCGCTTAAAGAAAATTACTTATAAAGCAGCAGAGAAAATATATATATATATATATATATATATATATATATATATATATATATATATATATATATATATATATATATATAGTGAATAAACAGACCAACTTTTGGGGGCACGACACCGCATTCAGAATGGTGCACTCACCTCGCCTCTTCTTCCAGGCTGGCCTTGTACTCGGAATACTTGCTGCGACGCCTGACACGGCCTCCCTGCGAGCCTGTGCCTTGACTTCGACGCAATGGCCCGAGGATTGGACGCAGCAACCAGTTACGACAGATCACCAGCGGCTAATCTGGCAACAACGAGCGCATTCCACCACTATCAGCGATGACCACCGGGAATATAAGCAGCCTCCAGCAGCCGCCCCTGCGGGGCACGACACCGCATTCAGAATGGTGCACTCACCTCGCCTCTTCTTCCAGGCTGGCCTTGTACTCGGAATACTTGCTGCGACGCCTGACACGGCCTCCCTGCGAGCCTGTGCCTTGACTTCGACGCAATGGCCCGAGGATTGGACGCCGCAACCAGTTACGACAGATCACCAGCGGCTAATCTGGCAACAACGAGCGCATTCCACCACTATCAGCGATGACCACCGGGAATATAAGCAGCCTCCAGCAGCCGCCCCTGCGGGGCACGACACCGCATTCAGAATGGTGCACTCACCTCGCCTCTTCTTCCAGGCTGGCCTTGTACTCGGAATACTTGCTGCGACGCCTGACACGGCCTCCCTGCGAGCCTGTGCCTTGACTTCGACGCAATGGCCCGAGGATTGGACGCAGCAACCAGTTACGACAGATCACCAGCGGCTAATCTGGCAACAACGAGCGCATTCCACCACTATCAGCGATGACCACCGGGAATATAAGCAGCCTCCAGCAGCCGCCCCTGCGGGGCACGACACCGCATTCAGAATGGTGCACTCACCTCGCCTCTTCTTCCAGGCTGGCCTTGTACTCGGAATACTTGCTGCGACGCCTGACACGGCCTCCCTGCGAGCCTGTGCCTTGACTTAGACGCAATGGCCCGAGGATTGGACGCAGCAACCAGTTACGACAGATCACCAGCGGCTAATCTGGCAACAACGAGCGCATTCCACCACTATCAGCGATGACCACCGGGAATATAAGCAGCCTCCAGCAGCCGCCCCTGCGGGGCACGACACCGCATTCAGAATGGTGCACTCACCTCGCCTCTTCTTCCAGGTCAGTTACCTAAACGCTTGCCGTTGCGTTAGATCCAGCAATCGTTGTTTCTTTGCGGTGTCGTGCCCTGAGCTGTTGTGTGATGTGTTAGGATTGCTTGACGGCAAAGCCGCTCACGGCGTTAGTAACCTGCTCTTGATGCTCTGCGGCGACGTGGAGACAAACCCTGGTCCCAACCCCGGAAACGAGGATGTACTGTCAACTGTGCTCGCTACGGTACAAAGAATAGAATTAGGTCAAAACGACATTCGGAGCGAATTGACTGCGCTTAAGCACTGGCGTGCCTGTGTTGACGTCGAGCTGAAGCAACTATCTGAAAGGATTCGCACAGTCGAAGTTGATATGGCGGAACGTAAGATTGGGCAGGTTTCGGCAGCATCCGAGTCCGGACCGAATATGTCAGGTACTATTGGCGCACAGCTTCGAAAAATCGAATCGAGATGTGAAGACGCGGAAAACAGACTTAGGCGATCCAATCTGCTGTTTTTTGGCATTCCGGACGAGATGTCTGAAACATGGTCGACAGCAGAAAATAAAGTTATAAATCTCTGTTCCGAGAAACTAGGGGTTAATCTTCAATCTACACAAATTGAAAGATCGCATCGTCTAGGGCAGTTTCAGACTGAGAAATGCAGGCCAATCATAGTAAAACTTACATATTTTAAGGATAAACAACTTATTCTCGAAAACGGAAAGAAGTTTAAAGACACCGATTATGCAGTGCGTGAGGACTTTTCACTACAAACGCGGCTCGCCAGGAAAAAGCTCTTGGAATTTGCCAAATCTAAAAAAACGGCCTACAAGCTCAGCGTAGACAAGCTGCGCATGGGTGATTCAGTATACATGTACGACTCTGACACTGACCAAGTAATAGAAGTCTCCCGATAGCTAAGATGCCGAAGCAATGCACGTGTTACCAAAAACCCGATCCAGTCGCCTATAGATAGCATTCCAAGCCCACCTCTCCATTTGACATTCACTAACATACGCAGCCTTCTTCCTAAACGCACCGAACTCTGCTCATATCTTGATAATAGCAACTGTAATATACTACTTCTAACGGAAACGTGGTTGCGTCCAGATATCGCTGACGAGGAACTTCTGCCTGATAGCAACGGATTTCAAATTTACCGAAAAGATAGAATAAGCAAAAGGGGCGGCGGAGTATTAATTGCAGTTAATAATAACATTTTGTCTTTCCTTGTGGGTATTCCATGTGAACTGGAAATCATATGGGTAGCAATAGCATCCCGCCTCGGTAACACTGTCTTAGGCATCTGCTACAGGCCCCCGGACTCCCCTGCCACGTTTGTCGCTGACCTACATGACAATATCACGGCTATTCGAACCAGATTTCCTAAATCTGACATTTTCTTGTTCGGGGATTTTAATTACCCAGACATTGATTGGCTGAACCTATGTTCACATTCATCTGCCTCTAATGAGTTCATGCAGCTAACACTCGACTTTTCTTTTGTTCAACTAGTCAATGCTCCAACACGCGATGCTAATATTTTAGACCTTATTTTATCATCTGCTCCCGAGAGGGTTAGTGATATATCTTATAATGACGGGTTCAGTGATCATCAGCTTCTTCAGTTATCGATTAATGCCCCTTATTACTCACGCCGCACCCAACCAAAACAGATTCTAAATTACAGGAAGGCTGACTTTGACGCTATTAATCGTTGTCTCGAGCATTTCTCCGAAATTCTTGTGCGTGATTTTTCATCCCGGTCTGTTAACGAAAACTGGACTTTGTTCAAAGAAAAAATAGCGAAACTGGTGCGTAAACACATACCGAGAATAACATTACGGGTCAACATATCTAAACCTTGGTATAACAATTCCTTACGAGCATTGAAAAACAAGAAAAAACGTCTTTTCAGAGCCGCGAAACGAATGCGCACTGATTCTGCGCATGCTGAGCACAGACTGTGTGAAGCATCATACTGCCATGCCATCCGGAAGGCCAAACATAAATTTTTATCACAGGACCTTCAATCGCTCATAAAAAATAACCCCGCAAAATTTTGGAAAACAATTTCCCCGTCACGCACGTCGGACACCATTTCATTGCTTGATGAAAACAAATGTCCAATACCCCAAGAGAACTGTCCAGTCACGTTTAATGACTACTTCACATCAGTATTCACTACCGAAGACTATTCCAACCTACCTCAACCCCAAGAACTCAATTACCCATTCATGACTACAATAGATATAACAGCAGAAGGCGTAGCGTCTCTAATTAACAGTCTTAAGGTATCAACTTCCTCAGGGGTAGACGGAATAAATACAAAAATTCTCAAACACACCATACATCCCTCTAGTATCATTCTGTGTCATATTTTCAGGCAATCTTTAGCAACCGGCGAAATTCCTTATGACTGGAAGATTGGCAAAATAATCCCTGTTTACAAATCTGGCGACAAAAACACAGTTAGTAACTACCGCCCCATATCACTAACGAGTATTCCATGTAAGTTACTTGAACACATCGTTGCATCTAACGTCGCGCGCCATCTTGAGAACAATGATTTCTTTTTCCCACGCCAGCACGGATTCAGAAAAGGGTTTTCCTGTGATACACAACTAATTGAACTTACCAGTGATTTATTCAAGAACATGGATGAAAACTACCAGACTGACTGCATATTCATTGACTTTTCCAGAGCGTTTGACCGTGTTGCCCATTGTCGCCTTATAGCTAAAATATCGTCGCTTAATTTAGACTCGCTAACTGTCTCCTGGATCCGGAACTTCATATCTTTTCGTAAGCAGTTCACGGTAACAAACAACTTTTCATCACCCCTTAGTGACGTCACTTCTGGCGTCCCTCAGGGAAGTGTTCTCGGTCCCTTATTATTTTCAATTTTCATAAATGACCTGCCATCGCATCTTACATCATCGGTCCGACTGTTCGCCGATGACTGCATAATTTATCGCCAAATCCGCTCAACCACTGACCATGCAATTCTTCAGCAGGACCTTGAATGTGTAACTAACTGGTGCACATCATGGCAAATGACACTTAATACTGACAAATGTAAAATCATGACAGTTAGCCGGAAGCATTCAAACTCGCTATTCACTTTTTCCCTTAACAGTGTCACACTATCCCGCAGGTCTTCCTATAAATACCTTGGCGTTTATCTGACTTCAAATCTTTCTTGGGCGGAACATATTCAATGCATAACTGCTAAAGCATCGCGCACGCTTGGCTACCTGATAAGAAATCTTCATAGCGCACCTGTTTCTACCCGCAAGCTAGCATACTTAACATTTGTCCGTCCCCAACTCGAATATGCATCAGCCATCTGGTCACCACATCAGGCTTATTTAATTCATTCACTCGAAGCAATTCAGAACCGTGCAGCGCGTTTTATTTCTCACGACTACAACCGTCATTCCAGCGTAACAAGCATCAAGTTATCTTTATCGCTAATAAGTTTACAGACACGTAGGGATATCGCACTTCTTTGCTTACTACAGAAACTAATATACAGTCGTCACGCGTCCACACTGCCCCTTACACGTCCAATGCGCACTTCACGTCGCCTACATAATAATCTTAGCTTCCAACGTCTATTCGGCCGAACACTCGCGTTTAATTCTTCTGCTTTGCCACGTGCTATCAAGTGTTGGAATGGCCTTCCGGATTGCATTGCTACCATACGTGACCCATTAATCTTCAAAAACGAATTGACCACCTTCATGCATCCATGATATTGTACATAAATTGTTTTCGTATGTGTTGTCAAATCCATGCAGTGCCACTATTTGTTTGCTGTTTTTCCTCTGTGTCAGTATATTACGGTTTTTTTTTTCATGTACGGTGTAATCATTGTTTGCAGTCCAATGTATTTAATATTGTTTATTTTTTGTTCTTTCCACTTTGTACCATCTTTTGTCTGCTAAATATTGTAACCCCTCCCCTCACACAATGTTCCAAGTGTGGAACCTGTGAGGTATTTGTATAAATAAATAAATAAATAAATAAAACAATGTAATTTGACTTTTCGGCCGTGGAACGGCCTTCATCAGCATAATTGGCTATTCTGATGAAGGCCGTTCCACGGCCGAAACGTCAAATTACATTGTTTTCAAACGTTGGTCTCTGTTTATTTACTACTGACCGTGCCAAGAAGTCCTTTTCCCTGAATGATATATATATATATATATATATATATATATATATATATATATATATATATATATATATATATATATATATATATATATATATATATATATATATATATATATATATGCAAAGTTGAGAAACGCTTCATTTAGACAGATTTGTTTTCAGTCGACGTTTCGGACAGAGCCTGTCCTTTCTCAAGACTGAAGTTACAGCGATCGCCCCCCCCCCCCCAGCTGATTAAGGAGTTGGAATTGGCATACATGTCCGCCACATGAACAGAGCTACAAGCAATTGGATGCTGGAAAGAAGATGGACACAAAAGAAAAATACAAGGAAAGGGAGAAAGAGAAATAAAGAGAAAAAGAAAAACGCGCTGTCGCCTCCTGTCCACACAGCAGCCGCGGGGAGAGGGCAGGAAATGTCGAAGTGGCATTTCTTCGCAAGTTCGCGTAACTGAGCAATATAAACCTCTGACAAGCTCACCAGGGTTCTATAAACATATCTTTAACCATGGTGGCGTTTCGTCGTGGCTGAGAACAGACGGTCACAAGTGCTGAGCGCGGTTTGAAACGCATGTTCGCCTTTCGAAACTTCACTTAATTGAGGTCCCTGCTCCTTCGCTTTAAAATTCCGCTCGTGGCGGGAGGTGTTCCGGAACGACGCTGACCTTCGATGCCGCGCGAATGCAAAAGCATAGCTTTGCGCCGGGATGCAGCAAACTCAGGCGCCAGATGCCTCTAAGTAGGTAGAAAACAGTGCCTTCCACTGGTTCCATGGTATTGGTGGCTGCCCGGGGTTTCCAGGAATGTACGAGATGGCGTAAGATCCCGTGAAACTCATAGTAAAGGTTTACCTCGTCGGCACGTTGTTGTATTGTAGATGCAAGATCGAACAACACACCGGAGCGAGCGATGTCATGCTTACCCCAAGTTCCCGCTGACCCCCCCCCCCCCCCCTCCCTTTACTTTTCCTGCGTTACGTATACGTGGTGTCAAGCAACATGTATGTGGCTGAAATTGAAACTGAAGAAGCGAAATTGAAAGTAAGAAAACCGAAACTGAAAATAAGAGAAGAGAAACTGAAACTGCCGCACAGTTCATTACCTGATTGACAAATCAGTAACACGTATTACTTAACGTCTTCATAAAACCGCTGCTTCTTCTTCTATAGGATAAGCGGCATTAGTATATGTGTGCTATTTATGACACCCAGGTAATGAACATGATTTACCAACTTAATTGTGTTGGTTCTGGTGTACCACACGAATACTTTATTTGCATGCGAATAATTTATAGGCATGCCTTTTTGTATACGCCAGAAATCAAATTTTGAAGCAAGCCTTGAAACTGCCTGTGCATTTCTCATAAAAAAGGAAAAAAATTATCTTGCTTTCATAACTTGCGTGTCATCTATATCAGATGTGATTGTAATCTTGAGCTGTAACTTGAAATGACCCTTGCTGGCTGCCAACAAAAATCACTTCTTTAATTATTCAACAAGCCTCATAATTCATTTCTGTCACGAAAGGAATGAAATGCTTCACTTATATCTCATTGCTTTGGTACAGCCATGATTCATAATGCAATATAAAATCTGATTCAGGGATATTTTTGTTACTTGTTGCACGGTTTGTTCCTGAAATTCAGCACATCCACCGGTGTTGCTTTCCCGCATGGTTTTAGTTTTTATTAACTGAGTACAGGTGAATAACCACCGGATTCTTGGCCGGTCGCCCAGTGTGGGTATGTGTCATCTTTTGATAGGCTAACAACATCAACAACATTCGTCTTTCACTTCCAATCATACATGTGCTGCACTACACTTGCTCTTCTACATTGTATTGATTCCATCCATAATAATGTCAGAGTTTAAAGACAAATCCTCAGTGCTTGCAGATCTTTACTATGTGCCCACTTTTCGTTATTGCGACAATGATGGCACAATATGTAATGTAGAGGTTAATATAGTTCACCACTTCAGTTCGCAAAAGGACTATGAGAGAGAAAGGGCAAAGCACTCACAGCCAAAGCACCTTTCACATAATTCTAAGCTGTGCAAATAGAACGACTAAAAAGGTAATTTTTCCTAAGCTCATTCCATACTACGGTCGGCTAGTTGTGAAAAATGTTTGTGTAAGCATGGAGAAAGGGATGAGCCGGAGTGCTGTCATGATTCATGGAAGAAAAAGACAGTAGGCATGGGAGGCATTTGCCACGATATCAGCTTCCGCAAGTTAGGTTCACGCAAGTTCCGCTTCAGGTTGATCTGGTTTTCTTGCCACGAGTTGCCGTCCTTGTCTTTTCTCGTCCGTGTCTTTTTTAGCGCAATTCCCTTCTTTAAGTATGTACGACCGACTCGCCCAACAACGTGCTCTCACGAGTTGGTGATACGCAGGCTGACCCCGTCTTCTATTACGACCTTACCCGTCCCATGTGAAAAATATGCCCGCAAATATCCGAAATGATCTTCTTTCTGAACACCTACAGAATTTTCCTCATCATAGTGTTCTCTCCACTGATGCCTCCGGCAGCTGTGAGAAGGCGGCGATTGGGACATATTCGCATGATCTGGCTTGGAGCTATTCCGTTCGTATCCCTGATTATACTCCTATATTCTTCGTAGAGTTTTTGGCTATTGGTTCGGCTCTTCTCAAAGTTTCCAGGCATGTAGCAGACTCACTTTCAGTTCTAGTCTCTCTCCAAAATTCTGGAAAATCTTTATTGAATCGGTCGCTTAGGTTTTTTGTTCCGTGCACAGTGCGTGAGATCCGCTTTTTCCGAGTGCCTGCAGGCATTCGGGTGTCTATTTTAACGAGGGGGCTTATTTATTGGCAAGGTCAGCTCTCAGCGCTCCTGTAATCTATCCCGTCCCTCACCTCATTCTGTTGGAAACTTCACGTTTCCAGTGGCTCCAACATATTTCAGCCAGCTTGAGTGATCCGTTGCTCAATACCGTGAAATTTCACCACTTAAAGGACCATGCAATGTCCGGTGGTGTAAATCAAGGCGTGGTGAGGTGTCAATGACGCTTCTGCGATGCAGAATCCCTCACTTAAATTTGTACTCACGCAGATGCGGATTCGCTGCGACAATCCTTTGTGTCTCATTTGGGCAAGTTGAAACATTAGATCATTTTTTCCTCTCTTGCCGGCGGTTCGCAGCTCAAGGAAAGCAGTATTTATAGGTCCCTCTTTAAATGTTAGGACTCCCTCCGTCTCTTCCAGTTCTTCTCTCGTTCGATGCGAGCGGCAAGGAATTCCCGTTAAGCAGTGTGTGCGGCTGTCTTCATGATTACGTAAGTGCGACTGATCGGTTACCTTCTTAGCTGTATACAAAATTCTATCTCATGCCCAAAATGCTTGATTCTATTCCTGGTAATTCATATTTCTTAAATTAAATGGAATTCTTCTATTTTTATCTTGATTCAGTCTTCTACGCCGCCGCCTCTCGTCTTTTTTTTTTCCCGTGCAAATACTTTATTGGCAATCTCCACTGTACCTTGGCAAATCTCCCCGCGTGGGTATGTGCCATATTTACTGAGGTGAAGAAGAGAAGTGTGGACTACAAACACTACCTGTACTTCTGCTCTGTGTTTTTTTTGTCTGTTTGCATTCTGAGCCATTAATAGGTAGAAAGGCATGCACGTAATGGGCATACCCTGTGCACATGAATGCGGAAAGCTGGTCTTGGTTGTCCAAGCATTGCCAGCAAAGCAACGGGACCTTCAAGAAACAGGATATGGTTGTGAACCCTCTCATGCAATGATTTTCACACAATTTGAAAACGTGACAAGTTACAGCAGTCCCGTGGTTATATTGCTGCAAAACAAGCTAGCTCATTTATGCGGAAACATTTTTAGAGGCTGCCAAAAATGAGCATGTCAAAATGTTACACATAGCATCCTGTTTTATTGATGTTTATATGTGTGGTAAACGATATGAACAAACATCTCTGTGTTGGTTAACTGCTCTGCAATCCACGCACTGTCATGCAGTGCACGCACAATCACAGTCCAGTGACTGCAGAGCGGTCTGCAACCAGTAACTTGCAAAAAACTATACTATGCAGCATGCTTGTTTGCACGGTATTTGTTACATTTATCGAATGATGACATGGAATTGGTACGGCTACTTCTACACAGTGCATTTTCTAAAGACTCCTTTCTGCCATACTGTACTTTTTACCCAAAAAGCTTCCTACAGAGTTATTTAAATTGCTACGTATAAATATGTTTGTATCAGGTGTGTGAGCTCGAACAAAAAAAATGTTTTTATTTTCCTTAATTCTTCAGTATTCTGATTATCACGACATGGGCATTTATATGTTGGTAAAACTTTTTCAGGCATCACAACTGATGCACCGATGTGTTTAGTACACATTCATCTTCAGACATTTTATGTCTGTTGGGTCAAAAAAAAAACGAAATAATAGTTGACTTCATTAGTTTTGACTGAGATAACTAGCATCACACAGCAAGCTCTTGAAATTCCTCTAGCTGTCTGTAATTGGCTTCATTGTATAGCTTCATACTTGTTTCATTTAAACTCAGCACACTGCTCTTTTCACCGCACATGGCGACATGGCACGCGGAGTCCCGTGGGAATGGGCGAGGAGGATTCGGAGGTTGGCTGCTACTTCCCTGGAATCCAAACGCAGCTATAGGCACCTGTAGGTCACGGTGAAATTTGGAAAGGCAGCTTTGCCCGCTTCCTTTTGTCGTCTTGTCCATCGTGCGTCGCGTCTCGCGGCGAACCCGACAAAGGGGAGGCCATCAACCCCCTCCCTCTCCCCTCCTGAAGCGGGGGAAAGATCCCGCAAATAGTTTCCTAGAGACGTCCTTTTTTCCTTGGGGTCAACGAGGGGTCAAACGACAGGCCCAAGCAGTGTGAGCAGTGTTGGCGGTAACGTGTTCCTTTTTTCGGTAACTTAGCAACGTACTCGTTACCATTCGGGAACTGTAACCGGTAGCGTACTTACGTTAACATTTTTCGGTAACGTGAGGTGTCACGTTACTAGCCACTTTTTGTTCCAGTTGTCCCCCACTCCGCCCGCTTTTTTTAGAAAAAAAAGCGTAGAGCACCTAAATTGATGTTGCAAATAAACAAACAGGTGGTCTCGACGACCTCTGTTGCGGCTCGCATGCATGCCAGAAAAGGCCTGCTCTTGACGACGCAGCCAACTAATGAAAAGGACAGAACAGCCATAAATCACGAAACACGTGCACGAACACGCATTCACACACTTGCTTTTAGCTACCTCCCCTTCCCGAACCGCTCACACGCACAACTGCGGAAAAATGCCGAGCATTTTTGAACATTATATTTTGCAGAATTAGTGTAAATTTTTTTAGAGTTCAGCGATGTTTTCTTTGTGAAGTTAGAATTGGTGATGAAGTGTCATTTTGTATTTAATGTCACATTCGGAAAATGGATTCACTATGTGCCACAGTTAGCATCCATCACATGAAACTCTACAGGCAACTTTAGGCCACTATAACATTGCTAAGCTCTTGCACATTGTGCAAAGTATTCCCGTTGAAACAGGATTCCGCATAAAATCGTTGTTTGGCCTATAAGTTTTATGTGAAAAATGAGGTTTATGAAATTGTTATCTTGAGTTATTAACGCCAAGACGCACTAATTAGAACTTATGACTATGAAGTAGCGGCAAAATAACGTGCGGTACTTTTTTCGGTAACGATAACGGTAACGCGTTACTTTTTTTGTAGCCAACGTAGGATGGTAACGCGTTCCTATTTTCTTAGCGTAACGAGTAACGTATTTAGTTACTTTTTTTCGGTAACGCCTACAACACTGAGTGCGAGGCAACGTTCTTGGTTCATTCTAGAGACGCAAGCTTACACTGCAAAAGGAAACCTTGTCTTTCTCTTCCAAATGCAATTTCATTTCATTTCACTTTATTTTTCCAGAATGCAAGTTACATCCTAGAGAGATGAAAGGGCTAAAATCTGCTAAAAAGCAGCTTGACAGGGCCCAAGCACCTCTGAAATGGCAGTACACGAAAAACGCACTTCAAGCAAAAAAACATGTTTACAAATATATATATATATATATATATATATATATATATATATATATATATAGCAGACAAGGTAAAGAAAATGAGGGACTCGTTTTGACAAACTTATGAAGGGAGTCAACTGTCACCGAAACCAAGGTGCACAGGGGAATGTTTATTTTTTTTAATGTGTAGTCCTAATCAGTGGGTTAATAATACTTAGATTAATCTATCGCTTAAAGAAAATTACTAATAAAGCAGCAGAAAAAACAACCATGCCGCCGGTGGGATCCGAACCCACGACCTCCGAATATCGCGTCCGGTGCTCTCACCAACTGAGCTACGGCGACGGCTGTCCAATCTGCTGCTCTCGTGGGTATTTATGTTTATTTGGTGTACGCGAACCTTGAGAGTGTTCACCAGCGCCACCCTCGTCCATAGCGGCAGACGTAGCACGTCCTGTGTTACCGCGAGTGTGACGTGGAACGTCATCTAATGACGAGGGCGGAAACTGTGCGAGAGCACTCTTATGGTACCTATGGTATCAAGACTGCCAGAACCGAGACCGCCGTTAAGCAATTAGCAGACAAGGTAAAGGAAATGAGGGACTTGTTTTGACAAACTTATGAAGGGAGCCAACAGTCACCGAAACCAAGGTGCATAGGGGAATGTTTATTTTTTTTTAATGTGTAGTGCTAATAAGTGGGTTAATAATACTTTGATTAATCTATCGCTTAAAGAAAATTACTTATAAAGCAGCAGAAAAAACAACCATTGCGCCGGTGGGATCCGAACCCACGACTTCCTCAGTTGGTATGAGCACCTGACGCGCTATTCGGAGGTCGTGGTTTCGGATCCCACCTGCGGCATTGTTGTTTTTCTGCTGCTTTATAAGTAATATTCTTTAAGCGATAGATTAATCTAAGTATATTAGTCAACTGATTAGCACTACACATTAAAAAATAAATAAATAAATAAACATTCCTCTATGCACCTTGGTTTCGGTGACTGTTGGCTCCCTTCATAAGCATATATATATATATATATATATATATGAAGGGAGCCAACAGTCACCGAAACCAAGGTGCATAGGGGAACGTTAATTTTTTTTTTTTTAATGTGTTATGTTTATCAGTAAGATAATAATTCTTAGATTAATAAATTGCTTAAAGAAAATTACTTATAAAGCAGCAGAAAAAACAACCATGCCGCCGGTGGGATCCGAACCCACGACCTCCGAATATCGCGTCCGGTGCTCTTACCAACTGAGCTACGGCGACGGCTGTCCAATCTGCTGCTCTCGTGGGTATTTATGTTTAGTGGGTGTAAGCGAGCCTTGAGAGTGTTCACCAGCGCCACGGTGTTCACCAGTGTTCACCAGCGGCATGGTTGTTTTTTCTGCTGCTTTATAAGTAATTTTCTTTAAGCAATTTATTAATCTAAGAATTATTATCTTACTGATAAACATAACACAATAAAAAAAAAAAAAAATTAACGTTCCCCTATGCACCTTGGTTTCGGTGACTGTTGGCTCCCTTCATATATTTGTCAAACGGCCCCCTCATTTCCTTTAACTTGTCTGCTGATAGCTTAACGAGGGTCTCGGTTCTGGCAGTCTTAATGCCAAAGGTAGCATAAGAGGGCTCTCGCACAGTTTCCGCCCTCGCCGTTAGATGACGTTCTACGTCACGCTCGCGGTATTACAGGACGTGCTACGTCCGCCGCTATGGTCGAGGGTGGCGCTGGTGAACACTCTCAAGGCTCGCTTACACCCACTAAACATAAATACCCACGAGGGCAGCAGATTGGACAGCCGTCGCCGTAGCTCAGTTGGTAAGAGCACCGGACGCGATATTCGGAGGTCGTGGGTTCGGATCCCACCGGCGGCATGGTTGTTTTTTCTGCTGCTTTATAAGTAATTTTCTTTAAGCAATTTATTAATCTAAGAATTATTATCTTACTGATAAACATAACACATTAAAAAAAAAAAAAAATTAACGTTCCCCTATGCACCTTGGTTTCGGTGACTGTTGGCTCCCTTCATATATTTGTCAAACGGGCCCCTCATTTCCTTTAACTTGTCTGCTGATAGCTTAACGAGGGTCTCGGTTCTGGCAGTCTTAATGCCAAAGGTAGCATAAGAGGGCTCTCGCACAGTTTCCGCCCTCGCCGTTAGATGACGTTCTACGTCACGCTCGCGGTATTACAGGACGTGGTACGTCCGCCGCTATGGTCGAGGGTGGCGCTGGTGAACACTCTCAAGGCTCGCTTACACCCACTAAACATAAATACCCACGAGAGCAGCAGATTGGACAGCCCTCGCCGTAGCTCAGTTGGTAAGAGCACCGGACGCGATATTCGGAGGTCGTGGGTTCGGATCCCACCGGCGGCATGGTTGTTTTTTCTGCTGCTTTATAAGTAATTCTCTTTAAGCAATTTATTAATCTAAGAATTATTATCTTACTGATAAACATAACACATTAAAAAAAAAAAAAAATTAACGTTCCCCTATGCACCTTGGTTTCGGTGACTGTTGGCTCCCTTCATATATTTGTCAAACGGGCCCCTCATTTCCTTTAACTTGTCTGCTGATAGCTTAACGAGGGTCTCGGTTCTGGCAGTCTTAATGCCAAAGGTAGCATAAGAGGGCTCTCGCACAGTTTCCGCCCTCGCCGTTAGATGACGTTCTACGTCACGCTCGCGGTATTACAGGACGTGCTACGTCCGCCGCTATGGTCGAGGGTGGCGCTGGTGAACACTCTCAAGGCTCGCTTACACCCACTAAACATAAATACCCACGAGAGCAGCAGATTGGACAGCCGTCGCCGTAGCTCAGTTGGTAAGAGCACCGGACGCGATATTCGGAGGTCGTGGGTTCGGATCCCACCGGCGGCATGGTTGTTTTTTCTGCTGCTTTATAAGTAATTTTCTTTAAGCAATTTATTAATCTAAGAATTATTATCTTACTGATAAACATAACACATTAAAAAAAAAAAATTAACGTTCCCCTATGCACCTTGGTTTCGGTGACTGTTGGCTCCCTTCATATATTTGTCAAACGGGCCCCTCATTTCCTTTAACTTGTCTGCTGATAGCTTAACGAGGGTCTCGGTTCTGGCAGTCTTAATGCCAAAGGTAGCATAAGAGGGCTCTCGCACAGTTTCCGCCCTCGCCGTTAGATGACGTTCTACGTCACGCTCGCGGTATTACAGGACGTGCTACGTCCGCCGCTATGGTCGAGGGTGGCGCTGGTGAACACTCTCAAGGCTCGCTTACACCCACTAAACATAAATACCCACGAGAGCAGCAGATTGGACAGCCGTCGCCGTAGCTCAGTTGGTAAGAGCACCGGACGCGATATTCGGAGGTCGTGGGTTCGGATCCCACCGGCGGCATGGTTGTTTTTTCTGCTGCTTTATAAGTAATTTTCTTTAAGCAATTTATTAATCTAAGAATTATTATCTTACTGATAAACATCACATTAAAAAAAAAAAATCAACGTTCCCCTATGTACCTTGGTTTCGGTGACTGTTGGCTCCCTTCATATATTTGTCAAACGGGCCCCTCATTTCCTTTAACTTGTCTGCTTAACGAGGGTCTCGGTTCTGGCAGTCTTAATGCCAAAGGTAGCATAAGAGGGCTCTCGCACAGTTTCCGCCCTCGCCGTTAGATGACGTTCTACGTCACGCTCGCGGTATTACAGGACGTGCTACGTCCGCCGCTATGGTCGAGGGTGGCGCTGGTGAACACTCTCAAGGCTCGCTTACACCCACTAAACATAAATACCCACGAGAGCAGCAGATTGGACAGCCGTCGCAGTAGCTCAGTTGGTAAGAGCACCGGACGCGATATTCGGAGGTCGTGGGTTCGGATCCCACCGGCGGCATGGTTGTTTTTTCTGCTGCTTTATAAGTAATTTTCTTTAAGCAATTTATTAATCTAAGAATTATTATCTTACTGATAAACATAACACATTAAAAAAAAAAATTAACGTTCCCCTATGCACCTTGGTTTCGGTGACTGTTGGCTCCCTTCATATATTTGTCAAACGGGCCCCTCATTTCCTTTAACTTGTCTGCTGATAGCTTAACGAGGGTCTCGGTTCTGGCAGTCTTAATGCCAAAGGTAGCATAAGAGGGCTCTCGCACAGTTTCCGCCCTCGCCGTTAGATGACGTTCTACGTCACGCTCGCGGTATTACAGGACGTGCTACGTCCGCCGCTATGGTCGAGGGTGGCGCTGGTGAACACTCTCAAGGCTCGCTTACACCCACTAAACATAAATACCCACGAGAGCAGCAGATTGGACAGCCGTCGCCGTAGCTCAGTTGGTAAGAGCACCGGACGCGATATTCGGAGGTCGTGGGTTCGGATCCCACCGGCGGCATGGTTGTTTTTTCTGCTGCTTTATAAGTAATTTTCTTTAAGCAATTTATTAATCTAAGAATTATTATCTTACTGATAAACATCACATTAAAAAAAAAAATTTACGTTCCCCTATGTACCTTGGTTTCGGTGACTGTTGGCTCCCTTCATATATTTGTCAAACGGGCCCCTCATTTCCTTTAACTTGTCTGCTTAACGAGGGTCTCGGTTCTGGCAGTCTTAATGCCAAAGGTAGCATAAGAGGGCTCTCGCACAGTTTCCGCCCTCGCCGTTAGATGACGTTCTACGTCACGCTCGCGGTATTACAGGACGTGCTACGTCCGCCGCTATGGTCGAGGGTGGCGCTGGTGAACACTCTCAAGGCTCGCTTACACCCACTAAACATAAATACCAACGAGAGCAGCAGATTGGACAGCCGTCGCAGTAGCTCAGTTGGTAAGAGCACCGGACGCGATATTCGGAGGTCGTGGGTTCGGATCCCACCGGCGGCATGGTTGTTTTTTCTGCTGCTTTATAAGTAATTTTCTTTAAGCAATTTATTAATCTAAGAATTATTATCTTACTGATAAACATAACACATTAAAAAAAATAATAAAAATTAACGTTCCCCTTTGCACCTTGGTTTCGGTGACTGTTGGCTCCCTTCATATATTTGTCTAACGGGCCCCTCATTTCCTTTAACTTGTCTGCTGATAGCTTAACGAGGGTCTCGGTTCTGGCAGTCTTAATGCCAAAGGTAGCATAAGAGGGCTCTCGCACAGTTTCCGCCCTCGCCGTTAGATGACGTTCTACGTCACGCTCGCGGTATTACAGGACGTGCTACGTCCGCCGCTATGGTCGAGGGTGGCGCTGGTGAACACTCTCAAGGCTCGCTTACACCCACTAAACATAAATACCCACGAGAGCAGCAGATTGGACAGCCGTCGCCGTAGCTCAGTTGGTAAGAGCACCGGACGCGATATTCGGAGGTCGTGGGTTCGGATCCCACCGGCGGCATGGTTGTTTTTTCTGCTGCTTTATAAGTAATTTTCTTTAAGCAATTTATTAATCTAAGAATTATTATCTTACTGATAAACATAACACATTAAAAAAAAAAAAATTAACGTTCCCCTATGCACCTTGGTTTCGGTGACTGTTGGCTCCCTTCATATATTTGTCACACGGGCCCCTCATTTCCTTTAACTTGTCTGCTGATAGCTTAACGAGGGTCTCGGTTCTGGCAGTCTTAATGCCAAAGGTAGCATAAGAGGGCTCTCGCACAGTTTCCGCCCTCGCCGTTAGATGACGTTCTACGTCACGCTCGCGGTATTACAGGACGTGCTACGTCCGCCGCTATGGTCGAGGGTGGCGCTGGTGAACACTCTCAAGGCTCGCTTACACCCACTAAACATAAATACCCACGAGAGCAGCAGATTGGACAGCCGTCGCCGTAGCTCAGTTGGTAAGAGCACCGGACGCGATATTCGGAGGTCGTGGGTTCGGATCCCACCGGCGGCTTGGTTGTTTTTTCTGCTGCTTTATAAGTAATTTTCTTTAAGCAATTTATTAATCTAAGAATTATTATCTTACTGATAAACATAACACATTAAAAAAAAAAAAAAATTAACGTTTCCCTATGCACCTTGGTTTCGGTGACTGTTGGCTCCCTTCATATATTTGTCAAACGGGCCCCTCATTTCCTTTAACTTGTCTGCTGATAGCTTAACGAGGGTCTCGGTTCTGGCAGTCTTAATGCCAAAGGTAGCATAAGAGGGCTCTCGCACAGTTTCCGCCCTCGCCGTTAGATGACGTTCTACGTCACGCTCGCGGTATTACAGGACGTGCTACGTCCGCCGCTATGGTCGAGGGTGGCGCTGGTGAACACTCTCAAGGCTCGCTTACACCCACTAAACATAAATACCCACGAGAGCAGCAGATTGGACAGCCGTGGCCGTAGCTCAGTTGGTAAGAGCACCGGACGCGATATTCGGAGGTCGTGGGTTCGGATCCCACCGGCGGCATGGTTGTTTTTTCTGCTGCTTTATAAGTAATTTTCTTTAAGCAATTTATTAATCTAAGAATTATTATCTTACTGATAAACATAACACATTAAAAAAAAAAAATTAACGTTCCCCTATGCACCTTGGTTTCGGTGACTGTTGGCTCCCTTCATATATTTGTCAAACGGGCCCCTCATTTCCTTTAACTTGTCTGCTGATAGCTTAACGAGGGTCTCGGTTCTGGCAGTCTTAATGCCAAAGGTAGCATAAGAGGGCTCTCGCACAGTTTCCGCCCTCGCCGTTAGATGACGTTCTACGTCACGCTCGCGGTATTACAGGACGTGCTACGTCCGCCGCTATGGTCGAGGGTGGCGCTGGTGAACACTCTCAAGGCTCGCTTACACCCACTAAACATAAATACCCACGAGAGCAGCAGATTGGACAGCCGTCGCCGTAGCTCAGTTGGTAAGAGCACCGGACGCGATATTCGGAGGTCGTGGGTTCGGATCCCACCGGCGGCATGGTTGTTTTTTCTGCTGCTTTATAAGTAATTTTCTTTAAGCAATTTATTAATCTAAGAATTATTATCTTACTGATAAACATAACACATTAAAAAAAAAAAATTAACGTTCCCCTATGCACCTTGGTTTCGGTGACTGTTGGCTCCCTTCATATATTTGTCAAACGGGCCCCTCATTTCCTTTAACTTGTCTGCTGATAGCTTAACGAGGGTCTCGGTTCTGGAAGTCTTAATGCCAAAGGTAGCATAAGAGGGCTCTCGCACAGTTTCCGCCCTCGCCGTTAGATGACGTTCTACGTCACGCTCGCGGTATTACAGGACGTGCTACGTCCGCCGCTATGGTCGAGGGTGGCGCTGGTGAACACTCTCAAGGCTCGCTTACACCCACTAAACATAAATACCCACGAGAGCAGCAGATTGGACAGCCGTCGCCGTAGCTCAGTTGGTAAGAGCACCGGACGCGATATTCGGAGGTCGTGGGTTCGGATCCCACCGGCGGCATGGTTGTTTTTTCTGCTGCTTTATAAGTAATTTTCTTTAAGCAATTTATTAATCTAAGAATTATTATCTTACTGATAAACATCACATTAAAAAAAAAAAATCAACGTTCCCCTATGTACCTTGGTTTCGGTGACTGTTGGCTCCCTTCATATATTTGTCAAACGGGCCCCTCATTTCCTTTAACTTGTCTGCTTAACGAGGGTCTCGGTTCTGGCAGTCTTAATGCCAAAGGTAGCATAAGAGGGCTCTCGCACAGTTTCCGCCCTCGCCGTTAGATGACGTTCTACGTCACGCTCGCGGTATTACAGGACGTGCTACGTCCGCCGCTATGGTCGAGGGTGGCGCTGGTGAACACTCTCAAGGCTCGCTTACACCCACTAAACATAAATACCCACGAGAGCAGCAGATTGGACAGCCGTCGCAGTAGCTCAGTTGGTAAGAGCACCGGACGCGATATTCGGAGGTCGTGGGTTCGGATCCCACCGGCGGCATGGTTGTTTTTTCTGCTGCTTTATAAGTAATTTTCTTTAAGCAATTTATTAATCTAAGAATTATTATCTTACTGATAAACATAACACATTAAAAAAAAAAAATTAACGTTCCCCTATGCACCTTGGTTTCGGTGACTGTTGGCTCCCTTCATATATTTGTCAAACGGGCCCCTCATTTCCTTTAACTTGTCTGCTGATAGCTTAACGAGGGTCTCGGTTCTGGCAGTCTTAATGCCAAAGGTAGCATAAGAGGGCTCTCGCACAGTTTCCGCCCTCGCCGTTAGATGACGTTCTACGTCACGCTCGCGGTATTACAGGACGTGCTACGTCCGCCGCTATGGTCGAGGGTGGCGCTGGTGAACACTCTCAAGGCTCGCTTACACCCACTAAACATAAATACCCACGAGAGCAGCAGATTGGACAGCCGTCGCCGTAGCTCAGTTGGTAAGAGCACCGGACGCGATATTCGGAGGTCGTGGGTTCGGATCCCACCGGCGGCATGGTTGTTTTTTCTGCTGCTTTATAAGTAATTTTCTTTAAGCAATTTATTAATCTAAGAATTATTATCTTACTGATAAACATCACATTAAAAAAAAAAAATTAACGTTCCCCTATGTACCTTGGTTTCGGTGACTGTTGGCTCCCTTCATATATTTGTCAAACGGGCCCCTCATTTCCTTTAACTTGTCTGCTTAACGAGGGTCTCGGTTCTGGCAGTCTTAATGCCAAAGGTAGCATAAGAGGGCTCTCGCACAGTTTCCGCCCTCGCCGTTAGATGACGTTCTACGTCACGCTCGCGGTATTACAGGACGTGCTACGTCCGCCGCTATGGTCGAGGGTGGCGCTGGTGAACACTCTCAAGGCTCGCTTACACCCACTAAACATAAATACCAACGAGAGCAGCAGATTGGACAGCCGTCGCAGTAGCTCAGTTGGTAAGAGCACCGGACGCGATATTCGGAGGTCGTGGGTTCGGATCCCACCGGCGGCATGGTTGTTTTTTCTGCTGCTTTATAAGTAATTTTCTTTAAGCAATTTATTAATCTAAGAATTATTATCTTACTGATAAACATAACACATTAAAAAAAAATAATAAAAATTAACGTTCCCCTTTGCACCTTGGTTTCGGTGACTGTTGGCTCCCTTCATATATTTGTCTAACGGGCCCCTCATTTCCTTTAACTTGTCTGCTGATAGCTTAACGAGGGTCTCGGTTCTGGCAGTCTTAATGCCAAAGGTAGCATAAGAGGGCTCTCGCACAGTTTCCGCCCTCGCCGTTAGATGACGTTCTACGTCACGCTCGCGGTATTACAGGACGTGCTACGTCCGCCGCTATGGTCGAGGGTGGCGCTGGTGAACACTCTCAAGGCTCGCTTACACCCACTAAACATAAATACCCACGAGAGCAGCAGATTGGACAGCCGTCGCCGTAGCTCAGTTGGTAAGAGCACCGGACGCGATATTCGGAGGTCGTGGGTTCGGATCCCACCGGCGGCATGGTTGTTTTTTCTGCTGCTTTATAAGTAATTTTCTTTAAGCAATTTATTAATCTAAGAATTATTATCTTACTGATAAACATAACACATTAAAAAAAAAAAAATTAACGTTCCCCTATGCACCTTGGTTTCGGTGACTGTTGGCTCCCTTCATATATTTGTCACACGGGCCCCTCATTTCCTTTAACTTGTCTGCTGATAGCTTAACGAGGGTCTCGGTTCTGGCAGTCTTAATGCCAAAGGTAGCATAAGAGGGCTCTCGCACAGTTTCCGCCCTCGCCGTTAGATGACGTTCTACGTCACGCTCGCGGTATTACAGGACGTGCTACGTCCGCCGCTATGGTCGAGGGTGGCGCTGGTGAACACTCTCAAGGCTCGCTTACACCCACTAAACATAAATACCCACGAGAGCAGCAGATTGGACAGCCGTCGCCGTAGCTCAGTTGGTAAGAGCACCGGACGCGATATTCGGAGGTCGTGGGTTCGGATCCCACCGGCGGCTTGGTTGTTTTTTCTGCTGCTTTATAAGTAATTTTCTTTAAGCAATTTATTAATCTAAGAATTATTATCTTACTGATAAACATAACACATTAAAAAAAAAAAAAATTAACGTTTCCCTATGCACCTTGGTTTCGGTGACTGTTGGCTCCCTTCATATATTTGTCAAACGGGCCCCTCATTTCCTTTAACTTGTCTGCTGATAGCTTAACGAGGGTCTCGGTTCTGGCAGTCTTAATGCCAAAGGTAGCATAAGAGGGCTCTCGCACAGTTTCCGCCCTCGCCGTTAGATGACGTTCTACGTCACGCTCGCGGTATTACAGGACGTGCTACGTCCGCCGCTATGGTCGAGGGTGGCGCTGGTGAACACTCTCAAGGCTCGCTTACACCCACTAAACATAAATACCCACGAGAGCAGCAGATTGGACAGCCGTGGCCGTAGCTCAGTTGGTAAGAGCACCGGACGCGATATTCGGAGGTCGTGGGTTCGGATCCCACCGGCGGCATGGTTGTTTTTTCTGCTGCTTTATAAGTAATTTTCTTTAAGCAATTTATTAATCTAAGAATTATTATCTTACTGATAAACATAACACATTAAAAAAAAAAAAATTAACGTTCCCCTATGCACCTTGGTTTCGGTGACTGTTGGCTCCCTTCATATATTTGTCAAACGGGCCCCTCATTTCCTTTAACTTGTCTGCTGATAGCTTAACGAGGGTCTCGGTTCTGGCAGTCTTAATGCCAAAGGTAGCATAAGAGGGCTCTCGCACAGTTTCCGCCCTCGCCGTTAGATGACGTTCTACGTCACGCTCGCGGTATTACAGGACGTGCTACGTCCGCCGCTATGGTCGAGGGTGGCGCTGGTGAACACTCTCAAGGCTCGCTTACACCCACTAAACATAAATACCCACGAGAGCAGCAGATTGGACAGCCGTCGCCGTAGCTCAGTTGGTAAGAGCACCGGACGCGATATTCGGAGGTCGTGGGTTCGGATCCCACCGGCGGCATGGTTGTTTTTTCTGCTGCTTTATAAGTAATTTTCTTTAAGCAATTTATTAATCTAAGAATTATTATCTTACTGATAAACATAACACATTAAAAAAAAAAATTAACGTTCCCCTATGCACCTTGGTTTCGGTGACTGTTGGCTCCCTTCATATATTTGTCAAACGGGCCCCTCATTTCCTTTAACTTGTCTGCTGATAGCTTAACGAGGGTCTCGGTTCTGGCAGTCTTAATGCCAAAGGTAGCATAAGAGGGCTCTCGCACAGTTTCCGCCCTCGCCGTTAGATGACGTTCTACGTCACGCTCGCGGTATTACAGGACGTGCTACGTCCGCCGCTATGGTCGAGGGTGGCGCTGGTGAACACTCTCAAGGCTCGCTTACACCCACTAAACATAAATACCCACGAGAGCAGCAGATTGGACAGCCGTCGCCGTAGCTCAGTTGGTAAGAGCACCGGACGCGATATTCGGAGGTCGTGGGTTCGGATCCCACCGGCGGCATGGTTGTTTTTTCTGCTGCTTTATAAGTAATTTTCTTTAAGCAATTTATTAATCTAAGAATTATTATCTTACTGATAAACATAACACATTAAAAAAAAAAATAACGTTCCCCTATGCACCTTGGTTTCGGTGACTGTTGGCTCCCTTCATATATTTGTCAAACGGGCCCCTCATTTCCTTTAACTTGTCTGCTGATATATATATATATATATATATATATATATATATATATATATATATATATATATATATATTAGAACAAACACAAAAAACAACGAAGCAAGTGACATATAGATTCATTGCAGTGAAAACAATGAGCATGTATGTTCACGAACAATAGTTTACAGGCGCATGAAAACAGAGAGGACCAGAGAAAAATAAAGAGAAAAAACACTCAATAGGCATACATGGCACCGGCAGACAAGAGAGGCACATAAAATGCAACCTGGCTATATATTAACAAAATACATTTTAACTCGCTTGTAATAACACTAGCCAAAACTTTGTACTTATTAAGAATGGTCGGCAAATTGTGTTCAAGCATTTGTAGTTTATAATTAGTTCGAAAATATGGAATGTACCAGAGATCGGTGTTTCGGGTGTAGAGTCGATTCGAAGCGGTCCTTAAATGTGCAGTACGTATTAAGAAAAATCTTCGTCAGAAAACCGTCAGAAAAGAAGACTGATGGTTGTGGATATAGACAGATTGTTTTCGATTTTGCAGGTATGATTTCATGAGGTCTAAAGGTGTTCCACGAACTCCGTTTTGAGAAAGTTTATGAGTTAAAATTTGATGGTTTAGGGAATCGAAAGCCTTACTAAAATCAATGAAGAGTCCGACAGTGAGAATACCTGCTTCAATGTTTTGCAGGATACATTCCTTAAGTGATAACAAAGCTGTTTCCGTCGACTGCCCCCTCGGAAGCGGAATTGAGCCTCAGACAGGATTTGAATTGCATTAAAAAGTTCACTAGACGGGAAAAGATTACTTTTTTCAAGCACATTGAAAAGACTGGAATCACGGATATTGGTCTGTAATTGGACACTACATCTTTATCTCCTCCTTTAAAGACAACTTTCACTCTTGCTTTCTTCATTTCTTCCGGGTAAACTCCCGTTTCAATTACCAAATTGAAGATGTATGCAAGCACAGGTGCAATAAAAGATAGTCAACATCTAAGGCTTTGCTATTATCTAAATTCATAAATGTTGTACATACTTCGGTCTCATTGGTGGGCTCAAGGAAAAGGCTTTCGAAACGGCTACAAGATGAAGGAACTTCAGGTAGATGCATCATAGGTAAATGGACAGTTAAAAAATTTCTATTGAAATGGTCAGCAAGAGCTTGACCGGATAATTCAGAGCGCTTATAGATTATTCGTTGAGTTGGCGCATTTTTCGTATTGCGACGTAACAAGTTAGTTACAACTTTTCAGACAGCGTCTGAATTTTTCATTTAACATCAGAAAAGTTTTTGATGATACACAATCTTAGCACGCCGAAGTTCAGCACTTAGTTTATTTCTTGTTGTCTTTTAATACGATTATAGATTCTAGAGAGCGATTATTTAAAAAGACATGGTACAACTTGTTTTTGTGCTTTATCATTCTTTTGAGCCCTGGCGTGATCCATGTTTTTCTCATTCGTTTAGACTGCTTAACGTTCTTGAAGGGAAAGTGCTTAGAGTATATTTCTACAAAAACCTTGATAAACTCTTAATGTGCATTTTTTGAGTCTTTTGTATCGAAGAATTAGGAGTCCTGTCCAAAACCATTTCAGCTTGTTATCTGGGCACCACCGACTTTTTTTATTTGCATGTAACTCCAGCCCTTCTTCACCTTTGCCATTGTAGCCGCTATTGTGTCTCAAGTACCATGCATCCGGTCCGTCATCGGTGGCGTGCCAAAGATCTGCCACTACCTGACAGGTGCCCTCACTGTAGCGCTGCACCGGACATATGTGATGTGCGGCACTTGTTGTGGACGTGCCCAGCGACGGCTGCTATCAGAAAGCGGCTCCTCAGGGAGGTGGGGCTGCGGTGGAACCGCGAAAGTGACTTCGTGAAGTGGACAATGGACAACCGTTTCATTAACAACCTCTGCGACTACCTCAGCGCAACGGTTCTTCACTCCTTTTAACTTTCAATCCCGTGCATTCCTTCCCCCCCTTTTCTTTTTCAACTTATGCCTCATGGCACACTTCTCGAATAAAAAAAAGTACCATGCACCATCTTGATATTAGCAGTTCCCAATTCAAGCCTTCTGTAGGGTTTGAAGGACCTATTTAACTGGAAATGAGGAGAACACGTGCACAGGGTGGAAAGCGCGTGATCAGCCAGGAAACACAGGCGGCCCCGAGAAGGGCCTTTATTAAAGTTGACAGCCGTTTTGTGCCTCTTCACTTGGCAGCGACGACACAGCATGTGTGGTCCACATGGTTGTGCCCCAGCTGTCGAAGCAATCCTCGGACACGACCATGACCTTCGACATCTGATGTTTTTATTTAAAGAACACAGGGACCAAAGTTGTGCTGTATGCAGTGTGATCGCCATGTGGTTCCACTGACGACGAACAATCATCCACCTAGCCCGGCTCTTTGGACGGATTCAGGAAACGACTGAAAAGAACAAAAGTAACGAGCAAACAAAGGTGTGCTGCATACAAGTTAGAACGCAAAGAAACGAAGGCGCGCTGCGCTGGGATAATGCTGTGGCGAGGTCTAATATGTAAATTTTCACGGCTGGCGTCAATTTCTACAAAGCGCGAGTAGTCGCTACGGAAATAAACAAAGGCGCACTGGAGCTGGGTAAGTCTGTAGCTACAAGCACGAGTTTTTTGTCTCTACCGCCGATTTCCACACCGCGCGATCGTCATAACTTTTCTTGGACTTGCTGTTGAAGCTGACAGCGATCATAAAATTAAGGGCGCCGACTGTAGTGCCAGAGGCTTGCCATTGAAAGGAACAAAGCCGTGCACTTCGTCAACCCGGCAACGAGGCCTAGCGCGAGTTTTACAGCCGACTTGGACAAAGCGCGAGACGGCGCGCGCTTCTAACGCTTGCGAACGCAAAGAAACAAAGGCGCGCTGCGCTGGGATAATGCTGTAGCGAGGTCTAATATGTAAATTTTCACGGCTGCTGTCGATTTCGACAAAGCGCGAGAAGTCTCAAAGGCGGCGGCGGCGGTGGCGAAAGGACGCTTGGCTTATCTGCTATTTTTTGCTTATCCAGACTTCCCCTGCAACTGCTGCCCTGGCTGCAACACTGTGCCCTGATTGACGTCATCCACCCCGTGATCCGCCCACCAAGTGTTGTCGCGTTTCCTGTGCCGGAATTACAGCTGGACACACGGGCGGCGGCGGCGGTGGCGAAAGGACGCTTGGCTTATCTGCTATTTTTTGCTTATCCAGGTGGGTTTCCAACTTCTGGGCAGGAGGTGCCTGATCGTGCCTTGGAATCGTCGTGCCTGCTGCTGTTTTCCGAGGCAACGGTTCCTTTTCTACGTGTTGTTCAGCGTGAAATTTCTTCACCCTCCAGACTTCCCCTGCAACTGCTGCCCTGGCTGCAACACTGTGCCCTGATTGACGTCATCCACCCCGTGATCCGCCCACCAAGGGTTGTCGCGTTTCCTGTGCCGGAATTACAGCTGGACACACGGGCGGCGGCGGCGGTGGCGAAAGGACGCTTGGCTTATCTGCTATTTTTTCTTATCCAGGTTGGTAAAATTCACTTACTCGTTGCTTAACGCTGCGTTACTGCTACCGCCGTTGCCACCGTGTTCCGTGCTTTGCTCAGTGGTGTGTGCTCTATATATCTTTGCTGTACTGTGTGATACCTCGAGCTTCTGGTCCACGAGTCATGGCAGACACTTGCGAGTCCGGCAATGAGTCCCTGCCAGATCACGGCCAATTCCTGATGTGCAGCGAATGTGAGTCGTCCTATCATATTGGTAGTTGTTCTGGCTGGTCGGAGTCAACATTTAAGGCCAAAGGAGAGAGCGGCCGCAGAGCATGGCGATGCGTGGCATGCCGTCCATCTAAAACCAAAAGTGGGGACAAAGGGAACATGGACTCTGAGCTAACTGTTTGCCTGGCAGATATAACTCGAAGGCTTGATGCTCTAGCAGGATTGCCTGCTCAGGTTGGGGAAATTAAGGACTCCATCGAGTTATTGTCCCAGAAGTACGACGATATCCTGAATCGACAAGTTAAACAAGAGAAAGACATTAGTAACTTGAACAGACGTGTAGAAAAATTAGAGGCTGTATGTACCTCAAGTGACGTTCACCAACTGAAAGCAACTGTCAATGATTTGGAATTTCGTAGCAGGAAATTGAACGTAGAAGTTCATGGCATCCAAGCTACGCCAAATGAGGACTTGATGTGCAAGTTGAATGCTGTGGCTAAGACTGTTAACCTGCCAGAGCTGACGGCAAATGACATTGGCGCTATTCACAGGCTTCCTTCCAAACCAAACAAAATGCCTGGAATTCTTGTTAGGTTTACCCAGCAGTCAACCCGAGATAAATGGCTGGAAAAGCGTAAAGCCCTCAGAATTGGTTCATCTGGAGTCTCCATCACTGAAAACATGACACACCAAAACAGAGAGCTGCTCCGTCGCGCTAAGGAATGGGCAGAGGACAACGACTACCGATTTTCATGGCACTGCAATGGCAAGATTCTAGTGAGGAAGAGAGAAGTTGATGGCGCCGTTGTCATTCGTTGCGTGGCTGACCTTGATAAGCTGTAACATAGTTCAACCTGAAAAAGCCTTCCGTTTATCTTTGTTTTTGCTCCGATCATGCTTGATCCTTCGACTGCGCACGTAGACGTTCCAAACCTTACATACTTTTGCGATACTAGTTTTCAGAAGTGTCCTAGTTGTGTTCACTTTAACTTGAGGTCTGGTAGAAATAAGCAGGATGCACTTGACTATTTTTTCGGCGAAGCGCAAATACGCTTTAATGTGATGATGTTTTAAGAAACATGGTTTGCCTCGGAAGAGGATGTGTTTACACCTCGACGTATAAATCTTATTACATGAACCGCACAGGCAAAAGGAGTGGTGGCGTAGCAATGCTAATCTCTAACTCGATGGATTCTGAACTAATGTCAGAATTCAGCTGTATCACTCCTTTTTACGAAACGCTTGCTATTAGATGTGGTACTTCTGTTTTTTTGTGTTTGTTATCGCCCGCCTTCAAATGACGTTCGCCTGTTCTTGCCTTTTTTAGACTCTTTCTTAGAATTTGTCAGTGAAAGAAAATATACATTAATTTTAGGTGGTGATCTGAACATTGACATGTTACAGAATAGCAGGGTTAAATTAGAACTAGAATCATTATTAAGCTCTTACTCCTGTCAAAACTTTATAACGTCTCCTACACGAATAACTGCACAGTCAACTACACTTTTAGATCTGTTTGTCACCAATATTGATCCTTCCCTTGTTAGAGCTGGCACTTTGATTTATGATATCAGCGACCACTTGCCTATATTTATGTTTGTCAGTCAAGTCGTTAACACGCCTACACGAATGCGCTCAGAATTTTCATACAGGCGCATTACTCCTGATACGCTCTCCGCTTTTAGAGACTGCTTAAGCAGAGAAAACTGGAACGATGTGTTCGCAGTGAGCGATCCTAACTTAGCGTATGAGTTATTTATGAGCAAGTTCTCTACGGTATACCTAGCGTGTTTTCCTATCAAGACGTTTAGAATTTGTAAGAAAAGTAGGAAGCCTTGGGTGGATAAAGAGTGCCTTAAGCTTATTAGAAAACGGGACCAGTTGTTTAAGGCATTTATAGAGAGTAAGTCCCTTGAAGCCCTCAAAGTGTTTAAGAAGTACAGGAATTTAATCACAAAACATCTTCGTAATGCAAAAAAGCAATATTACTCTAACCTGTTCGAAGCAACACAAGGACGCACAAACAACGTTTGGAAGGCACTAAACACTGTATTTGGTAATGATTCAGAAGCGGTAACCACAATCGTAAAAGATGGGATAGAACTTCAAGGCACTAAGTTAGCTGACGCATTTAATGACTTCTTTTTATCAATCGGTGGTGCAACCAGTAGAAACCCTGATTTAAGATATATGAAGGAGCGAAGTAATCCAACTATATTTCTAGACCCAGTCGCTAATAGTGAGCTTGTAGCGACATTTTTAACCCTAAGCAATAGTAGAGCTGCTGATGCGGACGATATTCAAGTGAAGCCTGTAAAATTTGCCATTGATGTATTAGCACCTTGTCTTACCCACATTTTTAATATGTGTTTGTCCACAGGATGCTTTCCTCAAAAAATGCAGCGAGCAAAAGTGACAGTTGTGTTTAAGAAGGGAAATAGAAATGACATGTCAAACTACCGCCCCATATCCGTTTTACCTGTATTCTCCAAAGGTTTAGAGAAAATAATTCTGAAACGCTTGACCTCTTTCACTGAACGCTACAACTTAATAACATCTGCTCAGTTTGGCTTCCGCAGGAACAAATCTACGGAACTCGCACTGCTGGCCCAAAAGGAGTTCATTCTCGAAAACTTTGAATGTAAAAATATGGTACTTGGACTGTTTCTGGACTTTTCCAAAGCCTTTGACCTCATTAATCATGAAATTCTCCTTCAAAAACTCGATCACTATGGCATAAGAGGCATTTCGCATCAATTAATTGCGTCTTACTTACAATACCGTACTCAGTTTGTCGTCATTGAAGGAAAACACTCCACATCAAAGTCAATCAAAACAGGTGTCCCACAGGGAAGCATCCTGGGACCATTTCTTTTCATTCTTTATATTAACGAGATAGTTCGCGTTGATGCAACGGCACATTATATAATCTATGCTGACGACACAAGTTTATTCTTTTCAGGCAAATCGTGTGTTGATCTAGGTATCCGAGCGAATAGAACGTTGTCCGAGATTAATGCCTGGGCTCAAATTAACTGCCTAAAGCTAAACATTAATAAAACGAAGGCTATTTTATTTCACCCCCGACAGACACATGTCCAGCGACCTTCTATTTTTTTAAATAACACTGAAATTGAAGTGGTAACGAGCTTTAAATCACTGGGCGTGTATTTCTCAGAAAACATGACATGGGATGATCACGTAAACTATATCGTTGGTAAGCTATCTAGGACAGCTGGCGTTATGCGCCGTTACTGCTACAATTTTCCCATACCTGTTAACATGCTCATATATAACTCTTTATTTTCCTCTTTATTAAATTACGCGTTTTCTGTATGGGCAACAACAACAGCTGGAAACATTAGCAAACTTACCGTCTTGCAAAAAAGGGCTTTACGCCTCGCCTGTAAAGTTCCATATCGCTTTCACACAGCAGGCCTATTCAAGAAGTACCACATAATACAAGTTCCATCGATGAACGATCACAGACTGTGCCGCTTATATAAACTAAGTTTAATAAAAAATAATGATGCCATTACTAGCCTAGCAAGGCTAGAGAAAAACATTTCTGCTTATAATGTGCGCCATCCTGAGATGTGGTATGTTCCAAAATGCAGAACCAATTATGGAAATCAAATGATAAAATTTAAATTGCCTACACTTCTGAATCACATGATAAAGGATGCTAACATTGACATATCAGATATATCACCAAAAGAACTGCGTTTATTGTTTGTATAATTGCTGTGATATGATTTTCTAGTTCTTCTTGCCTGTTTTATACTAACGTTTTCAACGATGTTGCCATATCCGACTGTGTTCTCTTGCTGCGCGCTTCTGTCCTACCCCGTGTGTTGGGGGGTCAGGGCTTTTCAAGCTGTTCACACAGCTTTTCTCCTGTCCTCCTCGCAGCATCTTTTTGTTGTGGAATAAATTTCAAATTTCAAATTTCAAATTAAACAAAGCTGCACTGCACTGCACTGGATGAATGCTGGATACCTAGGCCAGGCGCGATTTCCAGAATGCGCCAGTCGGAACTTCTGGACTTGCCGTTGCAGCTGATAGCGATCATAACGGGCAGATTGTAGCGACAGAATTATCGTGGCCACTTTTACCCTGGACTTGCCACTGCAAAGGAACAAAGGCGCTCTGGGGTCGATGCCCCGGCCTTTCGCCACGTGGTATCAGTCCGCGGCAAATAAGGACAGCATCGGCTTGCCAGAAGCATCCAGGAAACGATGCTACAAAAAAAGTTACGTTACATGATCAGTTCTGCATGAGAAAACTTGCGAAAACGTTGTTCAACCCTTACCTCGGGGTTGAGAATGTTCACGCCCGACAAGCGCTTCATCGTGGCTGTCAGACGGCGGTTCAGCTGGCGACGCCGGCGGTCCTCAAACCGCGCCTTATGTGGGTCGTCGTAATGGCGTGGCAAAACTTTGAACACCAGCACGACACTAGCCACGTGCTCCTGAAGCAGCAAAACTAGGCCCTGGATTGCGCAAGGCATGTAGGTAAGCGGTACAGCACTTCATGAAGCGAAATTTAAGATAAAATGCGTTTCCTTTATGTCGCTGGCGATTTCTCGCGGGTCAGCGCCTTTTGGGGGTCGTCGCAATGTCGTGGAAGCAAGGACTGTACAGAAATTTTAGCTGGCTGTCGCCGCAGGCACCGTTTTCTGTCATGGGGTTGCAGTATAGGAGGTATTCACTGAGGCCGCACTACCAGACGGCGCGTGCGTCGCCGCGGCAAACGCGCCATGCTTGTGGTCGTTTAACGCCAGCTCGCGCAGTGTCACAGTACGCCGTGAGATATCCGGCCTGAATTGTTAGCGATCCGTAACATCTTTGCACGTTGTTAAATGCGTCAACGTCCACTCTTCTTTGCGGAACGCTTATTGTGCATAAAGTTTGCAGCAGAACTCTGTACCGTGATTTTACCGAGCTACCTGCCGCGACTCGACAGCAAAAGTGGCCGGCTGCATTGCACGCAAGAACGTACACGACTTGCAGCTTTTAATATCAGTTCATAACAGTCAGCTACTCGTGCAGGACAGATCGTGGATAACACAACACATGATTAATCACCCATATTCCAAAACAGACGCTGCAGAAACTCATATTGCCAGCAGCTGTAGTCCACCAACTGCCGAAGCCTCATTGTTTCAGCAGAAAGGCAAATTGCGTCATAGCTGCTTTATTTACGCGACAAAATGGTCGAGCAAATACTGTCATGCACTCGCAGCACGAATGGCAGGCATAGCAAGAATGTTTTGCAGGTTTGATTGTAGAAACGTAGCGTTGCTTCCAGTACACAAGACCTGGAATCTATAGGACGGTTCGCAGCAGCGCGATGTGCAGCAATTCCGCTACATTCAGTAGTAACATGTCACTTTCAGCAGACAGAGATGACAAGTTAGGCTAGCTAAACGAACAAACACTTTTAACTACTCACCTCTCCAAAAACGGCACTTCGGCCGTCGGCACACCCAGCACGGATCTTCGGCTCGCCCACTTATCAAGCAATTTCACCGTCTCATAGATTTGCATGCTTTATTCTTTAGCATGTCGGCAAACTTACGCCGTGCACAAGGCGGGCCTCATTATCGGTGAATTCAACGCACGACAGCAGTCCTGTAGTACGTCACACACCACGCCGGCGCCTGCACATTCCTACGGGTTGACGTTTTCATGAAGTGTAATGTTTTCAGTGTTCCCGCTCTTTTCTGCTTCACACAGTTCACGGCGTATCCACTAAGTCACCCGGTGTTACGGGGCGGACAGAGATGATCTGCGGCGAGACGCTAAATACACTCACATTTCACACATCGCAAGCAAGGTAAATGATGCGGCTGCCGCGCGTGCGGCCACCAACATGGCAAATGCCGCGCCGGCCGCTAGTGCCCCTTGCGGATGACGTCATGTGAATACCTCCTATAGGGAAGCCACACAAGTTGAAATAACGCATCTCGGAAACTTTCTCTGCATTTGGATGTTTTGTGATGCTATGCGCTAGTACATATGGGCAGAACTATTTTGTTCCGCCTGGGTGGAGCTAGGCATTTTGAAAAGAATTAGCTGCTCTTGGAGTTATGTCCAGGAAGAACAACTGCCACATGAGTTCTGTAACCTAACGTACACTAATTAAAACAAGCCTAACTGCTTTACATGCAAAGTGCTTAAAACAAACTAGTCACCAATATACTGTTGTACTGTTGAGGACAAAATTTTCTAGAGCGCGCGACTGATGATTTCGGCTTATAGGTGTGAAGTGTGCTATTGTTTGCCTTATTTCACTAACACACATTATACACTCCAAGGCCTAGTTTCATCACCACAAGCGTGATTTCCAACCACTGGCTGATAACAAAGCTATATGCTTTTGATAACAATCGCGTGTCCTGGGCAATTTTGGCCCCGACAGTACGTGCTGTGATGTTATATGTACAGCCTACTGCGATTTGAAGGTGATCTGTTTAGGCTTTATCAGCTTGGATTAACCGACCTAACACGATATTTTGATTCGAAAGAAGGTTGCAACCACGATATGAACGTAGCTAGCCAAAGCTTTTAATGCAACAGTGTTAAGTCTCCCGTTCAGCAGCAAATCTCGCGTCTGTGGCGGGTAAATTATTGATTGTGAGAAGTTGCTCAGGAAGGGCAACCCCCACCGGTGCACAAGGCCCGCCACCTCATCTGTGACAGCACGTGCCATCGCAGGTCAGTGGCACATCGCTTAACTGCTGCACCACTGTGCCAGGTGTGGTATGAAGTCAACGGATGAATGTGAAGTCAAAAATGATGAATTCCGCACATATGGTACACATTACAGCTATTGCATCACACTCTTAAGGCGTAGCTTTTTGTTGTGCACCAAGTGTCCATCATGACAGGAAAAATTTATTGGTTCGTGTTAGGTGGAACAGGTGCGATAACCTTCAAATTTCACTAGTTTCTACAGGTGTTATTGCGATTAAAACATGATGGAAAATTTTGATGCCAGGGGTTGCTCCAGAAAGGAATGCAGGGTCTGTTAAGGATGGAACTGCAGTGCTGAAGTGCTGTGTTTGAACAGAACTGTAGCAGCAGTCATGTCATTCCGTGTTCTGTAACTTCAGGCACCTTATTTCGTTTTTTGTTGCCACTGCATGCAAGCCTTCTGTCTGCAATGAACCAGAATCGAAACATTACCGTAATGAAATAGCCTGCTTATAAGTTTAGTTTAGTTTATGGGGTTTAACGTCCAAAAGCGACTCAGGCTATCAGATACGCCGTAGTGAAAGGCTCTGGAAATTTAGACCACCAGGGATTCTTTCATGTGCACTGACATTACACAGCACACGAGCCTCTAGAATTTCGCCACTATCGAATTAATGTTGGTTCTCGGCACAACAGCCTTTTGAAGCACTTCACCCTTTTTGTGTAGCAGTTCGGGCCAGATTACGCACACTTTCTGTTTTACGCTGTGGCATGTTATAAGGTGTGCACACACGTGGCTTATATCGTTAAACAGTTGCGAAATGAACCGAGATAGGTATGGAAGCACATTCAGGTGGCTGGAAATAAATACGGCAACAAGAAAAACCTGTCTGCATTATTTGGGATGTGTCAGCTGAGAATAAGCCTTCCAGAATAAGGAATGCATGCATACGAAAAAAATGAAGCATCATTCAGTGCCAGGAGGTAACATTGCAGCAATCAATTTTCAGTAATTTACTTGCAGTTCTGGGGATTGCTTGCTGTAGCTTAACTCATATTGATGCCTGTTTTTTTGTCGCAGATGTTGAAAGCTGGAAGGATCACGAGGAAAAGACTGAGCTTGTCCACTTTGTTCTGTCAGGGGGTACAAAACATCTGGCATCTGGAGGGACAAAGAAGTATCTGGTTTGTCATCGCTCAGGGTTATATGTGAAGACAGGAAGAGGTAAGCGCCAATCAAAGGTTCATGGTAGTGTGAAATGTGAGAGGAACTGCTTGGCGACAATGGATGTCATTGAAAAAAATGAAAATGTGGTAGTAGACTATCAAGCTGAACACTACGGCCATGAGAAAGAGCTACGGTGCCAGCCCTTGTCAATTGCTGACCAGAAAGACATTGCATGCAAGCTGAAGCTGCAGGTCCCTCGTAGGGTTATTCTTTCAGATGCACGTTCACCTGCCAGAGCTCCACTGGACAGGCTTCACCTTTTGACCTCATCAGAGGTTCAAAACATAAAGATGAAGTTTAATATTGGCAGTGAAGTGGAGAACGATCGTGATGACTATGTCAGTACACAGAAGTGGATCGTCGAGCTACAGGATCATGGTGCTTTGTTGTATGCAGAGGCAGACAAACTGACAGAAGGCATTGGTGAGTTTGTGATGGCAATGATGAACACTACCCAGGGTGACACGCTGCTAAAGCACAGACAAAGAGCAGTGTGTGTCGATTCAACTCATGGCACAAATCGCTATAAGCACCAACTTACAACTGTGATGGTGATAGGAAATGATGGGTCAGGCATTCCGTGTGCCTTCCTCCTCTCTTGTAGTGTGTCAGGATGTAATGGTAAGATTTTTTGCTGCTATCAGGGACAGGCTTGGCAGACGAGTTAGCTGTGGTGCATTCATGTCAGATGATGCACCAGCATATGCAAATGCATGGGCGAGGGTCACGGGGAACTCTGTGAAACGCCTGTTGTGTGTGTGGCACGTCAGACGGAACTGGAAGTGCAACATGACCAAGGTAACTGACAGCCAAAGCCGAGAAGTTGAATGCATTGTGGACCAGCAGAAGCGAAGAAGACTTGCACAAGGAGCTGTCAGGGTTCTGTATTTTAAAGGAGTTTGTTGAGTGCGTTAAGTTTGTTGAGTACTTTGAGAGAGTATATGCTAAGCGCCCAGAACTGTGGTCTCTTTTTTACAGGAAGGACACCGGATTGACTACTAACAACCATCTTGAGTCAATGCATAACGAGCTCAAGAAAAGTTATTTGGGAGGGTTTCAGAACTGGCGTTTGGACAGTCTGCTGGCGTCTTTGATGAAATTGTCCACTGACCGTATAATGAAACAGCTGATCTATCAAATGAAGCGCAGGGCAGACCATCGCACAGCAGACTGCTTCAAGAAGCATGCTGCAGGAGTGGAAGTCCCCAAGTCTGTCGTGACCAGACTTTCTGATTGAAAGTGGTCTGTGCAGTCGCGATCTGAAGAACGTCCTGACAACACTGTTGTTAGGAAGGACACACAGTGCCAAGGGTGCATGCTTAGCTGCCCTGAATGGAACACTTAATTCCATAGGTTCCAGTGCAGCTGTAGGTATTTTTATCTGTGCATGAAGATGTGCCACCATATCCATGCAGTTGTGCAGTGGGAGCTGCGGAGAAGAGATGCAACTGTTCATGATCCTATCATTGAGGATCCATCTTCTGTTTTGGCATCTGCAGATGATCATTCATTCTCCTGTTCACGAGTCAGTCAGTGAGGACACATCTGCAAATGATTCATTCCCAGTGGATGATCCTGCAGCACTATTTGAGAGCATTCAAGGTGACATGATTCAGTCACAAGACTCAAATGTGCTTGCAGGTGTTGACATTGAGCTTGCTGCTCTTACACGCAAATTCACTAAAAAAAACATCAACTGACCCAAAAGTGGGAGCATTGGTGCGTGAATACATTGGCAAACTTGCGCAGGTTGTCAGGGGGTGTGCCGACAAAGAGCAGGAACCACCTCAGCCTAGGCCACCTCCTGCCAATAAGCGACAAGAAAAGCAGTCAAGGTAGTGGCCCAAACGCAGCAATGCCACCGCTTCTACATCAGCAGGAACATGTTCTGAAGGGGAGCATGTGAGACAACAGCTTGAATGTCAACAGGGTCCACCTATCCGCATCGCGAATTATTATCCATGTATCCACATTCTGAGAGAGCACGACTGCGTAAAGCTCCCCTGAATACAATTACATCGTGTGTTTTTGGTGTGTTTTCCTTATGTTTCTGGTGTTCGCTTTTCCTGTGGTCCCCTGGGAATTGCATCAGTGCAGCTTTACTGTGACAAGTATATTTTTCTACTGTAATGCAGTAAGCCTTAAAAAACCTTAAATATCTAGTACACTCAGATTAATCCAACTGTAACGGAGCCACTGATCTTTGTCCCAGAAGTAAGAAATTTATATTTATTAAGGCATTACTTTCTCATGTAAAGCTACCTAAATTGTACCTTAAACTGCTGATCTTGTCACTTTAGACAAGGTCTGCCCCTCTCCCTTGCCCTTTATCTTATGCTGTGCGTCTTATTGATATGACTCGAGGCTAAGCTGATTTAAAGGAACAATGTACTAACTTTTGCAGATTACGTTTTTTTAGCAGCAATCAAGGGCTACTTTCTCCACTAAACAAAAATCTCTGATTCGGAGGTCAGGGGCACAGCAGAACAATTTAACACCTAATTTTTCCTTACGGTAGTCTCACTTTCTCGTTCGAGACAGGGACGCTTCTGCTTCCACTCCGCCACGACGGCTAGTGTACTGTGCGATGTCAGTGCACGTTAAAGAACCCCAGGTGGCCGAAATTTCTGGAGCCCTCCACTGCGGCGTACCTCGTAGCCTGAGTCGCTTTGGCATGTTAGACCCCCAGAAACCATAAACCATCACTTATCCACAGCGGTTGGAGTCTGCAAACCCTTTTATGAATGCAACCACTGCCACACTGCCTAGGTGCCATGCAGTATCACTACTGAGTGTGACATTAACCGGGATGCATAGGTTTTTATTAAAACTAGAGTTGAGAATGCTAAGGCGGTTTTGAGAGTACTGTAAGTAAAATATCACGTTAAGGCAGGTACCAGGAACTGCTTTTGCCGGCTGTAGTGCTGGCATTGCTAGGCAAGCCACTAGCAGTACAGTGGCAGTCTACGTTTTTAAATACATTAAATGAAATGCTCAGAAAGCATGGTTAAACCATGTGAGAAACTACTACAGTAAGATAAAACTTAAAAAACTGCAGTTACTAACACTGGGCCATTGTCCACGGCGTAATGTATTACTCCACTGGCCAGTCACAATGGTTGACGAAACCAGCTTGTTATTGCTTGACTACATAAGCAAGCCAGGCATCGCAATTCTAGAGCTAATTTTTTTGTAGCTGTGATTAGCCTTTTGTTTAGGGAGCAAGAAAAGTTTAATACTGGGCTACTTTTTTGTCACTACTTTTTTGTCATGTGTGGCGGTCCTGAATGGGGGCGAGCTTCACTGCAGACTTAAATTGCATCCGACTATAGTTGCAAGACAGAAAAACTTTAAGATAACTAAACCTTCAAACAAAAATAAAACAATTCTGTTTTGCAGTACGTCTTGTTTATTAAGTGTAGTGTAATAACCCGAGATGTTGCTTACCGGCTTAGAAAGCTACAAGGTTTTTAGGAAGCACTGCACAACCATTCGCTCTGGCACGGGTTTTTTGTCAATTTAAAATGCAAATTTCTGCCAAAATTGCAAGTTTTCCTCTTGCTGTTATCGTAGCGTAAGCTGTACACGATGGTTTGGTTTATGGATTTAATGTCCCATAGCGACTTGGGCTATGACGGATGCTGTAATGGAAGGCTCCGGATAATCTCAACCACCTGGAGTTCTTTAATGTGCACGCACACTGCACAGTACACGGGTGCCTTGTTTTGCCTCTATCAAAATGCAGCCACTCTGGCTGAGGTCAAACCAGAGTCGTCCAGCTCGGTAATCGAATGCCCTAACCACTAAGCCACCAGAGCGGGGATATCTGCAAGAATATGCCAACATATCTATACACTTTTCCGGTAGTAGACTGTCCCTGTATGATATGCGGCCACAAAAATGAAAGGAAAAGTTTTAAATTAGCAGTTAGGATTACAATTATTTCATGTGATAAAGCTTCGCGATTTTGAGCGTATCAACTGGCAACATATCAAAAAGGTCTTAATGTATTCATAGTCTAGGGAAGTGGCACAAACAGACCAGGATGTGATGCAAGAGAGGTGCTGCTAGTGCCGTTGCCACTTGCATGGTGTGAACAGGTGTAATATGATGTGACGACGCAGACATTTCTCATGTCTGCGGGTGGTGGTGGGTCCGTCACACCTAACACTAAAACAACAAACCGTGCTTTCCCCTTTTGCCTGAGTGGAAGTCGGACTGAGGGAATTTCTCACTACCTTAGGCGGTGTCCAGTAATTGTGCGCTCGCACAGTGTACTACAGTGTAACCCAGTGATGCACTTCAGCAATGTGCACACAAAAACATCATCCATGCGAATATTTGATGACATCCGGTCTGTCGGTAGTAAAACCAGCCAAGGAATCTCTTTCCGGTCATCTTCAGATGCTTCACCCCTTGCACATTTGCAATGCGGAAAAGCGCCCTGGCAGCTGGCAGCTCAAATGTCGACTGGCGTTTCTTTGCATAAGCTTTCAATGGCTTCTAGAGCAAAAGCAGCCAAAATCTCTTCCTGGTCACCTTCAAATGCTTCGCCCTCCTTGCACTTGTGCACTGCAAGGAAACGATGTGGCAGCTGACTGTCTTATGGTGTCTTCGGCTGGTCGTTCTTGAGCGCTCTAGAGCGCTACGAAACGGGTGGTTGTATTCGGCTGGTCGAAAAAGAGCAATTGACATGTATTCAGCCGGTTCTTTTTGAGCGCCTCTGACTTGGAGCGCTCTGTGCCAGAGGGCTCCGAGTTGCTCTCACTTTCCCGACGGAGCAACGAAAGCTCGGCTGGATATCGCATCACGTGATAGCCACGTTTTCCGGTGTTGGGATCCGCGCCAAGCCAGTTCCGTAACCTGATGCAAAATTTGGCGCGAACGCACGAACAGATCGAGTTGCCTCTGCACCGAAGTTGTGTACCGGGTACCGCTGTGCTAAACTTTTTGGTTGTTTTAGCTCTGCTGAGTGCACGCAGTTTCGCAGCATGATGTCGAAGCGGAAGCGCCTAGTGGCGTTAGCGAAGCCATCCTTTCTTTTGTTAGCTGCAAATGACAGCACCGACAGCAGTTCCGACGAAGATGACGCTCACGTGTATACACCGATGTTCACAGAGTTGTTCACTGTGCCGGCTAAAATACCCAAAGTGACAAGTTACGTGGACACGACGGTGCGACATTATTCTGAATCAGAGGTAAGCGCCAAGGTGCGGTCAATATTGCTAGCTCTAATTTACATGCTAAACAGTTCCGCAGGAATTTTCGCCTTCCGCGCAAGGCTTGCTACGAGCTTGTCTCCAAGTTCGAGGGCTCCAAATTCTATCCTTCAAGCAGAAATCACGGTGGCTCACCCGCCAAGACGGCAGAGGAGCATCTTCTTTCGTTTCTTTGGTAAGTTTTCTGAAATTTCCCCAGCATGATAAGTAGTGAAACAGTGTTCTTGCTCCACGCGAGTTGAATTTACAACTAGGCATTCTTGCCGGGTTCGAGCTGAATTGCCGCCTGAAAACATCTTTAAAGCATTCATTGTCTGTAGCTATATTTCTTGGACTGTGTCATTTGCTCGGTTGGCTATGTTTAAAAGTGGTCAATCTACAGCATAATAAGCTGACTAGTTGGTACTGCAGTGGTTAAAATTTTTCGTCCCTAGCGCACTGCTTTCCTGAATCCAACCCAGTTAAATAGCCCACACATCGGCCTAAAGGGGTTACTTTTGCATTCATAATTCATAAAACGTGCGACGTGCATGAATAACATTGCTTTATTATTGTAATCGCATCAAAGCAACCTTAATTCTATCCAGCACTTGCAATGCATCAACATACTCAAGAGAGCGGTATAATAATGGCTTTACTCTTGTTTTTCAGGCATGCAAGTAACAAAGCATCCATGCGAGAGGTTGCAGTACTCTATAACATGGCAGAATCAACACAGATGGCACTGATAGACAGAGTTCTTCAGTTTCTCTGTCATGTAGTACCAGAGGTCATCAACTTTGGAACCGACAAGGATGCCATCGCTAAGGATTTTGAAAAAGTATGTACACTTACTGTTCTATTGAGTAGCACTATGCAAGCGCAGGCAGTAGACTTGACAGCCTGCTGAAGGTTGAGGTAGCTCAAAGTATCTAGTGTAGTTAACGACCTATCTTGCGCAAAAATCACTTTCTAGAGCAGCTCTGATATGCAAACGCTTCATTTGAAGGTACCGCAATTACATTATAGATGAAAAATATTTGCATGCGTAATAGCACAAGGTATCGTTTTTATCTTCTTGATTTTCGCACCTTTTCCAGGTTGCTGGCTTCCCCAATGTGATAGGATGTGTAGACGGCACCTACACACCCATGCGCTGCCCAAAGAACAAAGTGCGGTCCACATATGGAAACCGGCACGACCAGGTGTCTCTCACTATGCAAGGCATATGTGATGCAAATGCAAGATTTGAAGATGTGTTTACTGGCACGTCTGGAAAAATTCACGATGCTAGAGTGCCAAGGCTATCCTCTATCAATAGTGATCTTCCAAAAATTTGTGAAGTAAACAAATATCATCTGCTCGGTTATGCGGCTTACCCTGTCAGGGAGCATTTGCTCACCCCATATAGAGACTATGGCAACCTTACTGCAGCAAAAATTGCTTACAATAACCGCCCCACAGCCACGAGAGTGAAAATAGAAAATGCGTTTGGGCTGCTAAAACAGATGTTTCGGCAACTCAGATACACTGAACTAACCACGATTGACAAGATAACACAGCTTAGAATAGCATGCTGTGTCCTTCACAATGTTTGCATTGATGCTGGAGACTACAGATGATCTGTTAACAGAGGAGGTGGTAGAAAGGGCACTACACTTTGCCCAGCACTCATGGCAAAATGAAGTGGACCGTGAGCAATGTAGAGCGGGTCAGACGACACGTGAAAGTGTGCTACGTCATCTGGGGGAGCTGAAACGAGAGAAGCTAGTCGACCTCTTCCTATGACGTGCTAGAATGAGGGTGCAGCATGATGCAAACTAGGCAATGCTCCCCTTGTTTGCAACCGTGTACAGAGCTGTGGCTTTGTCTTTACATTCATTAAGGCATTACTTTCACTTTTATTTTTGAGTTAAATGTTATCTTATTTTGTGCAAGCTGTTATATTCTGCTCTTTACATTTGCCTTCACACTGTGAGCTTAGAAATTGCAGTCAATAAATTGCACCTGGCTGTTTCATTCTTAGCAATGCAGTGGCAGTGTATTATTCGTGGCTGTTTTCAAACAACTCACTTTCTGCTTCACAGTACTTTATTGCAGAGGTGAAATGACAATATTCAATTGTGCTCCAAACACAAACAAAACAAGCTGCAAAAAATAAAGTAGGAATTCGTAACATATGGTTGTGGATGGAAAAGTTATAAACAGCTGTGAACTGCTCCACAACTCTGTGTAAACAAGAAAACGATAAAGTAACACAGCTGCAGCTTAACAGCAATAAATAAAATATTGACAAATATGCAGACTATTGTAATAGTAGACTAGTAGTGTAAACATTGCCAAGATGTGACGATGTCTTCTCAGTCTTCGTGATACAAAATTTTCTTCAGCATTTCCATGTGCTCTGCATGTGCCCTAAGCAATTCCTTATGACGTTCTTCTCTCTTCTTCTCTCTTTCTTCCTTTTTGGCTTCGTTTTCTTGGACAGTTTCTCTCATTTTCTCAAAAAATAAATCCATGTGCTTTGCTCGTGAAGTACTTGGCCGCATGCTTCTATCTGCTTTGCGCTTTTTGCACGGCCTGACTGTATCTGGTTCCTCCAAATTACTTTGACACAGATCCTCGGCTAACAAATACTCAGATGTAGTATCAAGCTCTGCAGAGCCCTGGCTACTATGAGATGAACTTTGCACGTGTGTTGCTGTGTTTTTGTAACGGACATTTCCAATGCCTCGTAGCACCTCGGGCTCCAAGCTATCATCAATGGCCCTTAGCGGAAAATTCCTCTTCAAAAGTTGGCCGACAGGGAGCTTGTTCCGACGTTTTGTTTACCTTCTCTTCGCTCTTCTTTCTTTTAGCTACAGTTTTAAATCGAGTTTCACACTGCATTGCAGTGCGCTTGGTTCCAAGGACCTCCTTTATCTCACGAGCAATCTGCTCGTACATGGCACGCTTTGTCCGGAACCTCATCAGTGGACCCGCTTTCGGCGTATACAGCGCATATTTGTCAAGGAGGTACTTCGTTTCCCAGAGGTCCAGGGCGCTGTGTGGAAAACAAAGAGAATGCTAATACATATGGGTGTACTTGCGGGCCTCGGCAAAACAGTGACGCAGAAATTGAACAGCTACTTAATGCCAGCTACTGCAGTACATGTTTAATGCTACTGCAGTACAATAAAATCGATTTCATGCATAGCGGCTTCACATTACTCCCTGCAATGCACAACTTTTTAAGCGCACAAAGCCCAACTGCTCTAAAATGGCCATGGAAAATATTAAATAAGTAGTAGTAGTAGTATTTTTATTTGGCCATATTATACAATATGCCCTCGAGGTGAGGCAAAAGGAGGAAGACGAGGCAAACCTCCTGACGAGGCCTACACCCCGAATAATACATCGAACAGTGGCCGCATGAAAAAAAAAAACACTTTCAAAACAAGCAACAAAAGTTATACGATAGAAATAGGAACCACTGAAAAAACGATGCAAAGATAATAAACAGCAATAGGCAGAAAACACGATATGCACACTCGGCAGTAAAGGAAGCAACGCAAAAGACAAAATATACAAAGTTAGCTGAATTTATACAGGAAGAAGAATCTTCAGTTTTTTCTTAAAACCAGATAAACTATGACTTTCTACGGCGATTTTTATTAGAGACTGATAAGCATTACACTTTGTTACAATTTGGTTATCTATAGTTTGTTTTCCATAGTTTGTTCTAGGTCTTTCAGTGGATAAGGTGACCGCACGTAAACCATACGTAACATTTCTTGAATTATAAGCATTTTGGAAAAACCTGAAATTATGCTTTACTTTATAAAAAATGTGAACAGCCGAACTCAAATTGTAGGAATGAATGAAAGTGCGGACATGAAATGTTTCGAAAAGATTATTTTCGACAACTGGGCCTGAACATAATGAGCGTAGAGCTCTTTTCTGAAGAGAAAGCAATTTATACGAATCAGTTTTGTTGCAAGTTCACCACACCAGGTTGCAGTATACAAGATGGGAATGAACAAGGGCAAAGTATAATTGTCTTCTAACCTGTAGTGGAAGTAGATGCCTAATACGATAGATAACACAAATAGACACAGATAGACGAAGAAGTAAACGTGGGGAAGGGCGCACTAGTGCTGCATTTGAAATAGTCCACCATCTCCATATTAGCAAATGAAGTGCGTAGAAACAGGCTAGACAATGCAGACGCTTCAGCATACCATTTGGAGGAGCATCCTTGCTACTTGGCTGTCCGTGTTCCTCTGGGCTTGAGTACTGAGGCTCATCAGATGTGCTTGGCTGGCTACCTGAGAGAACATAAAGAAGGCAGGAGAGTCATCATATGATCGTTCAATGTGACCCTCACCCACACCGTGTTCTATCTTTAGCAACATCAGTGTGTGAGGAAGAGCAGCATTAATTGGTCCCGGCCTATAAATATGCATATAAGTTGATATCAATATATCAATACAGCTGAAGAAAACAAATCTGATACATTTTTTCAGCGATGTGAACGACACAAAGTGGCCACTTTTTAAGGCAATAGCACAATTTTTTTTGTTTGCAAATATATTTTCATGCGCGTAAAAAACTGGGTGAGCAGTTAAGGAAAAATAAAGCGAAAACAAACGAAAATTAGATGCTGACGAGGAAATACAAGCGGGGTCATTAGCTTTCCCACGCAGCACTCTTGTCACTGTAACCGCTAGATAAGTATTACTTCGTAATTTATGCTTAACGCTGACAACTGTATCTATCATCTATCATGCAGTTTGTTGTGAAGGCCCTAATTTGCCACGTCATTGAGGAGCATCAACAAAAAATGAAAAGCAGAGAGCTTGACGAAACGCGCCTGCATATAACGTGCTACGGAGCACGCAAGTGGAAGCGCAGGCGAACAGCGGCAAAGTAGGAAGAGAGCGAAAATGATTCATCCAAATGCAAACATATGCGACTGGGGTTTAGATGCAAATTAACCTTCCGTATGTCGCTTGCGCAGAACATCTTCTTTCTTAAAAATAGCCCACCATTTAGGCGCCAACGCCACAGCGAGTTGTTGCTACACATAAGAAATTTGGTGCCAGCACTCGTTTTTGCACGTTTACATCAAAGCAACTGATGCTGAGTTTAAAATGAATGCATTGCAGTCGCTGTAAACTTACCATCCAGCATTGCGTACAATAGCTGTTCTGCCGTAGACGGACTCGAATCCCCGCCACCGTAAACGGACGCCATGTTGTTTGTTGCTGAGCGGCGAAACCGCGAAATGTTGGCGCTGCTGTCGAGCGCTTCCGGCCGCTCCGAAATGCATCCTTGTTTTCGGCTGGGGCGCCGTGCCTCCGGCTCGGATCACGACCCGCCCGCAGATTGGTTTGCTCCTGGGTTGCTCTGATTTGGAGCCTCAAAGCGACCAGCCGAAGACGCCATTAGTGAGTGCTTTGCTTTTCATGCTGCCTTCTCTGCACTTCGGCCGCTCGTATGTAAGCGCATCGTAGTAGTAATTGAATCAAAGCAGTTTAAAGTCGTGAATTGACACATGGGTTGCGAGGGACGCCGTATTGGAGGGCTTCGGATTAGTTTACACCGCCCGGGGTTTTTATAGCATGTGCCAACAACGCGCACACCACACCGCAGTGACCGACTGCTGTTGCATCCTAGGTTTTCATGTTGCGTGCTGCCATGTTTGGCCTGTTTAAATGTTTGCGCACCTACGGTTAGTCATTAAACATTATAAGAATCAGAATTCGTCAGAATTGTAACTTTGGCAGCTGGGGAAACGTGTCGCATGGTGTTGTATTTGTAATTCTAGGAGGAGACATTTCTGCTGTTTGCGATTTTGAGCGTATCAACTGGCAACATATCAAAAAGGTCTTAATGTATTCATAGTCAAGGGAAGTGGCACAAACAGGCCAGGATGTGATGTGAGAGAGGTGCTGCTAGTGCTGTTGCCACTTACATGGTGTGAACAGGTGTAATATGATGTGACGACGCAGACATTTCTCATGTCTGCGGGTGATGGTGGGTACAACAAACCGTGCTTTCCCGTTTTGCCTGAGTGGAAGTCGGACTGAGGGAATTTCTCACTACTTCTGCAAATGCCCTAAATGTATGCTTCGTTTCTTTTGCTTCATGTAAGTGCAGAACAGTTTTGGATAATTCTGTAGGTTGCGGTAACTGCGTAATAACCAGATGTGTAATGCCTGGCATCACATATTGTTCTTTCTTCATCTCCAAGCTTTTTTCCCTTAGAGTTGTTCTTTTTTATAAACACATTTTTCTTCCATTTGCATATTCAGGGGTACCCTATAGGCCAGCAAGGTATGCCTCTGGTACGAACGAATGCCTCAGTCAAACCAGTTCGTGTTTTTTAATTGTCTTGGTACCGATTAAAACTTTTTACAGCCTTGTGTTTTCTTTGCATGCTTGATTCCGTCTTGTTTCAGAGAATTCCAAAACTTCTTGCTGCTGTTTTATCGTGTTTTACGTTTCCATTCTTTTCTCCTTTTGGCTATGGTAATTTTGTGGCTGTATACTTGGTCTTGCATGGTGTCTTTTAGCCGCTATGTGATATTACTGCTTCATCTTTTTCCCTTTCTGTGCATATATTATACATTTCTGCATACACTGTTTTATTTTAACCCAACTGTGGTTTCATTGTGCAGTTATATGTGCCGAATACATGATAGTCGCTTCTTTGCAGAGTGCTTACAACATGACTGCCTTGCCAGGACCTCCCTGTCAGGAACCTGTTTTGCAGTATCAAATAAGGGAAGACATGACCACGTATTTTTGTTGTATTATTTATTTGCACAAATCCAGGTTTGGATGTCCACAATAGGACAGAGAAGACAGGAGCACAATTCTGTTTCCTTAGCAGCACAGTACCCCAATTTCCAGTTCGGCTGCACTTTTAACTGATTTCGGCTGAGAAGTGTTAGTGTAAACTTAATGAAAACACAAGCCCAGGGAGAACTGCGAGCCGGTAATTCATGTAGACAGTAAACATGCCGTCCCGCAGGACCAACAGCATCAAGTATTCTGTCGTCTGTTTTCATAAAGTTGCTCCCGTTACAACTGGGTGGGATTATTGTGAGAAGAGAATCATGCTTCGCAACCACATGATCACTTCGCAAGAATACTTCTGCACACTGCAACCACTGGAAGCCTGCATTACAGTTGTGAATGGAGCACATATGCACAAGAGTTTTTCTTGCAAATATACTATTGTGCTGTCATTTTGATGACCAGCAAGCAGTTCTGCAGTTATTCTTTTACCATTATTTGAACTCTCTTTCTTTGTTGCAACACACAGAAGAGAAACTCTGCCATGTTGTAGTGAGTTAGTGGCCACCTTATTTTTATAATGAGGCCTAAATGGTGACAGAAGTGTTTGAAGAAACAGGAACACCTCATCGTGCAAATGGATGAAATGACTGCACCAGGTATTCTTGTAGAAACTTTTTCTACACACATGCGCCTATATATGCATGTACGCATGTATGCATGTGTTTCAAATTATTGAAAACAGATTTTTATTTGAGAAGCTACGAAAGGTACGCACATCTATGCAGGTTGATTATACAGCAAGGCGGATATTACGTACATATTAAAACAACGAAATGATTAACGGATATAAACGGAACTTCTTAACTTTTTGTTTTCAGAGCACAAGATTATACTGACAAATTGAAGACCTTCAACATAGCAGGCAAATTCAGTTTAAAACACTTCTAAAACAGTGTCGTAATTTGTGATATAGACCATAAAAAACATCCATTTTGCAACTCGTAAAAATTGCCTTTCCCGCACTACATGTTCATAAAAGGGCATTGCACGTGGCATCGTTATAGGAATTGCGCCTACATCACTTATGTTCTAAAGCCGGCCATTTTCAATATGCAACGTGGGAAAAGCCAGTTGAGTTCTCAGAACCTATTCTCATGTTCAATATCTCGAGGCCTGACGCAGGTTCTGAAATTTAAAAGCTGTGCTTGCGTCTGATTTTGACGCCCGTCGATTTCGCAATATAGCCCCGTACCATGCCATTACAATCTGAACAATGTTCCCATAGAATCAGTAACCACCATCAAATATTTAGGAGTTCACATAACATCAGACCTTTCTTGGAACAGTCAAATAGACGCAGTTATTAAAAGGGTCGTGACATGTTCTATACCAACAAATGATTTTACGTTGGAGCCACTAGCCGCGGAAATAGTGCCTATACGTAAAAAAAGGCGTACGGTCCTACGCGCACATTTCAGCTAGAAATTGCAATTAGAAGTTATCGGCTCTAAGCCCCTCCCCTCTGGCAGTGACGGCCATATTGATGCACCCTGAGTGTTGTCATAAATCGATAGCACTATCAACTCCAAAACTGCCGCGCACGGTCGGTGTGGACCACAACACGCACCTACTCAAGTCCCGCCGTGGCACACTGTGGTGAAGTCTCCAATATCCAGCAGAAGCTAGGCATAAAACAGAAGGACACAAGCCTTTGTCCCCCTGTTGTGGGGCGTGGGCTCCTCATTCTCTCACCAGCATGCCCCTCCACAGCCCTAGCCTGAAAAATATGCAACCCACTGCTCTAGCCTCACTATGCGCAGTTCAGGTGACCATTGGTTTGTCATCACAGATCGAGGGTACGACAGTGTTACCCGACTCCTGCATGATTCAGGGTAAGTTTAAAAAATAAATTACAACTTACTTGCTGCACCAAATCAGCTCATATATTGCCTACTTGTTCAGAGATGCTTAGCAAACAACATGCAATAAACAATTTGAGTCTGAAAAATGGTACCATGACCCCTTTAACAAGCCATCGAAAGTATCTGGATTCCTTACATGCAACCTTTGTTTAGCAAACCCAGACACAATGCTTTTAACATACAATTCATTAGTGTGCTCGAAGTGGAATATACCTGCTTGATTTAGAACAGACATCACAGATACTTAGTAACAAAACTGGAGCCTGCAGAATGAGCCTGCCCAATTTATATCTAAGAATTACTGAGTGTAAAAGAAATGAAAGAAATATCTGAACTTACCTCTGCTCAAAAGACGGCTAATATTTTCTATTCTGTCCTTTTTCCACAAATAATAGCATAGTCATTCTTCCTTTGCTAGGTGCCATATCACGCCGACCTGTCATGTTTTTACCTGCATTGATCAACTGAAAGAGGAATGTACCTTTCCTCAATCTAATTGCTTTTTTCATTCACCTCTCTTCCACCCCATTCGTCAACAGAATCAGCTGCCTGGTACCATTGCATGTGCACTTGATCATGATAAATTTGAAGCCAGTATGAAATGTTACCTCCAGCTATAGTCTTGACCCTTTCATTTTTCTGTACCTTTTGTGCAAACAATGCACTCAAATGAACATGACTGTCTACTGCTATCTACCTTCATATTAAAGTGATAGAGTTAATGGCCCCCTTCTCCAGAACATCCGGTGTCAGCATTGTGAGCAAAAAAAAAACAGGCATGGCTCTAGCAGGTGGTTCCTACATAGCAACCTAGGAGGCAGGTGGGCCACGTGACCATGTGATGTCATTACAACCTGCCCACCGGATAGTGAGCAGACTGCCCACCGTGGCAGGTGGCAGTTAAATGAATGATTGGTCGCTCGGGAAGAGCAAGTGGGGCCGCAGAAGGCCCACCACTGGGGGAACCTGCCATCGCAGGGCAGTGGGGCATCGCTGCACCACTGCGCCAGGAGCAGTATGATGACTCCCAGGGATCTATGAATGTAGAGAATGACCTTCTCTATATATGAGAATTAACTCATTACACTGTTTGAGCTAAAGATGAACATAAAATCTTATACACAATTTGTTTCTCTACTTCCAGTATTCAGTGTGTTCCAGTTTATATAAGCAAGGTTCAGGTCACCAGCCATGATAATTTTACTTCTAAACGTGCTTGAGCATATATTAGAGCCAAGATATGTTCCTCCAAAATTCTAAATTGTGTAGATGGTATCCACATGTAAGAGACATTCTTGCAGATGCAGCTTGCACCACACAGCTTCAACACCAGGAACATCTGCCATTACAGAGGAAGATAAGCTTTGTTTAAAAGATGCAACGGCCCCTTCCCTTGACTCTACTTCTCTGCGCACAATCACATACCTGAGTGGAACAGCTGCAGTCTTGCTTGCATGGCAAAACGGCATCCTACTTTGTCACGCATCGTGCTAACCTTCCCCTAGCTGAACCACATTGTGCATCCCGTCGTCTTTATAAAGACCGCGGCTTTAGGCACTTACTCGGTCGAACCACAGCTGTTAATTTGACTGACCTCCCGCAAGCCATAAGTTGCTGGAATGATATTTCTGATCACACAGATTCATGACCCTGCAGTCTTAAAGTGCTTCTATGCTTTTCTTGGTTTATTATTCGCTGTTTTGTACTTTGTTAGTCATGTTTTAAATGTTCCTATAAACAGCAGAAATATAATGTCTTGTGCACTTTCTCCAAAGCCTTATATTGTACTACATATGATTTTCTGTGCCATGTGGAGTCCTGTAACTTCTTTTCCTACACACTTGCGTATTGTGTACTCCATTTATGGTGACGCTTCAAAAGTTTGAAAAAATAATATGGACATATGATTGCAATAGTGGGTAATGTGAAATTTGAGTGCAGCTCTTCAAACGCCACTTGCCACTGCTGGCAGGCGACGTGTTATGATGCTAGCCACCTTCCGGTTGCCCATTCCTCCACTCTCTCCCTGGCAGGTGGCGTTTTGCTCTGCTACTACCTGCCATGCCAAGAGTGGAGGATTGGACAATCAGTTATGCAGACTGTGCCAAAACGCTGAATGCAGGAACATGCGCTCGAGCTTCTCTCTAAAAAAGTGATGCTCTACATGTATGCCGCTTTTTTCTGTCCTTCGCCTTCTGTATATGCCCTTCTCACGAAATACTCCTATTTGAAACCTGTGAGTGTTTTGACTAATGAATCTCCTGTTGAGAATTCATCAGAGAAAGGCAATGGTTTGGTTTATGGGGGTTTAATGTCCCAAAGCGACTAAGGCTATGAGAGATGTCGTAGTGAAGGGCTCCGGAAATTTCGACCACCTGGGGTTCTTTAACGTGCACTGACATCGCACAGCACATGGGCCTCCAGAATTTCGCCTCCATCGAAATTCGACCGCCGTGGCCGGGGTCGAACCCGCATCTTTCGGGCCAGCAGCTGAGCGCCATAACCACTCAGCCACCGCGGCGGCCGGGGAAGGGCAACGATTGCTTTGGCTAGGTGCGCAGCAATTTATAGCACAGTTACAGCATAGAAGTTCAATACATGAGGAATTAAATGGCGAGGCAGTACAAGCAACATCAGCCCCGATCCTTTTGCGGTCTAACCAATAAAACAGTCCCAGATTACGCGTTGGAAGGTGGTGGAAACACCCGTGGTTGTATTAGCACAGTTATAATTGCTGTGCATTTTTCAAATTACAACGTATGTGATCCCCACGCATAGCAATGCGTGAAAAAGTGAAAACTTCGCTGTGCAGTCGATATGACAGTAGAACTTCTTGGTACACTTAAATATTGGCACCTCATACACAGTAGCCCAAAACAGCCAATTAATGTCTTTGCAAAGCCATGTTGACTGAGCCCATGATGTCATCTAGGAATATCTGAGACAGAAAGGTGCTGCGGTAAGTGTATACAGACATCATAAGCGCCTGGTGATACCTAGCTGTGTACTTTGGTTCGTAGCGCTTTTCACTTTTATTTGCCGACGAGAATTACACATGGGTAGTGGGGCCTCGTTAGGCTAAGGCTTCCTGCCTTTGACTTGGCTGTCAAAGACCATGCTCTGTGCAGTATTGAAAACAAAAAAATGCCTTTTTAAACCTAAAAACTAGCAGGCCTACCAATATCCCGAACTCTCCTCGATATCCTGGCGTGATCGTTCACGCTGCGTACTGGTGAACGATTCTACAGTTTCGCTGTGGCACTTTTATAGATTGAAGCGGAACTGAACGCCGGGAATTCACATCCACATAACTTCCAGTGCAAAGTAGCAGGCACGCGTGACAGGCAAGGCGAAAGACACTGTACAGTTCTTTAACTGACACAACTTTCAGTGCAAAGCAGCATGCAGACGCGGCAGGCAACACGAAAGGCTCACTGCAGTTCAATTCACACGCTGAACTGAAACATCCAATGCTTGGTGTAACTTACCGGACCTGACGTTTGAAATTAATGAGCACCAGTGCCATCAAAGGCTTGCATTTCGTGCGCTGCTCATCTTCCACCATTTTAAAAACAGCCTGCTGGTGCTTAATGCAAGTAAAAGCAAAGCTTTCCTCCGCCCTTGCGCTCGTTGCTCACGCACTTGCTTGTCACGCAAAGCCAGTTACGAAACTTCTGTGCCACATTTCCAACAGTAGCACACATTGAATCACTTGGTATACCTGAAACGTTCACTTGCCTTTCGTATGCTGGCGTCTTGCGAACTATTCGCGATGTTTTGAAATGTAACGCAAGCACAACGGAGGCGGCCATCTTGTCTACCGCTTTTTGGTCCCCTAGCGGTCGACACAAGCACTGCCATAGCAAGCTTATTTGAAAAAAAAAATCACGTCAAAATGCACGCCAGCACTATTGCATCTTCGCATTTTAGTTTTGGCAACACTTAATAACGTACACACCCCAAGTAGCCAAGATTTCACAACTATATAAATGGTTTTCGCGTTTGTAAGTTTGTAAACAAATTTGGCTGCTGATGATGATAATAGCCAAACAGCGCTTTTGGTGTGTTAGCACTTTTTCAAATGCTGCGCGGCACCCGTTGTCTGCACTGGCCCAAACACGGCGCAAACGTTTTCAAACGCCGCGCCATTTATAATAATAATAATAATTGGTTTTTGGTGGAAAGGAAATGGCGCAGTATCTGTCTCATATATCGTTGGACACCTGAACCGCGCCGTAAGGGAAGGGATAAAGGAGGGAGTGAAAGAAGAGAGGAACAAATAGGTCCGTAGTGGAGGGCTCCGGAATAATATCCCCAGGTGGTCGAAATTATTCCGGAGCCCTCCACTACGGACCTATTTGTTCCTCTCTTCTTTCACTCCCTCCTTTATCCCTTCCCTTACGGCGCGGTTCAGGTGTCCAACGATATATGAGACAGATACTGCGCCATTTCCTTTCCACCAAAAACCAATTATTATTATTATTATAAATGGCGCGGCGTTTGAAAACGTTTGCGCCGTGTTTGGGCCAGTGCAGACAACGGGTGCCGCGCAGCATTTGAAAAAGTGCTAACACAGATGATTCATGTCACAGTGGTTTTTACAAGGCAGCGCGGCAAGCGAAACGCACAGTGTTCGAAACGGCGCCGGTGAGGCGCCATCTTTCGATGCTTCTCTTTTCCTCATGCTCGCGAAAGGCGACCTTCCAAATTATTCAAAAGGAAGTGCTCTGGGGCTAAGTGGCGGTGTCGACAGAGCGAAAAATGCTCGACAAAACCATGTATACATTACCAAAAACCGGCCTAAGGTGCACAAATTGTCATCAAAGCAGTACAGACACATTTCGGCTGTATGTTCTGTGTAAGCACGAGACAAGTGAATATAAACTGCCATGTAGAATATGATTACGTCTAGTAAATAATTGCAATGAATTTCTTATTCTCGTTCGTCTGTCTAGCATCCGAATAGCAAAGTGGACTAGTGCAATTATGTACACATTATGTATGCTTACAAAACCAATTAGAATTACAAGATTTTTAGTAGGCATGGACGAAAGTGGTATTCCATATCTACTTGTGTGCTAATTAAGCACCTTTAAAAACAAGAAAACACTCAACTGAAGGTTTAATGTCCATGCTCCTTCAGAACTTTGTTTTCGTAGCAAATGGTTCAATGTTTGCTGCCCATCGCCAAGGGTAGTCCTTCGATGTGGTGTAATGTATGCTGAACGAAATCTAGGTCCGTAGTTTGAAACCCTGGAAGCAAATGTAACGTTTAAAATGGCTCCAGCCATACGTGTCGTGCTCAATTTTATGCATATGGACAGTTTACTTCACTTTGCGTGAGTGATATATGTGCATAAAAACAAATGAGTAGCCTCCATCATATTTATACTCAGTGGTGTTGTCATCAATATTGGCAGCTTCTTGGCACTACAGCTGTGTTACACAATGAAGTTATTTCGTTGTATTGCGCAGGCACTGATTTAAGCATGCAGTCCTGATTGACCTCCTTCTAAATAACTGGTTCTGACCTCCTCAGGCATTTAATAGTGCATAGCACTTTGCCTTGAAATTATTCCTCCTTCTCATTACCTTTTCCTATTCCTGGTTTCTCTTCCAACCTGGCTGTGGAGGATGCTTGCATATCTGCAAGGTCATCCCCAGTTAAACCTTTCCCTTCACCTGTTGTTTTTGAAAACATCTACACTCCCATTCCTGTATATTAACCTGACATTCACTGCCAAATTTCATGACGCACAATAAATGAGTGTAAGTGTGCATTTACGCAACTTTTAGTAGGCCGTTTCATTTTCCTGCAACTAACGCCACACTGCACTGCACTCTGCACACTGGCGCAGAGAAAAGCAGGCACTTCAAAACCTTTAGCCTGATAAATCGAGGTGCCTTTCCTTATCAGGCAAATTAAAAGGATGGTAATGGTGCTCAGTCGAAAAAAAGAGCCACCTCATGAATGCCTAGACAGAGCCGCCCTGGAAGTGATGAGTGAAAAATGTAGTCCTGAAGACATTGCATGGCTCAGCACATTAAAAATTGTTTATGAAACAACAATTTTCATTTGCACCATTTTTGTGTTGCGCCCCGTTAGATTTCATTTATTGCACCTGGCAGGTGCTGCATGACGAATTGTACAAATGAAAAGCAATGTGGCAGGAATGAACACAACATATGGTTTCTGAATAAAACACTTATAACTGTTACAAAAGCACACATACAACCAAGAACTGGAGGCACAGCTACACACTCCCAACATGTGGCAGTACATACAAAATATAAATAAATACATCGCCACACATATCAATATGTGCTGCCAAATGGTCACAAACAGTTTCGCTGAACATGGAGAAGTGTGAAAGCCTTACAATGAGAGCCACAAGCGATTGCATAAAAAGATCATTTTAAATTTGTTCAGCGCATAAAGCTGCACTGGACATAATTTCAAGTTAGACAGGTATAAGTGTGCTTCCAGTGGTAGTAATGGTGGGCTTGAAGAGTTATGCTAATGAGGCAAGCTAAAGTGTTGACAAAAATTTCAAATGGCTCTACAGGAATGTCATGTGTAATTCTGTTGTGCTGGGTACCCATTGCGAACAGTGCTTAAAGTGGGCAGTCTTGTATTGCATTCATTCAGTGAAATATCTCAGGCATTCTTGAATTCTTGAGGGAGTAACTGTAGTGATGAGGCCAATATCACGTGTGGGTAGAAAAGTTAATGAGGGTGATTCGCGTAAATTTTGCATATAGTGTAATGCTCTTGACACCGTTTCACAGGCGTTTATATTATGTGGAGTAATGTATACCACCTGCACAACAATGTTATGTGCAGTTGTGCGTAGTGGCCTGTTTGACAGCCTGCAACAAGCAGCACAAAAGGCAGCTCACACCAGAACTTGCTTCAGTATTGCCATTATCATAAGCACCAGTTCAGAGCAATGGCATGGAGCAATCATGGCTGTGAACTGAGCCAATATAAACAAGGTCAGATGCATGAGAAACACATCTAAATATTGATAAGGATCCCTGTCTTGCTACCCTGGTGTTACAACAGTGTATGGGAAATCAACTTCGAGCACTCATGGAAAAAGAAAACTGATTTCCAATTAGGTGTGTAACGAGCCATTTGCCAAGCATCCCACCATATAAATGCGGCATTTCAGTCATTTTAAAGGTTGACACGGTCATCAAGGATAGCAATAACATCACAGAACTGTCCACAAAAAAAGGAGCATGCAGAATACAATGTTAGCATGTAGATCATAACATAGATTGCCAAAAGCATAAGTCTATGAATGCTGTTCATGCACTGTCTGTCTTCGATACTTGAGAAAAGCTATCGGCTTAACCACAAGAATATTCACTTCTATTCTCTTTCCACACAAAGACAGTTATATTTGGGTACTAAACCTTGAGGTTTGTATTTAAACATTCAGTAAACTTTTTCCGGTGCTAATTTCAGAACCTTTTCTTTTTTGTTGAGAATGCTACTTCTGACAGAACTGTCAGTTTTTTTGGTGATCTATATGTGCAGTCACAACTGACCTGCAGTTCATCTTGGCTTCTTTGTTAGTGCCAGTGGTTGATTTACATGTAATTAATGCACATTTCACAGTATTCATTTATACAGCAGTGCTTACAAAATGAAATGCTATCATCACAGAGTATGCAGCAGTGCAAGAGTCAAGCGATCAGGCCTTGATGCGAAACGATAAATCGAATTTAGTTTCTAAAATCTGCAGGGTGGAAAAACAATGAGTCAAAGCAACAGGCAAACTATGCACATGTACATTTTCCACACATTTGCAAGTGCAACGTTTTTCTTTGTCTAGTTGCCTCCCCTTCCTGATCAGTTTATCTGGTTGTTATCAGTTCATAACTATTTCTTGCTTCCCACTCACTGCTGAATTGTTCACTCATGGAACGAAATGTGAAAGGGGGAAATGCTTCACAAAAGTAAACTTTTGTGTTGAAAAAAAGACATCCACTACAAGGAGAAATGCAGTGATGAATGAACCGCCATGGAACTCAAGTTGCAACACTTCTTTGTGACATTTGTGCATGGTTTACAATGACAGTGGTTTGTTACGATTGCAAGTGTTGTCAGTGTCCTTACATGCAGTGCAACAACAACCTCGACAAAGTAATTGCTCTAATGAGGTAGATAGCAGATTAATATCTGAAAGCGGCCAACAGCATTACTTAGGCTGCCAATCACACTACTGCACGCGCTCCTGGTTCACATACTGTTTTCTTTTTGGACTGGACTCATACTCCATAGCCAGCAAGCAGTGCAGACATCTCAAGGATACAGACTTTTCTTGGTGGAAACCAAATTTTGAACAATTAATTGGGCATACAGTTACTGGCCTTTTTCTGTTTGAACCCAAAGGTGCAGTGTCTAGACATACCAGTGGTTGGACTCTCTACACATGCTGGTTCTATAACTTCGATAACAGACAACTCAGTCAGGCTTGCAAATCTTGAACAGCACTGATGCCGATGTCTAACGATCTTGGCTATGCAAGTCTTGAAAACTAATGGGCTCTACATTTGTGTTTTCTCCTATGAGTGCAGAAACATAAAAAGTGTAGGAGCATTACGTTTTGTTTTATGCTTTTGCAATCCAAGAAGTTGTTGATCAGAGGAAGAAAGTTCTTATCTTTGAATAAGAAGTCACATAGGAAAGTACAAATCTTTCCAAGTATCTGCTCCAACCATAACTTTTGTGGAAAGAACCAGTGCAGAAGTAGTGCGATATAGTCAACCAATGAGTACCAAGACTGCTATCATGAATGGCGATTAACTGCAGCACAATGGCTTTTCATTTCTTAGCATAGTGCAGTCGACTAAAAGAACATGTGATTTTGTGAAACAAACCAGGACCACATGTGGCCAACTATTACCACAGGTGCACATGTACACCAAGTTTAATGGAATAATATTTTTTTCGGGCACAGAAACAGATTCTGTGCAAAAACTGCAGAACTGGCCTAGCTACATAAGGATCACTTAAGAAAGCTTGACATATACATTTCCTATGACGCCGGGCCGTCAACACATTGGCTGCGCTGAAATCATAGCATCTGCCATGCTTGAGACCAGAACCACGACAGAAACCGCCACGTTCTAATCTAGTGATCGCCTCTTTCAATGCGGAAGCAATGCCCCAGACTCCATCTCGTGCCTGTGACAAAACGTGAAATACTTCATTCACGCAATCTTATAGTCCCGAAAATTATTTGCTTATGACTGTTTCAAACTGCACACAGCATTGCAAAGCAGTGCAGTGACATCGCACTTAATTTTACACAATAGCGTATACAGCTCGTTCGGTCAAGAAGCCATTGCTGTGACCTAGGATTGACAGCAAGGCCTCACAAACTTGATGAAAATATTCCCAGAAGTTTCAAACGAGCATTTATTTGCACGGCGAGAGACCGTCTGCTAGATTTTTGTAAAAAGCATTCAGAAATACACAGTGATCAAAATAATTAATATTTTATATTCCCAAAACATTGTGTTTAAAGTTAGAACATATTAAGCAACACAAAAAGCATAAGAAGTTGTGTTATTCAATTTTCTGGAGGGTGACTATTGGTGCCGAGGGGATGCACTCACAACGGTAAAATGTCAACTAGCCGCTTTGTACGAAACATGGAGTCCTTCCTCCATGGCACGAAAGCAGCCGAAGCAGCCAATTCCACCCAATGTTATTGTCTTTTACGTGGCATCTAAAAATCAAGTTACTGTGCGGTTGACCTAAGTGCACAGAAAAATTTGAACGAAGGCAATGAAGGCTACGTGCCTGCCGAGCAAACTTGCAAGGAGCGATTGGTAAGAAATCAATGAAAAAAACTTGTCTTGTTCGGTGCTTACGTTTGAAAATGCCAAATGGTGAAGTGTTGCAGTATTTGATGTGTGGCCGTATGTTTCTTTTTCCTTGGGGAAATAGAAGACGACCACGAAGTGCGATTTGCTGGGAAAAATGAAGTGCTTTGCCTGCATAAGCCGGTGTTGTTTATGTGTAGCTGTTGCACTGAGGTGACCACAGAAACCCACCCCTTCTGCGCGCTAAGTTAGCAGATTGGCATTCGCTTACCATCGGTTGTGCGATGCCGATGTGTGCTTGTTGCCAACGGCAGCTTGAAAGCTGCCCGTGGCAATTAACCGCAGTGCACATAGCACCTGCTGCTGAACCGATAACGTGCTCGCACACGCACCTAACAGTTCACCGGAGACTTCGTCGTACAGCCATTCCACAGTCTGCTTCTACAGTCGAAAAAAGGCGTTAAAACAGCTCGTCCGGCAGGTCAAACACGTCTTCATGCGCCCTCCTTCGCCGTTGCTCGCACCGGCGCAACCACCTCAGTTGTATCGCCGCGTTCACCGCCGCCATTTTCTGTTCCAAACGCAACAGTCAAGTTGACCGCCTCGAAGCGATTACAAAAAAAAAATCAATTTTCACCTGCGTAATTAGGTGTGCAAGCCATCACTTCTGCCACATCCGTGACGTAATCTGCAGCCACCCATGATGCAAAAAAGCAATATGGCCGCCAGCCGCGACCGATAAATAGGATTGAGGCTAACTGACCGTTCTCGACAAGTTTTGGCAACTTTGCTATTTGAAAGTTTTGTAATACGGCCCCAGGACTCTTGCAAACAATATCTGCAGAAAGCATGGGCAATGCCCAAGACCGTTCTGTGCTTGCATCGACAGGCACCATGTGATTTGGGAAGGACTACAATGAGAACATGCCACAATGTGGGCAGGTAAAAACAGGCACAGTCATTGCCATAGCATCATTACAATGATAATGGGAGCATGACTGCAAGGGCACTGGAAACATCAGGCACTTAAAAGGGAATTCATTTCAGAGCTGAAATGAGCCTGTGCTAATATGCAAATATATTAAATTATGAGAATGTCAAGGAGACTACACCATGCTCTCATCTGTTATGCTTCATGCTTACTAGTCACATTTCTCACAAGTTAGCTTAAAGAGGGTAAAAAGCAGCACAACAAAAGTCAACAACAAAAAACCTTACTGGACTTTTGAATTGCTAATAAAGTTTTGAAATCCACAGATGTAAGGGTGTGTCACAAGCGAAAAATAAAAGAGGGATGAGTAAAACACTGGACGTAAGGAAAGGCATGTTAATTGGCACATGGCACTTTGAAAGAAAGAGAAGAGGGAAGAGAGTGCAGTCGTATTTTTGGAAGAGATGGAGAAGACGACGACGAAACTGAAAACAAGGTGGAAGTAAAGAAAGATGAAGTGGACGTATAAAAGGAGGGATGGCGATGTAGACAGGAGGAACGTTCTAGGTGCGGACGTTGGCGCATGGCCATCAGCTGCAGCAGGAGGTGTTAGATCGCGAGGCCTACTGACCTGGCGTGGTCCCCACCAGCTGATGCTCCGGACCTGTGGATCACGACGCTAACCCCGTCTTCGGAATGCGGGCCCTGTGTCAACGCCTCCGGACTGACGCTTAGCCTGCGGCTGTTGCTATCTGCCAGACCTCGTCATCAGTACGAAGATGCTCCAACGCCGACATCCAGCTAAGGCGACGTGGCAGCACCGACTCCCGTTGTTGCACCAATCAGTATGAGGCCTGCACGATAAAGGAAATGATTGATTTACTGTCTGAAGTGTTAGAACGTATGATGGCATGCAGCCGAACGACGCGTGACGCCGGCACGCGGAGGGAGCTCAATTCGGCTGCACTTCGGCGTCATCATCTTCAGCAGTTGGTGCTGCTCCTGCTGCGTAAGGCCGCCGCTGCTGCTACACTTTCACCTGATCCTCCTCAACACTCTTCTCATATAACAGCGGCGTCTCTTGAAACAAGGCACCGCCTGAGTTTATGTCCGTACTCCGCATCTGAGAGAGCGTACAAACCACCCGCATTTGGTAGCAAGACTGTATGAGTGCGACTTTGTGGTTTATGCGTGAGGACCATTAGTGTGATAGGAATGCGGTGTTTTCCGTTGTGTTATTATGGTGTATGTGTAGTGCGCTGTTTTTTGTTGTTGTTTAGTCAGGCATAAAGAGCGTCTTGAGTTTCCCCTTTGAAGCCTTCTCTCTGCTTTATAGGCTTGCACACATACAGAGCGCTTACCATTCCACACCATAAGCACACTTGTGTGACCGGGTGCAAGGCTTTTACGAACACCTCTCTGAGCCACTCTGAGCTACGTAATCAGTGTAAAATCTAATGCACAGCAAATGGCTGCATAACATTCTAATGCAGATCGCACTCAAAAACGCATAATAAGAAGCAGTGGGAATGTTACAGGGCTGACTAATAGGCAAAGTATGGTTGGATGTGAGAAAATCCTTCCTCAGCACCAGTTTGCGATACCACTCTCCAAGAAGCCAGAGCAGCTCAGAAACTTCAGTAGCAGAAACACACTCAACAAGTAGAATAAACACTGAGTGTCATATTTTTCGATGGACAAACATTGCCATGTACACAGACCAGGTAGGACCATTCAACCAAGGCTACCCATATTGACATTCCATAAGCATTACTTGTACCGTGGTATTGTACTCTTCTGCACTACAAAAAAAACATGAGGGGAGGAACTGGGTCTAGAAATGTGTAGAGCTAAAATTTTTGTATAAAAGGTAACACCTGCACAATATTACACTTCTACTCTAGAAGCAGTTTCTACAGTTGCAATACACACACAACAGTTAGAAACATGCAGTCATTCACCAAGTTCACTCAGTACACATCACATCGCAACATGTCACAATGATTGAAGTGACCCCTCCTTCCCTACTTATAAAAACAGAAGTGCAATACCAGCCTCCTTCTTCACCCAGGCAGTGACATGCAAGGCACAACAGCAGAATGAACACGGGGGCAATGCTTGTGAACTTGATTCATTTCAACCTCGAGAAATTCTTGTATCTTGGGCTCGCCAATTAAAAGGTGGTCCTAGTTTTGCAGACATAGATTCTTATGCATCTCAGGACAACGGGGGTACCAAGATAAGAATAGACATGTTCTTGGAGGTGGGTCCAGTACCGACTGTTCTGTAGCTTTAAACGTTGAGAGAGAAAATTGTACAACACAGCTGCGAGCCCTGAAGATCTTCTGAAAGGCTATGCAGTGCAAGGAGCCAAATAGTAAGGAAGTGGTGCTGTTGCACCTGACTGCCGGAGGCACTTATGCTTTTTTATTAGGCATCTAAATAGTAGGTAACGCTATCCACCGCACTTCATTCAAACAGTGTCAGTCAATGACAGGCCTGGATGAAAGACATGTGCACCACAGCATTGCAAAAGGGTGCCGTACCAGGCTTATTTTGCAGCAGGACGCAGACCTCATTTGCAAAGATGATGTGGTGGGCTAGAGAGCTGCAGCGGAGGCAACAGTTTATGTCTACTATTTCGTTGAATGGACAGCTTCACGCTTGATCAGCCTGAACAAGGGAGCCTGGAAAGGGCATTCACACGGCTGTGACTGCAACGGTTCAATTGAGCACAAGGCCTCGGTTGGCAAGTCTGTACATAATGCAATAAGACTTTCTGACGGGATAGTTGGTACATATTCATTTCTGGAGGCTGTGCGCTAAAAAAAGACGTTCACACGAGAAAGGAGACAACAGGAAAGAAGCGCAAATTTCAACTTTAATGACGACAAAAGAAGCCAGGCGCACTTATATATCCCCTGTTATCCAGAGATAAGCTGCATGAGCTAGAGCATCAACCTAATCACCAAACACGAGAAAGAGCAAAGGGGGATTTTTCAGTGAGATTAAAAAACTATAAAGGTGAACATATCAATACGTGCCGAGGTATGGGCTAACAACAATGCATTATAACATGAGAATACAGATCTGCATGAAAGATGTTAATGAAAAAGAAGTGCGTAACAGCATGAAAATATGAATAACAAAAAATTTCTGACAAACAAAGAAAAGACGGGAGACGGGAGAAAAACCGTGTAAAGGGCGGCAGAAAAAGTAAAAGGCACATTAAAACTTCTAAAACCAACTAAAATACATAGGAGCGAATGGTTTGAGAGATTAGATATAACTATCCAAATAGGATAGTTCATTCCTAGAAAGGTTAATAGATGGAGTGCTAACGCACTTGTCTTTTCTTAGGTCAATGAAAAAAGCCTCAATTACTTCTCTCTCCGTCTTGTCTGGGGCCTTAGCTAGAAACTTTGTTTCATTAAACTTGGGGTAGCAGTTTTTGCAATTGTTACAGTGTAACGGAAGGTTACCTCCAGATCTGTTCTTCAGGGTGACATTGTGCTTGCGGGCGCACTCATTAAAACATTTCCCGGTTTGCCCCACATACACTTTGCCGCACGTCAGGGGGATCTCGTACACATCATTGGCAGTGCATTGGTTGTATACAATGTGATGTTTGATATTACAGACCTTCTTAACAAGCTTCTTGGTCACCATCGGACATAATTTTGCTAGTTTGCAGGGAGCCGAAAAAACCAGCTTAACCCCGTGACGAGACGCAACTTTCTTCAAATTGTGCGAGAGACTGTGCAGGTAAGGCATTACCTGCACAGGTTTCTGTTCTGTGGTTTTAGCTTGGTGTGAATTTTTTACCTTTTTCAAAAGGTTTTCAGACATGCCGGTGACCAGGTGGGCTGGGTAACCTGCAGATAAAATCCGGTCAATCTGGGACTGGAAGCTTTCCCCTATATTGTGGGCGCATGATTTTTCTAATGCGGATTTCATGCAAAGGAATACTATGCCACGCTTGACCAGCTAGGAGTGGGCACTGTCATAATTCAAAAGTGGTTTCTTTGAGCGCGGCTGATAAGCCCAACACACATGCGCATTTGTAAAAATAAGTTGAAGGTCCAGAAACTGGAGTCGATCATTTTCTGCCCGTTCATGCGTGAATTTTAGGCCCCTTGATAAAGAACCAAAGGCCGTGAGAATTTGATTTATAAGTATATCTGCGGCACAGTGTGTAGGCACATTAAGAAGGATAAGATAGTCGTCGACGTATCGAAAAATACGTGCTATCCCTGTTTCCTTCAAGCTGGCTTCAATGCGACGGTCAAATGACGCCAGAAAGATTTCACATAGGACCGGAGCAACTGACGAACCTATACATATTCCCGCCTTTTGTAAGTAAAATTCTTCCCAGAAGCAAATAACAGTAGAATCCAAATAAAACTCTAGGAGGTCCAGAAATTTAACTGTTGTGACACCAGTGGAATTCTGAAACCTGACTTCGCCATCTTTCGCCATCTAACTGCGCTTCTTTCCTGTTGTCTCCTTTCTCCTGTGAACGTCTTTTTTTAGCGCACAGCCTCCAGAAATACATAATGCAGAGCCAGGTCAGGGTCTGTGCAGACCGCAAGAAAGGTGATGACTGATGATCACCACTGTGTGGCTATACTCAAATTGTCAAACACATGTGTTGGACGTCTGTCAGTAATTCCCAGCTTGGTGAAAGCATAATTGCAGACCAGCAGACAATTGGGTTGTACTTTGTAATGAGCTGGTATTGCCATTGTGTTTGTCGTTGATGAATGCATTCATGATTGCTCAGCTCCATGGGTCCCAAGACAGGTGCCTGCTACCTCGTCTGGTACCAGTTGTGGGGTGTTCCTCGAAGTTTACTGCTGGCAATGCAAACCACGAAGCAAACTGCAGCATACATTAAATGTCTTCGATTCAGAGCTGTACAGTTTGCTTGTGACAGTTTGTGAACAGTGGCAAGCTGTATGATACATGGTCGCTTGTATTTTTGGGAAAATATGGAACCAGGTACTGCAGGCGACAACATTCGTGAAGGGGCACTGCAAAGTTCTGCAAGTGCTTTGGCTGCATGAAAAATATTCGACTAGTGGCAACGTGCAGAACTGCATAGTTGTGGGGTGCCGTTATTCCTAAGCAACGAAGACGTAGCTGAACCACAAGTTTATAAAACGGCTTGCCATTCTCAGGGACATAGCTTGCGGGGAAGTAGAATTCCACACTTTCCCAATTGTTCTTCCCATCAAAGATTTCTAGCTTGCCAAGCAAGCCAGCACAATATTAGTGGATGTGAATAATCCTTGTCATGCGGGGTTGAATGTCATACAGACTATGAGCGACGCAACAGGCACTCCTTTCCTGTTGTCTCCTTTTTCCTGTGAACGTCTTTTTTAGCGCACAGCCTCCAGAAATGAATATGTACCAACTAGCCTGTCAGAAAGTCTTAAAACTAAATAACAGTGGAGAGCTCCAGATTAATTTCAACCGCAGCGGTGGCAAGTCATGAAGATTAAATGCAAGAAAGCCTGTAAGCTGTGCGGTGTCAGTGCATGTCAAAAAACCCCAGATAATGTCAACAGATTCCAAGCAACAGATGTAGCTCAGAAGGACATCAGAAATAGGTCTCACTGTCACTACAGTACCCACTGCTATGAGCACTGCAGATTGTAGTGCAGGTCCTACGGCCTGCAGTACTCGTAGCAGTCCCCATTCACATGGCCCTTTGTACCGCAGTGATGGCACGCATTAATGATGTGCCTGGTTGGCACCCTTGAGAAAGGAGCAAGGATGCCTGGTCCATACACCTTTTCCAGGCTCCTGACGAGGATCTCAGCCAGCTCCTCCGCTCCTTCACCAGCCGACAGATGGTATCCATCGGCGCCAAAAAGGTGCCTCTTTGGTAATTTACGTGCATCTAAGAAGCGATGCTGAAAATAAAATATAATTTGTTCAGAAATAGGGCAAATTGAGGCAATACGTCAAACATGGTATGGTATCTAGGGTTAGCGTCCAAAACTGACTTGAGGTATGAGGACTGCTGCAGTGGAGGGTTTCAAATTAACCTCGACCATTTGCAATGTCACATATGAGCACACTGGCGCCATTTTGTTACCGGCTCGGTGAGCGTGAGCAACCAGCGCGGGGAAACATTTAAGATATCACAACAGTATAGAGCTACAGTAAAATTTTACCTTTCTAGTATATTTTTGAAGTAAACAACTCATGAACAGGCAGAAACAAAGCCGACCACACAAACATAGCACTTGCTTAAAACAGAATTAACTCAAACACGTGAAATTTCTGGCATATAAAACACATATCAGATCAAAACCTCAGTACGCCAGTCCCATCTGGAACCCACCTCAGATACACCTAACAAATGTGCTCGAATCAATTCAAAGCCATGCCGTCCATTTCGTGCATCATGCCCCGTACCCTTATTTCATCAGCATTTTATCTCTGAAGGACAGCCTTGAAAGCCTCTTACTTTGACGCCGCATTACCAGCCTTTCTTTGGTGCACAAAATTCTTTGCAGTTCACTCAGTCAAGCACCTTACGTTGTGCATCGCACCCACATATCTCACCACGCTGTGCATCCGTTTCAGATAACTCGGCCTGTTGCTCACACATTTTCAGGATCTTTTTCCCCCGAGCATTTGTGGACTGCAATGCCCACATCACATGCCCATTTTCATTTCTTGAAGCCTTGACAATGCATTTTCAAATGCAATGCCTGTACTCATATCTTTTCTTAAATATCTATAACCCCAACCCTCATATAATACCTGCATAGGTGGTAGTTGAGGAAAACAAAGTGAAGATAAAATGTCTGAACATATATTGACGGCAGGTCACCAAGAAGACACGCTGGGATAAATACTTTAATGCCTGCATGTGCCCCTTAGCTAGGCGAGCTCTGCATCATGACAGCGAGCATATACTGATGCAGTCACCACCTCTTGGTACAGCCTTCTGATTTTCTATAGTTTTCTGCTCCTATTTACCTTCATGTTTTTCAGAATGAATCTGCAAACCGACATAAATGCACCCACTGGTACTGCAATGTGCAGCCATGCATCCTTCATGGGCAGTTTTAACCTTGCTGGCAGGCCTACTGAGAATTTTATAATGACATCAGCTACTCTATCGAATGTACTACTTGCCGTGAGTGAGAGACAAGACCCTGCACTCCTATGAACACTCAGTCAGTTAACAGATATCATGATTGTACGTATGTTGCCCAGCATTTTAGGTGCTGAAAAATCAAACTTAACAACGCCCAACCTCTTGAGATTGTGTGGCAGAGTGTGAAGGTAAAAAATTACAGCATCAGTGTGTTCTGCCTTTTCTTTAAAGCTGTGAGCAAACTGCATTCACAAAACGTGATGGCTCCAGCACATATTCTTCAATGCAAATGAGAATATAAGTTGGGCAACTGGCACATGTCACCTTCATGCATAGCTGCTGAAACCTTTTGTCTATTTTGTCAGAGCAAGACCTCTTCAAAGAAACCTAAACAATATATAATCAATGTTCTTTTCATAATTTTGTAATGTGTGCAACTGAATAGTGCAGGTAGCCGTGTCACTATGTGTTGTCAAGAGTTGTTACTAAGAGTTCGATTAGTGAGCACTGTTGTGCCCAGACAACCAGCCCGGATTCTACATTTACAAGATGCACAATTTCTCTTACAAACGCCCTTGGACAAGCCGGGTGCTGCGCCGCAAGGCAACAGCGCCCTAACACTCCCTGGACAAACTAAGATGCTGCGCCGCTGGGCAGCGGCGCCTTATGGAGAAGCATCAGCGAGCAACATGTCCAAACGTGTTGCAACATTGCTAGACAGCCAGGCGCCGGTTCCCTTTCCCCCTGGGAGTCACCGCGCGCGGCAAACTAGAAGCGGGTGGCCAGCGCGGTCGCTGGTTGGACCTCTCGGACGGCTGTCAGGTGCTCGCTTTTTTTTGGTGCGTTTGTGTGACGACCGTTTCTCGGGGCTATATAAGCCCCAACGCTGCCGCCTGGAGAGGACTCCGGACTCCGATCTTCCGAGCTCGTGCTGAGTGTGCCGCTCCCGAGTGGAGTGTGATGTCACTGATGTGTGACACGTTGGAGCCTCGCCGGACGTCACCGTGCGAGAACAGTCGCGTTTGCTGCTAGCTCTCGGCCCCTGTGCCGATTTCGTCTTGCATAATGCTCTGTACATAATGTATAAAACCCCTTTCGTTGTTCTCATCGACGCCTGACTCGGAGTCTTCGCTACCAACTGAGAGCTGGCGACGCTCTGTCACAAAACGGGTGGCGAGCGTTACGGGACCACCTCAAAGTCGCAACACTGGATGGCAGCTACGGGATTGACCGACATCAGCTACCTCGGCGCGGCGAGTGCCTGATGTTTACCTCAAACACCAGACTTTCTCTGACACAGGTTATTGTAGCTTAGAGAAGGACTCGGTGTAGCATTGCGTTAACCTTGTGTGTTTCAAGCCTAGTAAGACTGTTTTGAAAACCAAGGGATGCTGAGGGGGTAAACAGGGCAGTGTGTGAAATACTTGCGCGTGTCTCACTAGTAACGTTAGAGTAGCGTACGGCAAGTATATTAAAAAAGTGTAAACAGCAAGAGGACAGTGTGAACGATGAAGAAGTACAAGGTCAAAGAACTTCTCCAAATTTGTGAGGAGTTGGGCATTGAGTTGGGCTCAGCAAAAAGAAAGAATGCGATCCTTGAGTTCATGAGGACTGGGGACGTAACGGCTGAGGAAGCCGAAGAGGCCTGGGCGGATATCAATGAACGGTGGGAGCACAAGGAAAAAGGTCGCGAGGAGGAAGAAAAACGTCGCGAGGAGGAAAAGGTAGAAAAACGTCGCGAGGAGGAAAAGGAAGAGAAACGTCGCGAGGAGGAAAGGGAAGACAACCGCCGCGAGGAGGAAAACGAAGAAAAACGTCGCGAGCACGAATTTAAAATGAAAGAGTTGGAGGCCCGAATTAGCTCGCCGGCGCCTAGTCTCGCTTCTAACGGTCCAAGAATACGCGATCAACTTCCACCCTTTGTCGTCGGAGAGGATATGGCCAAATACCTCGTAAAATTTGAGCATTTGTGCGAACGGAATGGCATTGAGCGATCCCTCTGGGCACAGAATCTGTTAGCCTTGCTTCCTGGGGAGGCATCGGACGTAATAACTTGCTTATCGAAAGAGGCGGTTCGAAAGCTACAGTGACGTGAAGGAAGCGCTACTGCGGAAGTACAAATTGTCGCCCGAAGCTTTCCGGCAGAGGTTCCGGTATGCAAAAAAGGGCAGGGAGTCGAACGTTCACTTCGCGTTTCGTCTAAAAGCTGACCTGGTGGAATGGCAGAAAGGCGAGGATGTTTTCGACGACCGCGATAAAATCGTCGAATGCATCGCGCTAGAGCAGTTCTACTGTGGCATTGATGAGGATGTCAGGCTCTGGCTGCAATATAGGCTAAAGGAGGTTAAGCTAAGCAAGGCAGCAGAGTTAGCGGAAGAGTATTACACCCGCCGCAGCTTGCACAACAGGGCAGTGCGCGTAGAAAAAACAGACAGGAGAGATGGTTTTTCAGGAAGTCCGACGAACGGAAGCAAATCAACCGTCGCGAGTCTCGGAAAGACGAGTCCCTTACCAAAGAAACTGTAAGGGAAGGACAGAATGCATCTCAGAAGGCTAACGATGGTCCCAAGCAGCGAAACGATGCGACGCGTTCTTTTGAAAAACGGAAGCCGTTAACCTACTACAACTGCCAAAAGCAAGGGCACATCTCGGCGAACTGCCAAGAGAAAATTGCTTTTGCAACAATACGGGAAACAAACAAAAACATGCGACTATTGGAGCCATATATGCAGGAAATTATGGTAAATGGCAAGAAGTGCAGAGCACTTCGGGACTCGGCAGCAACTATGGACGTTGTCCACCCGTCTTTCGTCTCCTCGAGTGATTTTACGGGAGAATGCGCTTGGATACGGCAAGTGGCCGAGGAGGAGAGTGTCTGTCTGCCGATCGCAACAGTTATCGTTGAAGGAGAGTTCGGGAAACTTAACACAGAAGCCGCTGTGTCTGCCGCCCTCCCGGAGAATTTTCCCTACCTCTTCTCAAATAGATCGGAGCAGCTGCTGAAGGATCAGGGCAAATCATTCTTCGCCGACGTGGCGTACATGGCTCTCACGCGATCCAAAGCGCGTCAGCTGTCGAAGGAACTTGACTTGGCGGCGGTGAGCGAACAGCGGGGCGGCACACGGACCGATCAAGGTAATTTGAGTGGCGAGCAGGCACGGGAGATGCAGAGCTCGGAGGCTGGCCTGGGCGAGCGTGGCCTGGAAGTTACTGGGAGTGACACGTGCAGTGTTAGTCCCGATGTAGACACGACGCCACAGTTAGGCGACGCGGGCTCCACACTCGCTCCAGTTTCCGCCATGGCTGGCAGGAGCTAGCTGCAGTTGAAAAGGAAACTGATTCGCGAGCAGCAGGAATATTGCTCCATAGCCGATCTGATGAAGAGCGTCAGACTGGGGGTGGAGAAAAAGAGGGTTTCATTTTACAAGAAATCTGGCTTATTGTACCGCTGCTACACGGATAAGCAATGTCGCAAATATGAGCAGCTTCTGATTCCTCGGAAATATCGCCGTCAGTTACTGGAACTCGCGCACGAAAATGCGCGGGCTGGGCACCTTGGCTTAAAAAAGACAAAGGCTAGAATGGCTCAGGAGTTTTATTGGCCGTATTGTTGGAAGAATATCGAACAATTCGTGCGCTCTTGCGACACCTGCCAGAGAGTCGGCAAATCCACTGACAAGTGGAAGGCACCGATGAAATTAATGCCAGTCATAACAGAACCTATTCGGCGACTGGTAATCGACATTGTAGGTCCTCTGCCAGAGTCAACGAACGGTTGTAGGTATGTTCTGACCGCCCTGTGTGTCGCGACAAAGTTACGAGAGGCGGTACCTCTTAAGGAGCTAAATTCCTCACAGGTCGTAGACGCTCTGCTCTCAATGTTCGCACGCGTCGGGTTCCCTTCCGAGATTCAGTGCGACAACGGCAGCGTCTTCACCAGCTGCCTAACTTCTACTTTTTTGGAAAGATGCGGCATTAAAGTGGTGCACAGTTCTATCCATCACCCACAGTCTAACCCAGTAGAGCGAATGCACTCGGTGTTGAAGCGAATATTGAGAGCTCTGTGCTTTGAGCGTCATTGTGACTGGGAGGCCTGCATTCCCGCAGCTATGTTCGCCTTGAGATCTGCTCCCCATGAGAGCACAGGCTTTAGCCTCGCGGAGATTGTATATGGCCGGAGCCTAACTCCGCTGCGCATGCTACGAGAGTTTTGGGAGGGCAGTGACGACGACCCAAATGTAGTCTCCTACGTCCTCGACCTCCTCCAGAGGCTCGGGAAAACAAAAGATATTGTAGACAACCACATGAAGGCGGCGCAAACCTTATCAAAGGAATACTACGACAAGTCAGCAAAAAAACGCACTTTAGAAGTGGGTAGTGTTACGTCTCGCCTACCTACGACGCGCGGTATAGCCGGCGCGGATGCAACGGACGCCGCGGCTTCGTTCATCGCGGCCGCAACGCCTCCCGCCAAGCGCGTCCAGGCATGTTTCAGTGCCACGTGTCGTCGTGCGTGCGTGTGTGTGTGTGTGCATGTTTTGCCCACGCTTGTCAAAGCGCGGCAGCCGGGGAGAGGAGCTCCTCAACTGGGAGGCGAGGAGGTCTGACCGGCGCCGGCCTGGCGGACGCGCCCGTCACGCCTGAACTTGTTCAAGCGTCGCCGTATCGGATGACTCTTCCCAAGCCGTTCCCTCTTGCCCTCGACTCCGTGGGTATAAAGCGAGCTGCCCCGGACGCCAACGAGAGACTTCGATTCCTTCCTTCGAGTAACGTGGTCGCCCTGACCGGCTGCTCTTTTGCGATGCCAGAATAAACAAGTTGTTCTGTTGCCAGTCGACTCATCCTTTGCCGGGACCTTCGGATGTTTCCAGCTTTGCCCCAGGCCGCCAGGCCAACGCTACCCTTGGGGCTTGCAACCCAGATGCAACAACTGGTTGCCAGCGGTGAGATCCCGACAACGGAGGCCAGCAGCGAAGATATGCGTTCAACTGTATGCTGAGCAGCACAACGACCATCCGGGAGCAGTGCAACGAGCCCTGTGTGATGACTGGTTGCCTGCAGCGGAACGACTGCGCTGAATTCTTGGCTGCGAGGTTTGGTGAGTGCGGGACTTTCTTCTTCTGAGTTTTGCCAGGCTTTTGTTAGTGTCAGAAACAGAGCTGGTAATTGTGGTTGTCGTTGCTGCCGGGTTAGTTTGCGGCAAGACAATAGTATGCAGTAGAGAAAGCAGCATTCGGAGCAGCCATGGATTTGAAGTCGTTGCGCAAACCGAAATTGCTGGAGCTTGCAAGAGAGTTGGGTCTTGATGTCTCAGACAAACTCAGAAAACCAGAACTGCTAAGGGCGATTCTTGAGTTGGAGGCTGAGGATGACGAGCTGTCGGAATGCCTTGAGACCATTGAGGAGAGGGAACAAAAAGAGAAAGAGGAGCGCGAACGTAAAGAACAAAAAGAGAAAGAGGAGCGCGAACGTAAAGAGCAAAAAGAGAAAGAAGAGCGCGCTTTGGAAATGAAGCGTCTCGAGGTAGAGATGGAACGCGCTCGTAATGGAAGTCAGGCACACGGTGCAGGAGAACGGGTATCGTTCAAAATGACTGACCTGATGCGGCCGTTTAAGCTTGGAGAGGACATTGGTTTGTTCCTGGTTAACTTTGAGCGAACGTGCGAGAAGCAGGGGTTCTCTCGGGAAACGTGGCCACAGCGCTTGCTCACTTTGTTACCCGGCGAGGCGGCCGACGTAGTCGCTCGCTTGAAGAGAGAGGAGGCAGAGGATTTCGACCAAGTGAAATCGAGTCTGCTAAAAAAGTACAGGCTGTCAGCGGAGGCGTTCCGTCGGAAGTTTCGGGAAAATGAAAAAGGCAGAAATGAGTCATATACAGAGTTTGCCTACAGGCTTATGTCAAACATGCAGGAGTGGCTCAAAGAAGAGAAAGCGTTTGGTGACCACGAGAAAATTCTGCAGTGTTTCGGGCTGGAACAGTTTTATAGTCGGTTACCTGAGAACGTGCGGTACTGGGTCTTGGATAGGCCAGACGTTAGTACAGTGGCTAAAGCCGCCGAGCTAGCCGAGGAGTTTGTGACGCGTCGGGCTCGCGGAGCTAAGGACGGTCAAAAGGGTGAATTTGGCTCCAAGTCTGAGAGGCCGAAGTTCACACCCATGAGAGCAAGGGGGGACACGCGTAGTGCGGATGCGAGTGAAAGCAGTCCGACCGAACGTAAGGAGACGGCGGCAGCCGAAGCCGAACGCAGAAAGCGGTTCGAGGCGAGGCAAGCGCGCGTGTGTTATACGTGCCAGAAGCCGGGTCACTTTTCGGCGCAGTGTCCAGAAACAAAAACAAAAGTCGTGTTTTTGTCATTATGCAGCACTGACGAGAACATGAAGCTTCTCGAGCCTTACATGCGAGACTTCCTCGTGAACGGGAAAGAGTGCCGAGTGCTTCGTGATTCCGCAGCTACAATGGATGTAGTTCACCCCTCTTACGTAGAACCCGATATGTTCACGGGCGAGTGCGCATGGATCAAGCAAGCCGTGGAAGCTCACAGCGTGTGTCTGCCCGTAGCAAAAGTGCTCATTGAAGGACCTTTCGGAGCAATTGAGACGGAGGCAGCAGTGTCATCTATGCTGCCCCCCCAGTACCCGTACCTATTTTCGAACCGGTCCGATCACCTCCTGCGCGAGAAGGGTCTTTTGTTTGGTGAGGCTAGCGTTCAGGCCTTAACCAGATCGAGAGTTCGGGAGCTCGCTGCAAAGGCGGTAGTTGCGGGGCCGACGTTGTCGAGCAATGAGAAAGGGTCGGAGGCGCAGCAAGCTGATATTCAGAGCACGTCCGAACTGAATAAAATTGAGCCTGTAGCGCTGAAGGCACCAGGTACTGGAGAGGAAATGCCCGACACGGGAAAATTAGAAGAGCTATCTACAGATTTGCTCATCGCGCCTACGTCCGATGGACTTAATAGGTTGCTAAAAGTCAGCCGGTCGGCTTTGATAGCAGAGCAAAAAAAGGATGGCAGCCTAGAAAACATGCGCTGCAATGTCAAAGAAGGTATCGCCAAGAAAAATGTTCGTTTTGTGGAAAGAGGTGGGGTCCTGTACCGGAAGTATCTAGACCGCAGAGGAGTCGAGTTCGATCAGCTGATCGTGCCTCAGTGCTACCGTCAGGATCTGTTGCGCTTGTCGCATGGCGGTTCGTGGTCCGGACACCTAGGAGTTAAGAAGACTAAGGACCGTCTCTTGCAAGAGTACTATTGGCCAGGGTGTTTTCGTGACGTAGAAACCTTTGTGAGGACATGTGACACCTGTCAGCGGGTTGGCAAACCAGGGGACAAATCGAGGGCGCCGTTGAAGTTGGTACCTATCATTACGGAGCCTTTTAGACGGCTCGTTATTGATACAGTGGGACCTCTGCCGGTAACAGCCACGGGGTACAGACACATTTTGACTGTGATCTGCCCAGCGACAAAGTTCCCTGAAGCAGTGCCGCTTAAAGATCTCAGCTCAGTTGAGATAGTCAATGCACTACTGTCCATATTTGCGCGAGTTGGTTTTCCTGCGGAAATCCAGTCAGATCAGGGCACAGTGTTTACCAGCGCTTTGACGACAGCCTTTCTCGAAAGGTGTGGGGTAAAGCTGTTACACAGCTCAGTGTACCACCCCCAGTCGAATTCCGTTGAGAAGCTCCACTCCGTCATGAAGCGCGTGTTGAGAGCATTGTGTTTTGAGCAACAAAGTGATTGGGAGCTGTGTCTGCCTGGGGTGATGTTTGCATTAAGGACCGCGCCGCATGCGGCTACGGGGTTTTCGCCAGCTGAGCTGGTGTACGGTCGCTCGCTGCGGTCTCCGCTTCGCATGCTTCGAGACTCGTGGGAAGGCAGGGGCGACGACCCAGTCGTGGTCGAGTACGTGCTTAGTCTCCTCGAACGCTTAAGAAGGGCACAGGAGTTGTCAGGTGAAGCAATGGCAAAGGCCCAGCAGAGAGCCAAGGTTTATTATGATCGGACAGCCAGGGCCCGTCGTTTTGAGGTGGGCGATGAGGTGATGATATTGCGCACATCGCTAAAAAACAAACTCGACGTGCAGTGGGAGGGCCCAGCACGGATTGTTCAAAAACTGTCGGATGTTAACTACGTGGTGAGTCTGCCAGGAAAACGGAAAGCACAGCAAGTTTACCACTGTAATCTGCTCAAACCCTATAGACAACGGGAAGCAGTGGTGTGTATGATGGTAAACGTTCCCGAAGAGCTTCCGGTCGAGCTTCCGGGACTAGGCTCAGTGACGAACAGGGAAGACACTGATCAGGTCATTAGTGACTTAATCATTAAAGCACCGCTGTCAGCTGAGCAGAGAACCGAACTACACCAACTCTTACAAGAGTTTCAAGGTCAGTTCTCTGAGAGGCCTGGTAGGACTTCTGTCCTTACTCATGATATAGAACTTACCTCGCCAGAGCCAGTACGATCCAAGGCGTACCGGGTGTCACCCCGCCAGCGCGATATTATGGAGGCTGAGGTAAAGAAAATGCTACAGCTCGGTGTTATTGAGGCGGGTGAGAGTGATTATACCTCCCCTTTGATTTTAGTTGAGGTACCGGGCAAGGAACCTCGTCCTTGCGTCGACTACCGCAGGCTTAATTCTATCACTAAGGATCAAATTTATCCGATCCCTAACATCGAGGAGCGCCTTGAGAAAGTTAGTAGCGCTCAGTTTATTTCCACCCTAGATCTTGTCAGGGGTTATTGGCAGGTTCCACTTACAAAAGAGGCTAGTAGGTATGCTGCGTTCATTTCACCAATGGGAACATTCCGTCCTAAAGTTTTGAGTTTTGGTTTGAAGAACGCGCCATACTGCTTTTCAAGCCTCATGGACAAAGTGTTGCGGGGACAGGAAGAATTCGCTTTACCGTATTTAGACGACGTAGCGATATTCTCTGCATCCTGGTCTGAGCATATGGCACACTTGCGGGCAGTGCTAACCCGCCTGCGCGAAGCGGGCTTGACAATCAAGGCTCCCAAGTGCCAATTAGCACAGGCCGAGGTTGTCTACCTCGGTCACGTGATTGGACAGGGTCGTCGCCGCCCCTCTGAAATAAAGGTGGCCGCTGCGCGAGACTTCCCGCAACCGCGCACGAAGACCGATATTCGGTCGTTCTTAGGTGTCGCCGGCTACTATCAGAGGTACATCCCCAGGTACTCCGATATCGCGGCTGCCCTGACGGATGCTCTAAGAAAAACAGAGCCCCAAACAGTCGTCTGGAGCGAGACAAAGGAGAGAGCTTTTAGCGCCCTAAAGAGCGCCCTAACAAGCCAGCCTGTGCTACGATCGCCAGACTATACCAAAGGGTTCGTTGTTCAGTGCGATGCTAGTGAGCGAGGCATGGGCGTTGTACTGTGCCAAAGGGACAATGGAGAAGTGGAACACCCCGTCCTGTATGCTAGTCGTAAGCTGACCTGTCGTGAGCAGGCGTACAGCGCCACCGAGAAAGAGTGTGCGTGTCTCGTGTGGGCCGTTCAGAAATTGTCATGCTACCTAGCCGGCTCGAGGTTTATCATTGAGACGGATCACTGCCCTCTCCAATGGCTGCAGACCATATCTCCCAAAAATGGCCGCCTCCTGCGCTGGAGCCTCGCTTTGCAACAATATTCCTTTGAGGTGCGTTACAAAAAGGGGAGTCTCAACGGTAACGCCGATGGCTTAAGTCGAAGCCCCTAACGTAGGAATCCGCCTCAAAGTTGTTGGTTACTGATGTTTTCTTCCTGAGGCAGGATTTTTAACATATTGCTTTTGTTTAGTGTTTCAAAGTGATTATGTGCTTTCTAGTGCAATTTTCCAATTTGTGGACGCGTTCTGAGTGCTGCTTGACTACTGTAAGGAACTAGGCAGTAGTATAAAAGGGGAAAGAGCCTGGCAGAGCTTAGTGAGGGTTGTCTCGTGCTTGCTGACTGAGCGGTTGCGTTTCGGCGTAGTTCTAACGCTTGCTGGGAACGAGCACAAAAATGGCAACTCTCCCGAAGTGACTTTACAGTGTCCTATGTGATCCTGAACCCGAGAACGAGGCCTTCTCTGTGCGCTGCGCTCAAGCAACGTCGAGGGACAATCGGTTTCGATTACGAGCATCATCGAGCGACATCCCTCTGGACAGCGGATGCAGTCCCCTGACCATCGGGATCTCCTTCTCCCGGCGGGGCGGTCTGTTACGTCTCGCCTACCTACGACGCGCGGTATAGCCGGCGCGGATGCAACGGACGCCGCGGCTTCGTTCATCGCGGCCGCAACGCCTCCCGCCAAGCGCGTCCAGGCATGTTTCAGTGCCACGTGTCGTCGTGCGTGCATGTGTGTGTGTGTGCATGTTTTGCCCACGCTTGTCAAAGCGCGGCAGCCGGGGAGAGGAGCTCCTCAACTGGGAGGCGAGGAGGTCTGACCGGCGCCGGCCTGGCGGACGCGCCCGTCACGCCTGAACTTGTTCAAGCGTCGCCGTATCGGATGACTCTTCCCAAGCCGTTCCCTCTTGCCCTCGACTCCGTGGGTATAAAGCGAGCTGCCCCGGACGCCAACGAGAGACTTCGATTCCTTCCTTCGAGTAACGTGGTCGCCCTGACCGGCTGCTCTTTTGCGATGCCAGAATAAACAAGTTGTTCTGTTGCCAGTCGACTCATCCTTTGCCGGGACCTTCGGATGTTTCCAGCTTTGCCCCAGGCCGCCAGGCCAACGCTACCCTTGGGGCTTGCAACCCAGATGCAACAGTAGCCAAGTGATGTTGCTGCGACCGTCGAAGAAAAACAAGCTCGAGGTTCACTGGGAGGGGCCCGCAAAAGTTGTATCGAAGCTTTCCGATACCAACTACGAAGTTAAATTAGGGAGAAGGCCCAACAAAATTTATCACAGCAATTTGATGAAACATACATTCAGCGTCACGCGATTGTAAGCGTGACGGCAAATGCTGCCAATGAGGAAGGGGCCGAAATCCTGACGACGGCTGACATGAAAGATTGTGGTTTAGAGCTAATGTTGGAACACCTTGCGTTGGACGCGCGTCTAAGTGCCGCCCAAAAGGAGGACTTAAAGGGAATCGTTGCAGAGTTTAAGGAGGTTTTTTTTGCAGAGTTTAAGGAGGTTTTTTCGAACCGTCCCGGAAGGACCACGGTCCTAGAGCACGACATCGAGTTAACATCTGAGCAACCGATCCGCAGTAAACCGTATCGTTGTTCACCCGCGCAGAAAAAAAATCATGGCTAAGGAGATTCAGCTCATGCGTGACTTGGAGGTTATTGTCCCAGGTGAGAGCGATTACACATCGCCCCTCGTCCAGGTTACTCGTCCAGGATACTCGTCCAGGTTCCGGGAAAAGATCAGAGACCATGCGTCGATTATCGGCGTCTGAACGCGATAACCCGAGATCAGACATATCCGATACCGAACCTGGTAGAGACGGTGTCGAAGTCAAATTATATATCTACCCTGGACCTCGTGCGAGGCTATTGGCAAGTACCCCTTACGGAACGGGCTAGCCGCTGCGCCGCGTTCGTTTCCCCGTTTGGAACGTTCCGCCCACTCATGTTGAGCTTCGGACTCAAAAACGCGCCGTACTGTTTTTCTAGCCTGATGGACAGAGTGCTTTATGGTTTGGGCGAGTTCGCCTTACCGTACCTCGATGATATTGCCATATTTTCGGACACTTGGGAAGCACATCTGGAGCAATTGCTTGTCGTATTGAGCAGGTTGAAAGAGGCAGGCCTTGCGGTGAAACCAGCTAAATGTCCCTTAGGTTGCGGTGAAGTGACTTACTTGGGCCACGTGGTAGGGCGCGGCCGGCGTAGACCTTCCGACATCAAAGTAGCCGCTGTTGTGAACTGTCCCCGGCCAACCACTAAGACGGATATAAGGGCCTTTTTAGGTTTACCTGGATATTACCAACACTATGTGAAAGACTTCTCTGAACCTTGCCAGCCCGCTAACAGACGCGCTTCGGAAGTCTGAGCCCGTTAAGGTGACGTGGGACCGGAAGAAAGAAAATGCGTTCCAAATGCTGAAGCGAGCATTGAGCCATAAGCCGGTTCTGACGGCACCATTCTTTTCGAAAGGTTTCATCATTCAACGTGACGCGAGTGATCGCGGCATGGGAGCGGGGCTATGCCAAGAAGATGCTAGTGGTCATGAACGACCAATTTTGTATTTGAGTCGCAAACTAAGTTGTAGGGAAGAGGCATACAGTACCTCTGAGAAAGAGTGCGCCTGCGTTGTGTGGGCAGTGCAGAAGCTGGCTTGTTATGTCTCCGGTTCTAAGTTTATTGTGGAAACGGACCATTGCCCTCTCACTTGGTTAAGTAACATGTCGTCTAAAAGTGGCCGTTTGCTGAGGTGGAGCATGACCCTCCAGCAGCACAACCTCGTCATCCGTTATAAGAAGGGAATGTTGAACGCGAACGCAGATGCTCTAATTCGTGCATTCTAGGCCTCGCTTCTTTCAGTAAGCTCCCCGTTACTTACCTTATTTCGCTTCGCGACAACCTGTCATGTTCGCAGGAAGATCGGGGCAAAAATGAATGACCTCATTTGCTTCCTCAGTAGTGTGTTTTCGGTCCACGTGATTTCAAGGGGATCATTCTATTTTCATTAGTATTGATGATTATAATGGTTCCTGATATTTTGGCGTTTTGTTGTTTTGCAAAATTGTTGTTTGAACCTTGTGTACCAGATAGTCACCTGCCTCTTGTTGCAGCGGGAGCAAAAGGGGACAGCAATTTAGTTAGGTTGATTTTGATTATGACCTTGTCTGGTGTTTGACGGGAGACAGAGGGCACTTGCTCGTGTTGGGTGTTGCCTTTTGCCGGTCGGTTTTTGCAAGCTGCATTTCGGCCAACCATGACCTGTGGCGAGAAGCAAGGGCATCAGAACGACCCGAGCGAAGCTGGTCGAGGTGCCTTGGCGACAACGCTGTGAACAGCGATCCTGGTCTGGCGAGTGGGACCTGGGCACGTGAAGCTATAGTATACCTGGCGTCCGGACACTGAACGTGAACATCGAAGAGCCTGACGAACGTGCGTGCCTGGCATCCGAGCCACGTGAAAGCAGCTCCTCTTCCCGGCGCCTTATCTGAGGGAGGGGATGCTGTTGTGCCCAGACAAGCAGCCCGGATTCCACATTTACAAGATGCACAATTTCTCTTACAAACGCCCTTGGACAAGCCGGGTGCTGCGCCGCAAGGCAACAGCGCCCTAACACTCCCTGGACAAGCTATGATGCTGCGCCGCTGGGCAGCGTCGCCTTATGAAGAAGCATCGGCGAGCAACATGTCCAAACGTGTTGCAACATTGCTAGTCAGCTAGGCGCCGGTTCCCTTTCCCCCTGGGAGTCACCGCGCGCAGCAAACTTGAAGCGGGTGGCCAGCGCGGTCGCTGGTTGGACCTCTTGGACGGCTGTCAGGTGCTCGCTTTTTATTGGTGCGTTTGTGTGACGACCGTTTCTCGGGGCTATATAAGCCCCAACGCTGCCGCCTGGAGAGGACTCCGGACTCCGATCTTCCGAGCTCGTGCTGAGTGTGCCGCTCCCGAGTGGAGTGTGATGTGTGACGCGTTGGAGCCTCGCCGGACGTCACCGTGCGAGAACAGTCGCGTTTGCTGCTAGCTCTCGGCCCCTGTGCCGATCTCGTCCTGTATAATGCTCTGTACATAATGTATAAAACCCCTTTCGTTGTTCTCATCGACGCCTGACTCGGAGTCTTCGCTACCGACTGAGAGCTGGCGACGCTCTGTCACAAAACGGGTGGCGAGCGTTACGGGACCACCTCAAAGTCGCAACAGCACAGAACATGTGGTATACTGCATGCAATCATTTCTCATGCAGGAAGCAGTTAGTATGCTTGCAAGCAGTTGAGAGAGTACGCCAACAAGGTGGAAACCGCCCATGATGGATGACTGCGTTTTAGTACCTTTGGGCGCACGCCTCAATTCTGAACTGTTTTGCTCTAAAAAATATAAAGTGCAACTGATACAGCAAAATATGGAAGCTGAGATGACAGCAGCAGGGGCAAAGACTCAATGTATGCTCACTTTCTCTGTTATCAGAAGAGGCCGGCAGTTGCAAACAACTTTTTTTAAACTGTTTGTTTTTTGTTTCGCCACGAACAAACGGAGATTTCCTGTACTAAGAATAAATGTTGTTGCACACCAGCTCTATGTTCATCTGGTAATCTACTCACCTTTTTGTGCACTGTTCACCCCAAAGGCGTACAACAAGGCAAGCATGTCGGTACTCACGTCCGGGTTCAGGATGAACACAGACGGCATCCGCTTAATCGTAGCCGTCAGCTGCGGTTGAGCAGGTGACGGCGGTTCAACCAGCTGCGGCTCACCTCGGCGTCCGCCGTAATAAACCAGCGTGGCAGCACCTTCACCACGAGGACCACAGGTGCCACGTCGCGTAGCAGCTGCAGGACGAGGGCCTAGGATGCGAAATGATAGTCCAGAACTCATTACTGAAATCGGCAGAAGTTCGACGCCTTGCACCACCACGTAGTACATACCTTGATGTTGTCGCAAATCTCCTGCGGACTTGTGTTTGGCCTAGAGATGTTGTTGCCTTCCACGTACACAACACAGATGTCTGCGCGCAGCAGGTTAATGCGCCGCACAGCGCTTGCAAGGCGCACGGCATCGTAGCCGCTGAAGCTGAATGTGCAGGTATCGACCGACGGACGCAACCGCAGACGAGACCTGCACAAACGCTTCAGCTGACTATCGCCAACGAGCACGCCTCGTAACGCCATGATGGATCGTCACTGGCGGCAACTGAAGTTCGCGCGCGTAGAAATCGTGGAAAAAAGCGCACCTCACAGTCACATACAATGGTTGGGGACATCTAAAAGACTACAGGGAACAGGCAGCGTCAAGTTTGGTTCAGCTAGGGACAGCATAGGGACGGTTTGGAGTTGAGTTCAGCTCGGTATTTGTTCGGACGCCGGCGCCGCCTAGGCTCACGAATAGAATGCCCGCGGACCACGCACGTGCGGCCAACACCTCCTATACTCGACAAGGCCTGCGCCTCACGTGACGTGACGTCAGGTACGTCACGCCGCGCAGGCTGACGCGCTCTTGCTCGAGCCACGGCGAGGCTAGAGCAGCGGCGGCGCCGCGCCGCTTCTCTAGCCCGGCTGTGCTTGAGCGCGGTCAACCAATACCACCTAGACGAGCTCAAGGCCTCCGCACGCGTCCGTGACGTCACACACAGAAGATGGGCCTGGAAGTCAGCTTCACCCCACGCGCTGTTTCCGGTTGCCCGTCGGGCACCCATTTCTCAAAATACGGCGTGTTTTGTGCCAGCGTAATATTAGTATTTAACGGTTTCTGATTAGAATATGTATTCTTCAGGAACAGGCGGGAACGCGAAATAATCGACGCCTTCGCTATGCATGTTGTTCCAGATAAGCAATGCGTCAGCTCCGCTTCGGTGCTGTTAGGGAGAACTGAATTAAACTACCTCAAGATAAGTAATATTCGGCTGTTGTAAAGGCACGTGTTGTTCGTTTCTATTCTATTTTATTTCTTTCTTCGTATCGCTCTTGTCAGTGCGGTGCAGTCTTCCCTCTTCTGCGCATGATTTGACGTTAACATGTGTATATATATTCATGTTTCTTCATAGAATAAACAGTTGCTAGAAAGCGCTTTGTCCTGTTTGTTCGTCCCTTGTATTTTGACAGCGCTTATCATCCCCTTCAAGAATGCATTTCCAACTAGCCCCAGTTGTAGCTCCTTTGACTTTTAATTCTTCCTAGTCAGTTGTCTTGCATCCATAAAATGATTACACTATTCACTTCCCACTCATAACCACTTCAGTAAAAATCGAACATTCCCCTATGCTTTCCTTGGTTGCATTGACTGTCAGCTTCCTTCATATGTTATTCTATACTACTTCATGTTGCACGGATGTTTCACAACAAACCAGCAAGATTTCTAAAAAAAGTTGCAACGAATACAGTGAATAAAGAGTTTATTTAAGCACTTCACACTCACACACACATACACAAAGAATATAGCTGTCACCAAGTTGTGTGATTTGGTGAGATGCGCACAAAAGAATCCAGTACAATTTGTTCAGTGCCATACTGTATGAAACAGGAACAAACATACCCATTTGCATTTACATGTCCATCATACAGAAGGGAAAAAAATTTGGTACACAAGTTACCACTCACTACAGTTCTATCAAATGTTCTATAGCTGCAGTTGCTAAGTATTAAAAGAACATGTACAGATTATAAAATGCCTTAATACAAAGCTATCTTTATAATGGAATCAGGTGTGCAAGAAAGGTCCGCTATCTCAGAAACACTTGCCATTAAACGATACAGTCATCAATCCTCAACTCTTTAGAGTTTGCATTTTTCGCTGCCCCTTCGACACTGTTGTGTTGTTTTTCGTTTTGCACAGATTATTTAACAGCATGTTGGCAGCAGCACTCAAAATATGGTGCATGACTTTTTCTGGCGAATGTCCAGAATCACACATATCAAGGTCTCCAGAATCGTGGAGAATGGTTGACACAAGAGAAACAAGGGCCTCCTTCTGATTTGGAAGAGCCAGAAATTTGGATGCATACTGCTCACTCCTTAATTTGTCAAGGACTATTTCTGTATAAAGTACAGCGTTCACTACGACATCTCGTGGAAACTTTAATCCCCCTCTTGTCACGCCTGAAAAGAGCAGTGTGTCATCATGGTCCAAACTGGTGTTATCAAGGACGAGATTGTCCTTGCACGACATACACATGAGCTTTTTCAGTGTTGCATGGGCACAGTATCCCGCAACATACGTAACAGCGAGAATCATCGAGGATTTTTTTGCTACATCAGCATTGGTCACTGCTATACTGAACTGTGCACAAAGTGATTCAACACTTATGACGGAGATCGGTTCTGCAATAATGTCAAGATCAGGCATGTCCAGTACTTTTTGAAGCCTTAGCTTGTTCTCAGATTCATAAATCTGCCTGATCGAGACATGGTATTGGGCTCCAGATAGCTGGCGATACTTCCCGAATCTATCCTCAAGGCAATCTGTTTGAAATTTTCCAAGGAGCACATACCGAAATCCCAGCTCTTCCAGGCAGTATAAAGCGATCTCATGCAGAGCGTGGCTCGTGTGGCCAAAATCCAGCCCAGTAGTCTAGCCCCTCTGGTATTTTCCTCAAAAATTCAAGCTGTGGACATGTTGTTGACGCAATCGGAGACTGCATTTCATCACGCAGGCGTTCACCTTTTCTTGGCGTCTTTACATTCACTATTCTCCAACATGTCAAAATGGTGTTTATGAAATCTGCTGTTCCTTTAGCATGTTGTACAGTGGAACATTGCAGTGCAGCTGCTGTCGATTCATTAAAAATCCTGAGAGCAAGCTTAACGTTCTGGCGCTCCATAGTTGATGGGTTCAATGCTTTCAGTGCTTTCAGTGAGTGTTGGTGCCAGCTTTAAAAGGTTATTTTGCTCAGCCTCATGCAGATCACACAAAGATTTAAATGATGCCGTAAGAATAGGTGGCTTTGGGTCATTGCTGCTTGGATCAGGGTAATATATACACATTTCAACGATTCTCTGGTTTAGCCAATTTTTCCTAATTGACTTCAAAAGGTGCACAGGGTCCAAAATGAAAAACAGTGGACGAGAGGAATCAGCTGGGTGTGTGTAAATTATACTGGCTTTGGGGGGGCTAGCAAAAAATGTCATGGCTTTCCGATTGATAGCATTGTTGTCTGAAACAACCGCTAGTACCTTAAATCCAAGTGACTCAAGGTCAGTAATGAGCTTGTGCAAAAATAGATGCAGTGCTTTTGCATCTATCCGTGCGACTGGCAAAATGTGAACATCCTTGTTGCTTGTCAAAAGGCTTTGTAGCATGAACACATATGCTGTTTTAGCCGGATCGGAACTATTGGCTGCGGCACCTGTAACGAAGCCTGCTTTGTACTCAAAATAGGTTTGAAGATGGATCTCATCCATCATTAATGTCACAGTGCGCTCATGCTCGGCCATTGCTTGCAATACAGTTTTAGCATAGTTCAAGAAACAAGGATCTTGCTGTTCAAGTGCTGGATTCATGTGATATGACGAACACAGTCGTCGAATAGAGTCTGGGTGCGGCAGCTTAATTTTAAGCGAGCTTCTGATGAACCTGTATGCATGTGGAGAAATGGTATACAGCAGACCTGAAAACACGAGTACAACTGGTGGATATCGAGGCACATTTTTCAAAACAAGCTCGACTTGGCTTCGCACAAATTTCAGTACCTGTAAGTTCCATCCATGATGTTCTTGGAGCTCATAATCCTTGTTCACCTCATCCAGGAGCATTTGCACAGTTGCGAGAAGCTGGTGTTCCTTTTCGCTGCCACTAGCACAACTCTGCAGCTTTTCAACAGACTGCAGCACTTTATCAAGCTCCCTTAAATCCTTCATTTGTGACGGCACACATTCGTCTCCAAGATTGTGGAGACGGGACCCTCCGAGAAACACCTGAACAGACAGGTCGTCTAAAACCACCACTGATGAACGCACTGCGAGAGCTTGGTCGAGGGAGAGCTCCAGGAACAAAACCTTTGCCTGCGTAGTGACCACAGTCCAGAAGTCAGAAGTCTTAAGATTCGGAAGGGCAGAACACAGCTCCCCAAAACTGCAAATTTTGTTCCTGCGATCTTCTTCCTCTTGAGCAGCAACAGAAAGCTCTATCGCTTTTCGCAGTGACGCTGCCTCGAGTCGGGCCTTCTTTTCTGCAGGAGCTTCTCGCGAAGATGGTGGCTGAGAGAGATATTTCGGGCAGCCGGGAAACACACTCGGGACAGCAGCTGGCTTCAGGCGGACACGCTGCAGCGGAACTTCGATAACGTTTCCAGTGTTCTCGTCCGTGTACGTTGCAAACTTGACGAAGTCACTCGTTTGAAAGTGTTTTTCACACACCTAAAAACAATGTAAAACCACAAGTCCATTAGGTTTGGGCGACAGGCTTACAGAATTCGGCAAGCGAAATAACTGGGAAATAAAACTCCGCAAGCGAAGTAATAAGAAAGTGAAGAAAAAGTCCCCTCTCCGAAGCAAGCCATAAAAAAAAATGTCGTGTGAAGCACAAAACCAAGGAAAAGGAGCAGCGCAAAAGCATGCAACCACAAGAGAAGAAAGGACAAGACACGGCACAAAACGCGAAAACAGCGCTCGTGTCTTGTCCTTTCTTGCGTGGTTGCATGCTTTTGCGCTTCTCCTCTTCCTTGGTTCAAAATGCACTAACTAGGCTAAAAACAAGTTTTACTGAAGCAAAACGTTTAAGGCAAGCATCCTGAAAAACAGCACCAAAAGCGACGCTTACCACAGTGTGCTTGGTTGGCACAAAATCTTCGCGAGAAATAGCCTTTGTCCATGCTGCCCTTTGGCTCTCGTCGGCAGGAAACTTTTAGACGCGGACACTCAGGCCACCATCATAATTTGATCTGCAGCCTGGGGCGCAGCAGCAGCCAGGCATTTCAGAACTGAGGCTACGCAGGTTCAAACACGCAAACGAAGCCTCTGCATGCAGATGAAAAAGCTTGCACAGTTCTTGAGCTCTTCCGTGAAAACGCGACACATTCACGTCAGCTAGCACCATGACCATGTGCGTACTGGTTGTCTCAGTGTTCCCAGCCAACTTAGGATGCGGACTGGCATGAGCTTTCAAGCGCAAGTAGAGTTTGATATTAAACATGGTTAAAGCCGCAGTTGACAGCAAGGATGCAAGGCTTAACACGACATTTATTTTTGCAATATTTCAAACTATAAACTCATTAATATAAACGTGGCAAAAATAAGAAAAGAGCTTTCTTGAGTTTTATTTGAAGCGACAAGAAAATAGCCATGTTCGGGCCAAGCCAGGATAATTCCAAATCTAATCGAGGAGACAGAATTTTTTCGCTTAGTCAGTTTTCTCCCAGATGGCGCCACGTCAACCTGCTGCGCGCTGCATCTCTTAGCAGTGACGTAGACGCTTGGCGAGGAGGTCATGCGGGGGCCTTGTAAAGTTATCTAGGTGGTATTGGGTCAACACCTCCTATACTAGTCAAGGCCTGCGCCCAAAATTGTGACGTCAAAACCCGCCGGCTGAGTAAACAGCGCAGCTCCAGAAGCAGCGACATCACACTCCTTGCTTTCTCCGCGGTCACTTCGCTTGGCCGCTTGGCTTTTAGGATTCGCCGCTTCCGCGGAAAACGTGGTCTCTTTTTGTGTGCTGTGTTCCGTCGGGAGCGTCTACCCTGGATATTTCTTTGCATCGCCGTGTCTTTGATGGCATGCAGGATGCCCAACAAGTGTTGTGCGCCGGGATGCACCGGTAATTATGATACCGGGAAAAAATGCGTCTTTTCATTCCCCAAAGAGGAGGACACACGAATTTAGTGGATACGTGCCATTCCCCGAAAGTTCACACCAACGGCATACACTAAGGTAAAACGTTTATATCATTAGTATTAGTATGCTGCTATTTTTCCTCAACATGCATTCTTGTTTGCAGAAGAATGTCATTTGTGTTCGTGCGGTTTGCAAACGATAAGAAGCGTTGCAAATTTATCGCGTTGCTAACACCGCGGATTTTATTATCGCCCGTTTTATGTGTGCAAAACGAATTCTTTTCTGAAACCCATAATTTTATACGTGTAGGTGTGCGCTGATCATTTCGAACCGAAATGCATCGAGAAAACGACGGCGTACACCGACTCAAGAACGGGGAAGTAATTGAAGTACCATTGCCCGTGGCGCGTTTGCGCCCTGGTTCGGTACCTACTCTATTTCCCGGCTGTCCTTCATACCTTTCGAAGGTACAAAAGACATCAAGAGAGGCACCCGATGTCAAAAGGAGCCGAGAAGAAGCCTTTCAGCTCTCTCGTGCCCTTGAGGAATCTCTTACCTCGTACGCAGAAGAAAAGAAAAAGAATTGTTTTTCAACATTTCAAGAGATGAAGACATGTCTCCAGTGCCAGAACCTTGGACAGTCATATATGAGAACAAGTGTGTAATGTTCTTGAACATTGTGAACCAAAGTGAACCGTGCCTGAAAGCCTCTGTGACTGTGTTTGAAGACCTCCGTGTTAGTGCATGCTTTGAAGGTGTTTCAGTCAAGAGGCTTGGGAGCAGTGTTGTGCCCCAAAGTGTTAATGACGTGCGTTCATTGCTGTTAATTTTAGAAAACCTGTGCAAGCTTTCTAATGAAAGCCAAAGCTGCGAGCACTTGTTGGCTGTTATAAGTGCACTTCTCGAGAAGGTTGAAAGTACTTTAGCACACCACAAAAAAGAGCCTGTAAAATTTTTGAGAGACCAATTGCTGCTGCTCAGTTCAAATCGCATTCAGTATAGTGCACAGCTAATGGTGTATGCGTGCATTTTGTACACAATATCAGCTCATGCCTACAGGTTCTTGAGGGGCACGAGCAAACTAACCTTGCCTCATCCAAGCACTATAAGGAAGGTATGCTCCTCCTTCCAAATGTCGCCTGAAGCTGAGTCCTCGGAGAGTACTTTTCTGCAGTATGTGTCCCACAGATTCAAGCAGCTGAAACCCCATGAATACCATGTGATCCTGATGCTGGACGAGATACACATAAAGCCTTGGCTTGATTATAAAGGAGGCAACATTTGTGGCGCTGCGGTCAATTCTAGTGAAGCTGCAACATCAGCTCATGTATTCATGTTACAGAGTCTCCTTAGTTCCTTCAGAGAAGTGGCACATATCCTTCCTGCAAAAACGCTGAATGCTGACCGGCTTCATGGCATCCTAAAGAAGGTAATCCTGCGCTTGGAAGATATAGGCTACAAGGTTGTGGCAGTTCTCAGACAACAATTCCCTTAACAGAAAAACCATGATGGTGTTTTCACAACCGCGTAAATTAAGAATTCTTTACCCACATCCAGCAGATCCTTCACGACCACTTTTTTATGTGGTGGATGCTGCGCACCTCTTGAAAAGCATACGAAACAACTGGATTAATCAGAAAAATCCAGGCACATGCTTGTTTTACCCCCATTTCGATCTTTCGAACAACAGCGTACATCCTGATTGCATCGATTGAGCATCATTCAAAGATGTGAGAGAGCTGTACAAGCAAGAAGCAGCAGAACTTTTGAAGTGTGGATATGGATTAACTTCTAGAGCACTCAATCCAAGCAAGTTGGAGCGCCAAAATGTGAAGTTGGCGTTACAGATTTTCAATCCATTTGTAGAGGAAGCCCTGAGAGCTAATAAAAGTGAACCAGCTTTTTATCATGCAGAATCCACAGCAGATTTCATCATGATTATTGTTCGGTGGTGGAGCATAGTTAATGTAAAGACACCTTTGAAGGGTATTCACCACCGTAGCACCTTAGAGGAACCAGTTTCACAAACTGAAAATGATCCTAGACTTCTTTTCCTTAATGCCATGATAACGTGGCTGGATGTTTGGGAATTCCTGAAGCATGACGCTGGTGTCCTTACGAAAGAAACACTCAGTGCACTGAGGCTGTCTGTGTACTCACTTTCAGAGTTCGCAAAATACTGCTTGCAGGAACTTGGCCACAGGTATGTCTTGCTCGGTAACATTCAGACCGACAGCCTGGAGAGCCGCTTTGGCCAATATAGGCAACTGGCAGGCAGCCAGTACCATATATCTGTGCGGCAGCTATATGAGAGTGAGGGGCGAATCCGTCTTCAGAACACTCTCCATATAATAACTGCCGAGGACTTGCAGAACATTGAAATCAACACTTCGAGCAACACGCAGAGCACTTTCTCGATTTCTGTCACCGAGAGTGACCTGAATGCTTTAAGCCCCCGCATGACTGTCAATGCCTATGAAGGTGGATACTGTGCGCATGCAGCAATGAAAAAGCTCAAATGCGACAGTTATAGGGAAAACTTAGTCACTACTAGAGAGCAGGCTCAAACGGATGATGATGATGATGATAGTAATTCATTAATCAGGCACTTGGATCGTGGCGGTTTGAAATTTCCCTCACCATTTGTTGTCACCATCGTAATGCATGCAGAAGTGATAGTGAAAAAGCTTGCTGAGAAAGGAAACTGTACAGAGTTCCTGAATGGCTCCGACCAGAAAAAGCTTGTCAGGAAACTCATTGTTGAATCTGTGCCAGAGTGTGATGAAATAACAGCCTGCATCAAAAGGCACACTTATGAGCTGTTAGCCAGTTTGCTAGCAAACTGTGCAGCAAACAACTTTTGAGCAACCTTTGCAAGTAGAGAAATGACCTTCCACGTGTTGCTGAAGGAGAGAGCGCAAAGAAAAGGAAAGCTCGTATCTTTACTGAGAAATGAATATGGGTAATCACTGTCTTGCAAGGCTGATTTACATATTTCATACATCATCAACCTGACTACGCCCACTGCAAGACAAAGGCATTTCCCATATCTCTCCAATTAACCCGGTCCTGTGCCATCTGCAGCCACTTTAACCTCGCAAACATCCTAATCTCATCCGCCCACGTAACTCTGCCGACCCTGCTACGCTTGCCTTCTCCTGGAATCCAGTCCGTTACCATTAATGACCAGCGGTTATCTTGCCTTGGCACTACATGCCCTGCCCATGCCCATTTTTCCTTGATTTCGACTAGGATGTCATTGACTCGCGTTTGTTCCCTGACCCACTCCGCTCTCTTCCTGTCTCTCAACGTTAGCCCATCATTTTCCTTTCCATAGCTCGCTGTGTTGTCCTCAGTTTAAGTTGAACTCTTTCTGCTAGCCTCCAAGTTTCTGCTCCATAGGTGAGCACCGGTAAGATACAGCTGTTATAGACTTTCCTCTTGAGGGATACTGGTGAACTGCCATTCATGATCTGAGAATACCTGCCAAATGCGCTCCACCCCATTCTTATTCTTCTATTACTACAGTTTCATGGTTCGGATCTGCAGTCAATACCTGCCCTAAGTAAATGTATTCCTTTACCATTTCTAGTTCCTCGCTACCTATTGTAAACTGCTGTTGCCTTCTGAGACTGCTAAAGATTAGTTTTCTGCATATTAATTCTTACACCAAGCAATCTGCTTTGCCTATCTAAGTCGATCATGCTTTGCAGTGAAAAAGATTCATTCTGAATTTGGCGTACTGACTGCTTTTTCTGACTTGTTTGATTGTGGCATGTGTATTGTGTGCTCCTGATGGCAAATAAATCTGTGCTTCTTGTGTACAGAATAGTGCCCTCGAATTTTGACTGTGTATAAACTGTTTTTCTGTTCTGCCTCCGGTATTTACGCATATAGTGTGAACACTGCAATGCTGGAGTAGTGTTTAAAGATTAAATGTATTTGTATTTTACTCTGACATACTGATAACTGAACATCTTAAGTTAAAGAATCACTGTGTATTTATTTTATGTTGTGTATACCTGTGAATGTTTCTTAATTGTTTAGATCTTCACTCCCTTTCAGAATAGCCTTGTATGTATGACTTACACAATCCAATAATTTGAATTTCACCTGAAATAGACGGGTATTACATTAGAGGGCACTCATTCTTTTGGGCTCAATTTGCAAATCGTGCCCTTTTAAATACTCTTGTTGCACTGGGTGGACGTTATTGTCACTAAAGCATTGTGAATAATTTAAATAAACGCTGCGTAACCGCGTTGTGATATGAGTGTGTTTTAACGAATGGTTTGATTATTAGGTCCTTGTTGAGAAAAACCTCGGCGAACGACGGTCGGTTTTCATCAAGTAGCGCGCGACGTCTTATTGCTGCAAACAAGCTCTGCAGCTTTCATAACTGGATGTAGAAGCCCCACTCAGGCATCCTCCGTGCATGCGTCAAGTGCTTTTTTAGCGAATGCTAGCGCAGAACTAAACAGGGAGACTGAATTTCTCGTAAAGAGAAAGAAAAATACGTTATGAAACCGTGCGCTATCGCACATTCAAAGCATGATACTGATGATATAAACGTTTTACCTTAGTGTATGCCGTTGGTGTGAACTCCTTTCGGGGAATGGCACGTATCCACTTCATTCGTGTGTCCTCATCTTTGGGGAATGAAAAGACTTGCACTTTTTTCCCGGTATCGTAATTACCGGTGCATCCCGGCGCACAACACTTGTTGGGCATCGTGCATGCCGTCAAAGACACGGCGATGCGAAGAAATATCCAGGGTAGACGCTCCCGACGCAGCACAACACACAAAAAAGAGACCACGTTTTCCGCGGAAGCGGCGAACCCTAAAAGCCAAGCGGCCAAGCGAAGTGACCGCGGAGAAAGCAAGGAGTGTGATGTCGCTGCCGCTCGAGCTGCGCTGTTTACTCAGCCGGCGGGTTGTGACGTCACAATTTTGGGCGCAGGCCTTGACAAGGAGGTGTTGGTGCAACGGACGGCCTGCAGGCCCTAGCGATTCCCTAGGCCCTCTAGGCCGAGAGAGCCGCGGCGAGGACCCCACATCCGGTTGAGAATGAGGGCGAAGCGAAAGAAACGTCACGCAGGCACGCATCCCAGCGACCAATCGGCGTTTCCGGCCTACCTACCCGCAAACGCTTCTCTCGTCACCTTCCGCGGCAGGCGCATGGAGATCCGTTGTGAATTGCCGCTGGACTTCCGGTTCCAGGCAGCGAAGCGAGTGCAGCAAACGCGCGCTCTGGTCGCCTTCTCCAGCAAATGCTAGGGAATGGCTTTGCCCCAAGAATGCGGCGCGCACGGGAAGTTCCGGCCGCCATTGTCGGCGTATACAAATTTTCGCCACCGATACTTCCGAAGTCGCGCCCCTGCTTTAGCCGGTAAGTCGGAAGTCTTTCTTACGTTGCCTTGTACTTCCGAGGAATGCCTCGTTGATGTTTTGTAGCTAGATGGCCCGCTCTGTGTATTGATTGCAACTGTAATAAATGGCATATGAGCGTTCACGCTTTGTCGTCCCCTACATTTGTTCCCCTCGAGCACGAACCGCTCCGCGCTTAGCGAGTGGGTCCGCGGAGTGGGAGTGCAGCAGGGGCGGAAGACTTTCTCCCGCCGTATGTCCACAAATGGTGTGCTATAACTGCCATAGCATTGGTCATATGGCAAAGTACTGCCCCGAGGACAGTGTGCGCAAAGACTGCGGCCGCAGTCACACACCCGACGAGGAGGGCGATGATGAGCCATCTTGCGTCTCGTGCAAAACATCGGGGCACATTGTGGTGAGCCGCGCTTGCCCCAGCAGAGTGCCGCCAACTTCTGAGACACCGGCAACGGCTTCAGAGACGCCTGTGTCCGGAGAGGCATCGCATAAAGCAGGCGTTCGCTGGGCTGACGTAGCAGCTAGGAAACACTCACAATTGGCTCGTAATAGTCAAGTTAATGTTGTACAAGAGAGTAACCTCGTCAACACTCTTAGGCAAGAGATAGCGCACCTGCGCGCAGAAATTCAGTCTCTAAAATCCCACTCAACCAGGAAAAGTGATCGATCGCTCTCATCGTTACGCAACTCCGTCACAAGACCAAGCCGATCTAGAAGCGTGAGTAGAAACGTCAACCAAAAAACGTGGCAAGCAAAGCACCATTGGATACTGCGACTCAGCTCTCACAAACAGCAGCGCAAATCAAATACGAGGCCACACGTGAGATTAAAAAAGAAATCAAGGACCTCCAACAAGACTTCAAGTCTCAGTTTGCCACACTCGAGCAAACCATGAAGTTGTTTGGCATCACACGTTGAAATTCTCCTCAATAAGCAGCAGAAGGCCCAATCTCAACGACCGGCCCAAGCTGAACAACTCTCTTCATAATGGGGCTCGGGGAGACTACCGTTCTACAGCGGAATTGCCGAAGCTTTCGCGAAAACGGCCCTATCCTCAAATCTCTGATTAAATGTGCAAAACGTCATCAATCCTGCTTCAAGAAACGCGAGGACCATGTACCCTTCCAGAGTATACGGTGTTCACAGATCCTGCTCTAGATCATAAGGCAAAGGACACGAGTGAATTAATAGTAACTAGTCAGGCTGCAGTCCTCATACGCACAGATTGCGAGGCAACGCAGATCCGCCCTTCTGGAGCCAGTAATTAATATCGAGAGGTCGTCATTGTAAGCACGAGGTCTCCGGGCCGTAAACCCATAATTTTGGTGTCTGTTTACTACAGGCCTCTTACCACACACTGATTGCAACCGATCACCACAGTCCAGTTATTGTTGGCGGTGACTTCAATGCCAAAAACGTTCTTTGGGGTTACTCCACGACCAACTACAGGGGGCGTCGTCTCGAAGGAGCCATGAAGGACATGAAGGAGCAAAAGGGCATGGCTAGGAGTAGTTTATTTAGGGACAGGGGACAAATGGAGGCAAGAGAACACGGATCTTGTTAAGTGTTTCAATGACGATATAAAGCAGTTTGGAGAAGGCGCCAATATTATTCTATTGGGGGACATAAATGGCCACATCGAGGATCTGGATGGATACACAGATTATAACGGGAAGTTGATGCTAGACTTCTGTGAGCGACACAACCTAGTTATTTTAAATAGAGAAACTAAGTGTGAGGGACAAATCACGTGGGAATCCCGTAACAGGCAAACGACCATTGACTACTGCTTAATATCGCAGGGGATGTATAGCAAGCTCGAAATGATGGAAATAGACGAAGAGGGGAAGTACAGCCTCGGTAGTGATCATAAGCGTATTAGTCTACAGTTTGGAGCCCTGCTCAAAAGAGAAATGAATGGTTGTCAAAAAGAGTGCGGAAAATTAAATGACGAACAAATAGCGCAAATAGCGGCGTGCATAGAGGAAGCAATAGAGACACATCCCATGGAAAAGTGGGATTATAATAAGCTAGAACTCCTCATTAGTACAAAATAAAACAAGTAAAAGGAGTAAACCGCTGGAGAGGAAAGAGGAAGCCACGAAGTTGGTGGAATAATGAAATTAGGGAGGCCATCGAACAACGACGGTTGGCATCACGGGAACACAGAGAAGCAAAGGGGGCGCAGTTATCTGAAGATGCAGTAGGCCGAAAATGGTAATCTTATCGACAAATGAAACAGCATGTGCAGGTCCTCGTCCAGGCTAAAATAAAGCACTCCTCTGATCGTTGGCTGGCTGAAGTTCGCAATGCAACTAAAGCGGGGCCAACAAAATTCTGGAACCATATAAGCTGGCTGGGCAAAGCGAATCACAGAAAGCAGGAACAGATCCACGATGCCGAGGGAAAATGTTTAGAGGGAGATGACGCTGTGAACTACATTTCATCAGTTATAGCTGAGTCATTTAAGAAAGACGATAGAGCAATCACCCAAAATGAGGGAGCAACACAGGAACGCACAATAGAAAACAGCGTGGAACTGAGGAATCTTAACTGGAAAAAGGCGGAAGCGAATATTCCAAGATGTACGTCAGCAGGGATCGACGAAATGCCAATCAAGCTAATTAATGAACTTGGCCCAAGAGGCAAGGAAACGCTGTTAAAAGTATTGGAGGCAGCCATAACGAATCAGCAAATTCCGCACAGCTGGAAACAGAGTAAAATGAATTTGATTTATAAAGGAAAAGGCAATAAGACGAACATAAAATCCTTCCGGCCGATTACGATAACATCAGTTACATATAGGCTGGCGATGCAGTCAGTGAAAATAAAAATGCAGTCACGGGTAGAAAGTAATAGAATACTCGGAGAACTTCAGAACGGGTTCAGAAGTTGCAGGCGCTTAGATGATTGCCTGTTCGTGCTTACCCAGTGCATAGAAATAGCTAAGGCGGACAACAGACCTCTGTATTTAGCCTTCTTTGACATAAGCGGTGCATACGACAATGTGAACAGGGAACTCCTGTGGACCATGTTAAAAGGTGAAGGTGTCAGTCATGAGTTAATTAATTTTCTACAGGAAATTTATCGAGAAAATGAAGTTGAAATAACATGGAAAGGAATTAAGAGTACAAATACTATCAAGATACACAAAGGATTAAGGCAAGGTTGTCCTCTATCCCCGCTGCTGTTCATGTTTTATATGATAAGTATGAAAAGAAGGCTACAAAGAAGCAATCTAGGTTATGATCTGTCATACACATTAGGCGGAAATGTTGTTGAGAAACGACTACCGGGTTTAATGTATGCGGACGATATTGTACTGTTAGCAGAAAGCCAGGAAGATTTGCAAACTTTGGTGAATTGCTGTGGAGACGAAGGAGACAGTCTAGGTTTCAGTTTTAGCGCAACTAAGTCAGGTGTGATGGTTTTCAACGGAACAACTGATCAGGAGCTTACAATACAAGGCCAATAAATATCCCGAGTGGCCGAATACAAATATCTCGGGGTATGGGTAAACAACGGGCATATGTACACGGAAAAGCACGAACAGTCTCTCATAGCAAAAGGGCGAAGAGATGCCGGTATAATGAAACATAGGTCATTGTGGGGGTACAACAGGTACAACTTAGAGGTGTTTGCAGGCAGGTGGAAGAGAAGGCTAAGGCAACAACCGCGAAGAAAAAGACCGGGGGTTGTCAGACCAACCATAAGAGCCCTTTTGCGCCCTCTGATGTGGGGGTTGTCTACAGGATTCCGTGCACTTGCGGGTTGAGTTATATTGGCAAGACAGGACGTTGCATCAACGCTCGTCTTAGTGAGCACCACAGGTCCCGAGATAATGGGTCTTCTTGTAACCTTGTCCGCCACTGAAGAGAAGGTACTTGCACCCCTCTGTTGTCTAACACCGTCATCCTAGGAAAACATAATGACAGCCTAACGCGGGAAATTTTGGAGGCTTTTCACATCCGCTTGGAACCTGATAGCTGCATTAGTGATCCTTCTGTCACACTAACTGATAAACAGATGACGTTTTTATCCGGCCAAGATGTGTAGTCTCGCGCTCGTGCTGATTGTCACCTTTGTGGGCATGATTAGCAGCTTTGTGTCGTTTTTCTTTTGGTTTTTTTTCCTCTTGTTTGTGTTTGGCGTTCTTAGTATTTAAGATGCTTGGACGTGAATAAAAAATCTAGTTGCGAGTCAGCGCTTGTGGTGTCCATTCTTCGTTGGGTCCCGTTGTTTTATTGCGCTGTTCAAATATGAACAGGTATGAAGTCCTCAGAGGTATTTGGAAAGGAATAATGGATCCGGGGCTTACTTTCGGGAATGCGGTTTTATGCTTAAGGGCTGCAGTTCAGTCGCGATTAGAAGTAAATCAGAGAACTGTCAGAAGATTAGCTCTAGGTGCCCATGGGAAAAGCACAAACGAGGCAGTACAGGGCGATATGGGCTGGGCAACGTTCGGAGCACGGGAAGCTCAGAGTAAAGTACTATACGAAGAACGCCTGAGAGAATTGGATGATAACAGGTGGGTAGCTAAGGTATTTAAATACCTGTACAGAAAGAGCGTTGACACACAATGGCGGAATCGAACTAGAAAGCTGGCCAGTAAGTTTGCCAGAGACGAGGAAGGAGAAAGAAAGAGCATTAAACGACAGGTTAAAAACATCGAAGGTAAAAATTGGATAGATTCAATGGAATAGAAGCATGAAGTAGAACTATATCGATGCTGGAAAAGGCAGAACAAGAAGAAAACGTTTTACGATAACTCAAGAGGCAGTGCCCTCCTCTTTGAAGATAGGTCAGGGTGTCTTAGAACGCGCAGCTACAGAAAAAAATTTAACGAAGTTGACACATGTGCTGTGTGTGGTAAATTTGAAGGAACAATAGAACACCTCATCCTAAAATGCGATGGTATCCATCCGGATGTCGATGCAGGCACAGTCACTCTTCCTGAGGCCATGGGTTTAGAGATAACAATAGTCATGTAAAAACAATCTGCGGTGGAAATGAGCAAAAAGCGATTGGAGGATTGGTGGCACAAAAGCAGAGAGGTGACAAGTTTTAAAGCCTAGGAAGACGTTTTTTTTTAAAGAAAATGGTGAAATGTATTAACAACTTACAGCAGAGTAAAAAAAATAAAGCAAAAAGACTGAGCATAGTGGCAACAACCACTGCCTCGTTTCAAAGGGGACGCTCCTACCTTCCTTCCATCCATCCATACATGGAGTTTTCTAACTTACACCTTCGCAACGGGCCACATGTGCCCACGCGTGTGGGTCTCCATGCTAGACAAACCGACACTACACCGGACCTCACTCTTGCAACCCTTGGCGGGGTATAACACTGGGAAATTTTAGATACTGCATGGAACAGTGATCACTGCCCCATTGCCATTCATGTCAGCAGCAAACGGCTTCGAGCCAAGAAGACGTTGTCTTCTCTTGACTGGAAGCGCTTTCGTGAGCCGCAACATTTTAAACCCCATAGCTTCCAACAATTTGTCCATGAGATTACCACAGCTAAAGCGATGGCGACAGAATAAATAGCATGTAGCGACAGAACCATTCATCTCGACAACCACTTAGTCAACCTGTGGAAACGTGCCTCTGTCATCACGAACCGCTACCGTATACACGCGGCAAGCGCCACAAGGATCTTCGAAAACTTCGTCGCCACTACAAGGCTGTCACGGATCTCTCCGAAGAACACTCGGACAGAAAGAATAGACTAGGCGACAGGTGTACCCACACAGACGCACATTGAATACATCCTACGTTCAACACACACTAGCACACAAAACTAACATAAAACACAAATACTATAAATACACACGACCCGGGAACACTACTACCAGCGTCTACTATACTATCGTTCTACTACTAGCGTTCGGCGTTAGTGCTCACGGTTGGTTCGGTGCTTATGCAGCGTTGTATGGGTCCAGTAGCCGGCGTCGAGGTGGCGTTCGACGTTCTTGGGCTGGCGTCGTTGGTTGCGTCGTATAAGCTCCCGGTCGAAGCGCTCGTGGAGGTGATGCCGGTGTTGACGTTGGGGGCACCACCCGGTTGGGTGGCAACTGCGCTGGGGACACCCCTGGCCGTAGCAGGTGGCAGCGTCCTCCGTTGACTCCCCGGAACGGGCTCAGGCATGGCAGGAAGTCCACGATCGAATCCGTAGAACGCGAGCTCACCGGAGCATCCATACAGGGAGCCGAAGCGTCCCTGACCCGCCGGAGCTTCCGCTTATCTGCTGCTCCCCCCGTGCCTCGCTCCCCCTCGCCCTTTTATAGCCTTGGTGTTAGTCCATGTAATCTTTGTCGTCGTCTTCTCCTTCTTCTCTTCTCCACCAAACATCTCTCTCCACCTTACCGAATGCTTCGTCTTCTCTATTCTTCGGTTAATCCACGTCGTCTTCTTCGCACCTCTTTCCTTCATAATTTTATTTTGGACTCCCTATTATATGTGACAAAGGCCTTACGCGACTACACACTTAGCCTAGACGGAGGAAACTGGCACCAGGTCTGCGCTGAGATTGGGCAAGAAAAAAGGGCTCCGTGAACAATAGGCCCTTTACCGAAGCATGGCTGGAAAATGAAAAAAAAGCGGACTTCCATTTTAGCAGAGCTCCCCTTACAATAACCGATGTCCTCGGTAGAGGAGCAACTTATCCGTACCTTCTTTCTGCACACTGCAGACCAACCTCCTGATAACCTTCTTCCCGTTACTGTGTCTACGCCAGATCCCGAACTTGGCAAGCCGTTCACAATAGGGGAACTGTCGGCGGCGCTCGCTCAAGGAAGAGCCACCCGGCCCCAGGGCACGACGGCGTCGCCTGGCAGATGCTTAGAAATCTTAGTGATGGCGCCAAAGCGCAGATCCTAGAAACACTAAATAGCTCATGGGAGACAGGGGATGTGCCGGCACAGCTCAAGCTAAAACTGGTTAACCCCATACCAAAGCCTAAAAGAGATTCTTCTGCCATTTCCAACCTCAGACCAATTGCTCTCGCTTCCGCCGTCTGCAAATTGATTAAACTACTAATCAACAATAGGGTTCAATATTACCTGGAATACATCACAACTTGGTACCACCCTGCGCAAACTGGCTTTCGCCCCAATTTGAGTACACAAGATTGCTTATGGCTGCTTCGGCGAGTCATTAATCGAACTTCCCGACACCTCGTGCCTGATTGCGCCCTCGCGGTCGACATGAGAAAAGCTTTTGACAACGTCGATCAAAACGTCATCTTGCGGAGCTTGGCCAGGCCTACCCCAGTCAACGGGCGCTGAACTGGATACGGTACTTTCTCCAGAGTAGACCCGTACGTCTCAACTCTAGTGCTCAAGAATGGACCCCTTGCACATACTACCTCGACAGGGGAGTTCCTCAGTGCTCACTCCTCGGCCCTTAATTTACTGTTTAACTTGGCGATGATGAAGGCAGCAAGACGCCTAGAACAAGACAGTGCAGCAAGATTCGCGATCTACGCGGACGCTATAACAGTGTGGGTCGAGGCCAATGATTTTGAGTCCGTCGATCACATGCAAGCCGATCTGCAGGCAGTGGTGCATAGTCTGGAGACCTCACTAACAGAGCTGGGCCTTGAACTGGCACCTGAGAAGACTGCATTTCTCAGCATTGATGGCAGCACTCGTACTAACCAGTCCCAACAGTTGCATCTTCTCATGGCCGGCCAGGTGCTCACATCTTATAACGGATCACTAAAGCTTTTCGGTGTGCCCGTCAGCAGCTGCAACAGTCTTCGTACTTGGATCAAACGCCTCAAGAGCACCTGGAAGAGTACCCTACATCTCATCGCTCGTATGTAAAACAAGTACGGTGGGGCAAGGCAGGAGGCTTGTCAGACGCTGGCTCGCGCGGTAGCAGTTGGCAAGATTCTCTACTGCGCCCCCTCGTACGAACTGACCACGAAAATCCACGAAGACCTAGCTCGTCTGCACAGGGCCACGTTACGCAGCATAACAGGTCTACCACGACATAAGCGCATCACGGCTCTAGAGGAAGCGGTGGCCCTTCCTCCTATACACAAAATCATTGAGGAAGCGGTAACTCAGCACGAAACACGCAGAACTTGCACGAAACAGGGACGCGCTTTGGAACGCTGGGACCGCCAACTCTCGGCACCGGTTCATTATAAAGGCCTGCCGGCTTCGCCATGGCTTCGTCCACAGGACTTGTCGGGCTAGTTGGTTGATCATAATGCAAAAAAGACGAATTGCGCAACAAGAACACGGACGAAAGGGAGGCAGACACTGCCTCCCTTTCGTCCGTGTTCTTGTTGCGCAATTCGTCTTCGTCCACACCTCGGCCCCTGCAGACGTACGGCTCCACCCAGAGCACAAACGCTGGCACGGCTCCACCTAGCTCGACACACGGCCGCTGAGAGAGAACAAGATGAGGAGGTCATATACGTAGATGCATTATTGAAAGACGGCGCCATATCAATGGCATGGCGCAGCCGTGAGAATTTCAATTTTAGCCGTACTATTCGTGCACGCGATGGGTGCATAAAGGAAGAGGAGCTTCTCGCTATATACGGCGCTCTACTGCAGGTGGAAAACGTTCTGGGCAATGGTGCAGCACGCAAGCGAAGAAGCGCGACTCAGTGGAGCCCTGGACTAGGGGCCCAACCCTGCTTTGAAGGTCAAGAGTCTGCAGCGATGAAGACGAAGACCGAACGCTAAACCCTTAATGGACCAAATAAAGTTTTTCTCTGTCTCTCTCTCTCTCTGGTCAGCAACCAATTGCTACAAACTGACATGTCGCGAAAAATGCGAATACTCTCGATTCATTTGAAGTTGCACCCGAGATTCACAAGCCATTCTCGACCCACCCAACTGCACAGCAGATTACTTCTATAATCGGAACCCTCTCAACACGCAACATGCGCAACCGCCTCGCGTGGATCCCTGGACACACGGGCAATGACGAAGGGAACCAGTCCGCTCACAACGCGGCTCGGGAGAGTGTCTCGTTCCTTCCTCCGCTGGCATACCCCGCCGTTACCGACGACCCTGCTGATATTGTCCAACAACTTGGCTGTGCTAACGAGCAGACTAGACCGTGCCAAAGAGAAGAGCCGAGCACGACTTACGGCCGTTACGCCACCCAGTTACCTTGATGCCTCAGCTGCTCTCACACGGCATGAGCAGATCTTCATTAATAAGATCATCGCCGATGCAGCCTACGCGCTAAACATCATCAGTAAATGACTTACCGGCCCTCGCTGCCATCAAGGGGGTATTATACACGTTATGGAGTGCAAGCACTGCGGCTGCATGTGTCGTGTTGACCTGTACCACCTAGTTTGGCAATGTTCAGAGTTCCGCAAGGGACGCGACGACCTCGTCGCCAAGCATGATTTTCCCATCGATGGCGAGGAATTTTGTGCATTGACCACAGCCGCAGCGAACGGCATCTCGGAAGATAATGGCAAATGTGCTAAGTGGCCTCACCAAAGCAGTGTAAAGCGTGGCTAGACCACCCATGCCGTCCCTTCATACATCAACAGACCCCTATACTTTTCTCTTACTTGACCCAATTCCCCACCAAACGGCCTTGAGCCTACCTTTCTAAATAAACAGCTCATTAATAATAATTGATTTTTGGGGAATGGAAATGGCGCAGTATGTCTCATACATCGGCGGACACATGAACCGCGCCTTAAGGAAAGGGATAAAGGAGGGAGTGAAAGAGGAAAGGAATAAAGAGGTGCCGTAGTGGAGGGCTTCGGAAAATTTCGACCACCTTGGGATCTTTCACGTGCACTGACATCGCACAGCGCACGGGCGAAATAGCGTTTTGCCTCCAAGAACCTCGGGCTCGGGTCGGCCCCCTCGTTTCCGGAGCGTTAGCCGGAACTCATACGAGGTTTATGTTGTGATCGAGAGTTCGGTTGCGCAGAAGTCGCATTGCGAGCGCGCTTACCGTGTTTTTGGCGAAATTCTGAATGGCGCTCTTAGAGTATAAGTAGTATTAGTGTTTATTTAAAAAATAAATAAAAAACGCAGTAAAAAGAATGTTGCTGGCCGCGGCAATTGCTATCTAATAACTTAAGCACTCGAGCTGCAGCCGGCGGAGGTGAAAGGGAGAGGGAGATGATAGCGAGGAGAATATAGAGGGGAGCGATAGGAAGAAAGGACAGGGGAGAGTATTGTACACTATTTACAAACTACGTAAAGCAATGAATTTCGCGCCGCACGCGGTCATTAATTCATTCATTCCCTAGAAATAATTGTGTGCAGTGGCCGCTCGCGCGCAGTTATTTTCGAACAGAGCCTGAACATTATCGCGCGAGCGGCGCGAACCTCATTGCTTTACGTATTTTATAAATAGTGTACAAAGCTCTCTCCTGTCCTTTCTTCCTATCCCTCCCCTCTATATTCTCCTCGTTATCATCTCCCTCTCCCTTTCACCTCCGCCGGCTGCAGCTCGGGTGCTTAAGTTATTAGATAGCAAATACCGCGGCCGGCAAAATTCTTTTCCCTGCGTTTTTTTATTTATTTTTTAAATAAACCACTAATACTCTAAGAGCGCCGTTCAGAATTTCGCCAAAAACACAGTAAGCGCGCTCGCAATGCGAATTCTGCGCAGCCGAACTCTCGATCACAACATAAATCTCGTATGAGTTCCGGCTAACGCTCCGGAAACAAGGGGGCCGACCCGAGCCGGAGGTCTAACCAGCCGGGGGACGGCAGACCTCTCGGGAACGGGCGCTCCCGCTGAGGCGCCTCGCTCGTAAGCGGAGATTACCAACCTTTATCGCGAGCTAAGATGCACGCATCCCGCCCCTCACCCCGACCTGGACAGGGCGCATGCACGACACTCTGACGCCTACAAACAAAGGCCATTCTTAGCCCCTACCGATTATGTTTAATCACAAACGGTGAATACGACCTTGCATGCCCACACTGCGGTGACGGGACGCACGCCACCCAAGACCATATTTTATGGGAATGCGCTAGCAAACCCCCTCCGATGACACCTGCCAGCTCCATCGGCGGAGGAACGGGACAAGCTCTTGTTGGTCAGTTCGAGAAAAACATCGCAGCTGGCCTTCATCACGCGACCTCAAGATGTTCCGGCTGGAGGCCACCCTGAACTCGTCCCAGCCCTAAATAATCCCTTCCACTTTGTGTCAATAAAGTTGTAACCACCACCACCACCGACAGCCAGACGAAAGAAAACGCGCCTCTCATCCACCGAGCCGAGACGTCGTTTGCCTCGCCGTCCGGCAGATAGCGTAGCCTGTGAGACCGGCTTAGAGTCACTCGCGTCTTAGAGGGCTCGCGTCTGCAAAAACTGTACTCGTAGCCGAAAGCAGTTTCTCGCTAATTCTACCAAATAGAGGCAAGTCTCAAACAACTTAGTCAATAGTATTCTACCTAGTCAGTGGTGTTGCTCTCGATTAGTCCCGGCATATAGAAACGTAAGTACATACATAACAATTACAGTAGCTACACTTTATTTAGAACCGCAATGCTTATCTACTGTGCAAATTTAAAAATGTGCTTTTTATGTGCGGAGAAAAAAATTCTTGAAAGTAGCCTCATTTGAGACGTGTCATTTTCGAAATTTTTTTACTAAGCGACAACTTTTTTCAAGACGGGGGAAATAAGGCTAACGTATTCTTTCTCACCTGAGCTTTTAGCACACAATATATATATATATATATATATATATATATATATATATATATATATATATATATATATATATATATATATATCATGAATTTCATATTTGATTCTTACGTCAGTGCAAATTTACGACATTGAGCTCTGCGCTAAAATTCTGCCTCTGCCACCAGGGACCCCGAAACAGGGGGGGGAGCGGGGGAGCAAGGGGGCGGCCGCACCCCCAACATTTTTCCAGAGGGGATTCTTCCACGTCCACTTCCTGTTCTCTCGTTTCTGGGAGAAGGTGCTCATGATCCGTAAATTATTTCCTGGAGCCTATGCCTGGAGCCTATGCCGTAGTCGCCTACCGCCACGTCTCCGGCCTACTTCTTGTCTACCTTCGTATTGAAGTCGCCCAAAAGTATGGGGCACTGTGATTTTACTTTGTTCGATGCCGATTTCACGTCTTCATAGACGCTTCCAACGACGTGGTATCGGAGCCGCCTCGGTGGCTCAGTGGTTATGGCGCTCGGCTGCTGACCCGAAAGACGCGGGTTCGATCCCGGCCGCGGCGGTCGAATTTCGATGGAGGCGAAATTCTAGAGGCCCGCGCACGTTAAAGAACCCCTGGTGGTCGAAATCTCCGCCGCCCTTCACTACAGCGTCCCCCATAGCCTGAGTAGCTTAAGGACTTTAAACCCGATAAATCAAACCATACGATCTGGTATCGATACCTCATACCAACGTCAGCCAAACTGACAATATATTATGCACTATTGCGTCACATGTAAGTTACTGTCATCTGGCATGGGCACAACATAAGTATCTAATGCACTAAAATGCTAATAATGCAAAAATTGTAATACGTGCCATTTCAAACATGCACTACAGCTCACACACCGAAAGCCCTTCACCAGTGGTGATGTAATGAAAAATCAACATCTGCACAGGCGAAAACTTCTGCGTACCTACTACTTCTCTTAAGGATACCGACGACGTGATAGCAAGCATATAGCAAACTTAAAACAAAATACACCAAAACATGATTCACGAACTCATAATAAACAATATATCCTACATTCAAGAACAAATTATGGACGCCATGTGATCGGAAGCACTTTGCCACCGCTATTCCATTGTTACCTAAATCACGGCATTGACATAGAAACGTTGACACCATCGGAGTGGTATATATAATTTAAATCGCCCTGTTATACAGTAACCATGTTGTTATATGTTCTTGTAAAGCACTTTTATTCCATCTGTCCACTAATATGTAACGGGAGCCAGGGACCACTCAAGCGGCGAAAAAGATGTTTCAAAGCTAAAGCTTTACTGGCCACGAACTTACAAGTTCGCTGTGGCGGTGCTCCGAGGAGGCACAGAGACAGACCTTGAGCCGTTGCCTAGCAACCGCCGCAGCTCGGCGGACGCCGCGCGCTCGCCGCGCAATCTGGCATGACGTCACACCGGGCGCCTAGCCGCGGAACCGCCCTCACCTGCCCTTACCCTTACCCGCCCTTACGGGCTGAACCGCTAACCAACGTATTCGGTGGCGGCATATTTGGGAGCCACTGAAACCCACTGAAGAAAGCACTCGTGCAGTCTTAGGCCAGTCTATGGTTAGGCAGCGCTGTCTGACTCTGAGCGAAGTAAAAAAAAATGTTCGCAAATGAATGTGACCATGGATGTCATATTTAATGAAAACAAGCCCAATGTGTCGTTAAAAATGCAAGGGCAACGTGAATTCAAATATACGTAATGAGAGAAGCAGTAAACACAACGCGAACGCAGTCAATACAGTGGACGATACGAGGGTTTCACAGAGAACTACGCACAGATTATTTTTACGATCAGCTGGCAACAACGTGCTGCAGGGCGTTCTTGTAGTCGCAGTCGTCGCAGTTGGGATCGAGTTCATAGGCCGGGTATCGCGTGTCCCTGAAAGAGCCAAGGAGGCGGTAGTGCCTTCGCCGTCGGTAGTTTTTCCACTGGTACCAACCGACTACAGCCAGAACAAGGAGAATGGGCACCGTCGATCCATAGACAGCGCACGCAAACCTGCTGGATGCCCCACCGCCGAACACCCGTTGACTCAGTGGCTTCTCGCGAAAGTATGCCTTCTCCTCGAATGTCTTGTTTACAGCGGACACCGGTGGCCTGCCTCTGAAGAACGACCTCCCGCCGAACACTTTCCCGGGAGGTGGTTGTCCGCCTGCAGAAAATCGGCTCGCGGCGTTTGACGCGTTGAAAGGCTTTGGAACGCCTTCTGGCACAGCGTAATTTCTAGAACCATTTGGCCTCAGGAAGGGGGGAAGAACACCTCCCGGTCGAGGCTGAACCTGTGCCGGCGCCGTTCCAATGGCGCCCTTCACCATTTCTTGGCCCGTGTCGACGAAGCAGGCCTTTCCGATCATGGTGGTGCACTTTGTCGGCGGAGCCGTCGGTGGCGGAGGTGTTGTTTCATCTTCGCATGGCTCCTCCTCAGTTGACTTGAGGTTAGGGGAGGGGAGAATAGCACCGGGCAGCGGCGGATACAGTGGGCCTGGTTGCGGAGCAGGGTGTACCGACGGTCCTCTTGGCCACGGTGGAACAGGAATGACTCCCGGCGGAGGTGGACGGGCAGGGAAGGGCCTTGCGGGGACTGGGGGACCAAGCGGAGGTGCACCTAAGGGCCTTGGAGGTGATGGCGGAACGCCTTGCCTTGATATTCCTCCCGACGCCATAGGGTTGGGAAATCTGGGTGGTACACCTGGGCCGAATGGAATACCTGGAACGCGCTGACCATCAGGAATCCAAGGAGGCTGTACTAAACGTGGTGGATGTCTGCCCAAATCTGTTACGCTTATTCGTGGCCCATAAGCAGGCACTCCCGGTGGGAACCTTTGCTCGCTGCGCCCAGGAGGGTTTGGTGGATGTTGTTCTGGTCTCGGCCTCAGCTGTACTGTAGGAGGAAGAGGAACGCCCGGTTGGCGGGGAGGTCCGGGTGCAGGGGCGACAGGACGCGCCGTTGGCCCGCCGTAGCTCGGAGCACCAGGAAGCCCTTGTGGAAACAGAGGAGGCCGTCCTGGACACATTTCATGTCATCAGTCAATGCACTAACATAGGCGATTAAAGGCATGTCCCGTCCAACGTTTCATATTAGCATGAGCACGTGCGAAAAGATTTTCTACCTATCCTAGGCATGCAATTCTGTGCACATTTTAACCAGAAAATTTAAGATGGAATGAAAGCCTGCATGTTACACAGGCAAAACAAGAAAGATGCAAACCTTTAGCGATTGTTCATGGACGATCTATAGAAATTTATTTGACCATCATTAATTCATTCATTCATTCATCAAGCCGCCGCGGTGTCGAAGTCGTTATGGTGCTCAGCTGCTGACACAAAATATGCGGGTTCGATCCTGGCCGCGGATGGAGGCGAAATTCTACAGGCCCGCGTACTCTGCGATGTCAGTGCACGTTAAAGAACCCCAGTTTGCATAAATTATCCGCAAGCATACAATTCGGCGTCCCCCATAGCCTTTGATGCTTTGCGGTGTTGAACCCCTAAATCAACAATTAATTTTCATTTTGCATCTAAAATCACCGTGGAGGCTTGACACTGGATACACGACGCTGTCATGACAGCTGAAGTATGCAATGAACATGAAAAGTAAAAAAAAATGGTATAAAATACGACAATTTGAAAAGATCAAGTTTTAAGCATTTCAAAACACCTATGCGACCAAAGGAGGCAAATCAAGTCGCCTCACTTAGTTAGCTATTAGCCTTTGGGCGCTTGTCTAGAGCAAGTACATGACAATGAGGAGCAAATCTGCTCGGAGCGCACAGGTGCAAGCTGTAGAGTGGGCACACCAGTTCCACTTTGAACACCGTGTTCCGCACACCGTGTTAGTACACCGTGTTCCACCGTGTACGAGGAACACATTGTCGAACTCCATCGTACGTCCGAAGCACCGAACTTATAATATCCCGACCATTTCTTTCTGCACTTCCTCGGTGCTTTTGTCGTCGCAGGTTGGTACTGGCTCCACGTGACGCAAAGAAAATACCAGTCTTTTTTAGCGCTGCCGCACCAGCAACGCGAAGCAGCAATCATAGCCTCTTAAGGGTGCAGCTGGAAAGATAAGGCATCAGCAGCCCTTCACCCGAGTCGCTAAAATCTGATCTTATTAACCGACAACAATTCGTGTCCATAAACACCACGCTATCAAAAACAAGAGAGATACAAGCATGTGTCCCTCAACAAGGAAGTCCTAGTGTTTTTTTTTTATTCTAGACATGCATTTAAGGGCGATCCAGGCATGTTTTTACCGTTGTCAGAAAATGGCTTATTTATATTGCTTAGGACTTTCTCATTTCAGAACAGTTCGTGTTTCTTTAAATAGTAGGACAATAAATTTAGACAAGCAAAAATTAAGGAGGCCAGTTAAGGCTATATTTGCTCTGAAGGTGAAAGAAATAACTTTGAAATTTATTTCGTTTTTGTTTCCTTGCTGATTGCACACCCACGGTTAGCAGTTGTAAGGAAACGCATACACTAGGTTCACCTTTATTCGCCAACAAGCAACGCGATTTTGTGGCCTGTTATTGGTTGAGTGCTAGCTACGCAGTCTGATGTTCATTGGTTCAGTTCCCCGCACCCTCTGAAGAAGTTTTATTTTTCTTTGCTGACGTCATTGGGGTGTTGGTAGCACTTTTCCAGGACGCCGTGCAACTCCGTGTTCTGCTGCTGATGAGCCATATAAAGCTTTCGCCTTCAGAGGCGACACATCTTTTCGTTCAGTATTTTTCGGCGTGGGGCGAAGAAATATGTACGCCTGTTGCGAACTCTACTAAATGAACAAAAACAAAATTTCGCTCATATATCTGCAAGAGTTTTGACATTATAAATTTTGATGTGCCTCATTGCTGTATCAAACTTGCAGAAAGCATGGCGTGACAATAAAACATTCTAGGAAACTGCAGTCACTCTTAAATTTTAGCCGAAGAAATTGTACGTGCAGTGACATTTTTCAAATATTTTTATCCGAATGAGTTCTTTCTACACTGAACAATATATCCATGCTTGCATAATGCACTGGTTGCCGTCATGTCAAATTAGTAACGGCGAAAAAATGTGAAAATAATTCAGAAATGTAGTAACGTCACTGCATAAATAATTTATCAAAAAACACAATGCAACAAACCGCAGAAAATTCATGAAGCCATTCTCATGCTGTGCTTCCTGCAAGCAGGTCAAAAAACACTTTCGAGAACTGGCATTTTCACGGAGGTCTAAGTTAGTTTTTGACACCTGCGGTCACAAAAACACCTTGTAAAGTCAGTTTGGGGCCGTTTTCGGAGGAAATCTTTCGGAATACAATAAGAAAGACCTTATATATGCAAAATCTGGTATTTTCCAAAATTCGTCTTTTTTTCGAGATTTCTTTGATTTGAAACCAGCGTCCTGCCTTAAAGATTTTGGGATCCGAAACCCTGCGCGTGGCCCGGAGGGCTTCTTTGTGTGACGTCAGTTACGCTCGCGCACTACGCAGCACATCGGAGCACGGCGTTCGAGTGCTCTAGGCAGGTGTGTGCGCGAATGTACGTTATTACACAAGCTGAACAATTCCCTTCTAAGTTCTTCAGATCAACAATGCCTCCGGCGTTTCTGGAGTAGGCAATTTCGTCGAACACTACACTCACTTATGAGGCTGCGCTGCCGCGTTGAACCGCTAATTTTTTACTTACGCAGTTCTCGTTTAGCCCATTTGTAGCGTAAGCTACACCGGCCGAGGTTGAGCAGTTTCGCGTGGCTCCTGGAGAGCCGTGCTGCGCATGCGTGAGTAGCAGTGACGTCACACGGCGCACAGTTGGCGCGCCGGAGCCGCCGCCGCGCGCTCCTCGCCGGTCTGCGCATCCTCTGGAAGTCGCACCACGTGATCAACCACGTGACTGGTCACGTGAGCAACCGCGTGACGAACCACGTCACCAGCCACGGCGCCGCGCCGCCGGCAGCTGTTCCGCACCACGTGACCGACAACGTGGCCAACCGTGTGGTTTTGGTATTGTCAAGAACGTTCCCCGTTGGCTTTCTATTTCAGTCTTAACTAATGAATGCGAGTGACGGAAACATTTTAAAAGAAAAATTTTGCTACGCATCGGCAGAATAGACCATTTACTTGAATATTTCCGTAGGAGTACTTTACAATACTTAAATACTCAAAATTGTTGTCCAAAAATGCTGGACATGGTTGGCTCGGCTGCTTGGCAGGATGGCAGACCGGCCGTCGACCCTCTGCTCTCGGTGTTTCTGGGATCAGACGAAGCTCCATGGCTGTTTTGCCACCCGGTCATTAGAGCCCTACATGCTTGGCGAGCTGCTACGAAGAGCAGTTTCACCCCAGTCTTTGTAATACTGAAATAAAATTTGATTTGTATGGACCTGACACGGACTTGTGCAGGGTCCAACTTCAGGCCCGTTCGATGCAGTGGGAGCGGCCGTCCGAGACACCTGCTGCGCAGTCACCTGCTACCGCTGCATGACGCTGCACACCTGTTGCCACACCAGTCCCGCTCCCACCCTGGTCAACTCAGTCCGCTTGCTGACGACCGCCACCCTAAGCTCTACATCATAGCTCATTCAGCCAGGCTCCACCACCAGCGAAAGACGGAATGAAACGGACTGAGCGCTGCCGAAATTCCACGCAGAAGCATTGACAGGTAGCTGGCCCAGTCTGAAGCATTTGAACGGCATTATTTATCCGCTGCACATATGCATGAGCTCGTCATCCGACTTGACAGTGCCAAGAATTACGACAATGTGAGGAGGGACCACGACGGTACCAAGCATTTGCCTGTGACGCACTCTGAGGTGTGCATACCCTCTCCATCTCCATCGCGTGCCCAAGCTCTTCTGCCGTTTGCCTCCGTAGCCCCCAATGCGACATGACTCCGTCTCGCATCACTCCGAAAACACTGCACTTTGAAGATAAAACTTTAGCGGCTTCACAAGGTTGCTTTCCTCCCCCTAGGTTACCTCAGCCTGGTGAACCCCCCCCCCCCCCCCCCCCCGGGACGAAGACAGCAACTTCGTGGCGGCTCAGCGGCGAATGCCTCCACTACGTCTGGCCTGGCTCCTCGGGTCCGCGCATCATAGCAGCCGTTCAGCCCACGTGACGACTCTTGCCGGGCACTTGCGGCTGCGCACGCTTACCCGGTGCTTTCGCCTCCACAACACTCCTTCGTAATCCACTTGGAAGCCCTGCGATGCTGTTCGGTAAGACCTCGCGGCCGGAACGCGAGCCAAACCTAAGAACTAGCAACTTCTACTTCTGCACACCCCCCCCCCCCCCCCCCAGCAGTCGCGTACCACCAATCATCAACGCACCTCGCTACCCATGAGACCTAGCTGCCCAGACAACCAAATTCAAAACCTAACTCATCGCTTCGTTTACGAACCCAATGGAAACTTGCCATCCGACCTCATTCTCTTATCACGTGATGGTGATGGCAGTCAGGCAGCAAGAACGCACCTCAAGGCTTTATCAGGAAATAGTTTTATTGGACGATCCTGTGCCCTCAAAGAGAACTGTAATCGGCGGCACCAGTAGCAGCAAATGCACTCGGCGCTCGTCGAAGATCATACTGTCCATCGCTTTCGACCGCGCTGAATTCTGAAGTGCGGAACGAACTTTCGAGGTAAGGCGTCTACAACACATGCGGCAATCGAGAGTATTGTAGAAACAGTTGCTCGCGGCTGTTATCATTCGAGAGAGATATGGTCGCCTCTGGCTCGACAAGCAAAATGATAAGACGCGGGCCGGCAGCACTGAATAATGAATAAACAACCTTGGCAATGGTTCGTGGCATTACCCTCCTCTAAACGAAGCATCGGCTCAATGCTTCAAACGAAAAGAGCTTCAAAAAAATTGTAGGGGACACTTAAGCTCCGCCTTGAGGGCAAGATTAATTGGCTAATTTTCATACATGCGGAAGCAGTCATTTTTTATTTACATTCACAGTCAATCACGGGGAGTCCTCATACCAATCTTGGCACTGTGCTCCAGCGGTTAAGCGATGTGCCACTGCCCCGACAAGTGGCTGTTTGAAAACACAGCCTCCAGTGGGGCTTGTGACACCCACGTTGCTCTTCCCGAGCAACCTCTCGCGACCAATCATTAATTGAACTCCCACCTGCGACGGTGTCCAGTTTTCTCACAGTCCGGTGGGCAGGTTGCGATGATATCACAAGGTCGTGTGACCTGGATGGTCTGCCTTCCTGCCACGTGTGTTGCTTCTCTGGGGATTTTTTTAGGATTATTCACTCACGGTCAACGACGATGCCGGCTTTTCTGCGACACGGGGCCCTTAACGCTGTCGCGTTAATAAGCACCGAAACTACAAATACTAGCGTGGACTAGCGGTCGTAATTGAATTTTATGCACACGAAATTCACCATTTGTGTATGTTGCAGGCGTCACTGGAATGCTAGCAATCCGTCGGGAATGATTTCGTGGTCATGTTCGCCAACACCAGAAATCGTATTGTATAAGGGCCGGAGTAGCGTCGCAAGTTTTTCACTAAGACCGCGGCGGCAGACTGGTGACTATCATCATCCGTACGCGGTAACCCGGCTTGTATTCAGTTTTGCGTCGTCGCCGAAGGGCGTTGCGGGTCTTGAATACGGAGCCGGGCGAGGAGTCGTGCTTTCTTTTGCACTCTGAAGGTACGCTGCGACGTTAAAGCTCTCCTCACCGGTGGCGGGCGGCAGCATGCCTAGAGTGTTGTCGCGGCATCCATGCCATACTCGATCAGGAATGGGGTTAACTGAGTTGTCACTTGGAAGTGGTGTATTCGCAAAGATCATGTAGGTTTAGATGGAGTCGCACGTCTTGTGTTCGGAGTCTGAGTGCATAGAAAACACGCAAGTGATGGTTTTGTTCAGGCGCTCCGTAAGGGCATTGCTCTGCAGATAAAATCTAGTCGTTTGTTAGGGTCTTGAGCGGCTGCAGAGCAGAATAGTTTTGGTAAGCTCGACCATGAATGCTGTTCCTCTGTCCGTGACAAGAACTTCGAGCCGCCGTGGCGCAGAAAGATCTGCTCGATAAATTTTACTTTAGCTGCCTGTTCGACAGGAATTTTTCTCCGGCGTAGCGAGTCTGTTGTCAATTATCACAATGATTCGCTTGTTGCCCAATGCTGACGTCTGGAAGGGACCGATGAGATCTAAAACAACCTGTTGGAAGTGCTCAGTCGATGGCAGTATTCAATTGTACAGTCCAGCTGGGGTTGAAAAGTCACATTCAGTCGTTGCAGGTTTTCGCGTACTGTTCGATATCGGCGGATCACATGCATAGCCAGTAATTCCTATATTTAATTAGGCGGAGCAGCGTTCGCGTGAGCACTAGGTGTCAAGCTGACAGCCCGACGTATGAAGCCTGCAGAATTTCCTCTTGAAGGCTTGCAGACATAAGTAGGAGGTATGAGATTTGAAATTCGGCACGAGCGCATTGTTCGGTAAGAAGGGCGACCATTAGCACTTGAATACACTGGATGATGTGAGGGTCTAGTATTCTAGGTACTCGACAATGCAGAGTAGCTCGGAGTCGGAGCGCTGCTCTGATGCGAAATCACTGGCGATTAACGGCCCCAGGAAAGCGCCGTCATTGCCTTTTGCTGGAGCATCGACCGGGGCTTGTGATACGATGTCTGCGTCGGAGTACCTGCACCCACACTTACTGGCCACGGTCATGTCTAACTCTTGGAGTCGTAGGCTCCATCTAATGATGTCGCCAGACGTATGCTTCAAGTTGGTAAGTCAGCACAACGTTTCATGGTCGCTCACAACCTTGAATGGCCTGCTGCACAAGCCATTATATGCATCCTGACTACGCCCAGTACAGGGCAAGGGCCCCTCCCATATCTCTCCAATTAACCCGGTCCTTTGCCAGCTGCGGCCACCCTATCCTCGCAAACTTCTTAAGCTCATCTGCCCATCTAACTTTCGGTCGCTCCCTTCTACGCTTACCTTCTCTTGGTGTCTAGTTAGTTATCCTTAACGACCATCCTTTTCTGGATCCAGAGTTTTTCAGCACCCACAGCTGCACCATAGGCCTGACCACCAGAGATGGGCATTTGACCTCAAAAATCCCGACCTCACCTCAACCTCAAAAAAATTTTGCCGACCTAACTCAACCTCAACCTCTACAGTTGAGGTTTCCTGAGACGCCCTCACCTGACTTTTCCTGAGGCCACTGCCGACCTCACTCAATCTCGCCTCAACCTCAGACAACAAACAAACAAAATAAACAAAGCGATTAAGACGTTTCTCAACTAAAAATAATTCTGAGAATCCTGTGAGACAGGAAAGCCACAATGATGACGGTATTATTTAATAAGGCGTGTACAGACACAATTGATGTGCACGCAGTAGGAGACGCTTATAATCTGAGATGAACCCACAGAGAGTTTATGGACTTAAGGGTGTCCCACCTGTACGTCGGAGGGTACTTCATCGTGTCAGTGTTCGGAAACCTGCTTCGCGTATACTTGTTCGTATTGGAAGCCTCTGGCTCATTCACGCACGAACCGGCAGTTGACAAACACGGACTTTCTACACCATCTACCGGAAATTGGGAGGGGGAGGGAAGGTATTACGATACTCTTTTTAGACTTGACAATAGTTATCGAATGTAAAGAAACTGGCCGCCGATGTACTTTCCAAGGTGACGGCTACGCAGACGCATAAAAGTATATTTCGATTTTCTAGCTCTATCCGACACAGCAAAACGACTCAGCGTAGGTAAAACTTTTGTCTCCCAGGAAACGGTCTTTTCAGCCCTTTGTATGCTGCCTTCGAAAACACTTAACGAGCTGCAACTGTAGTACACCAACATAGGCGCGTCGTATTCTTCTGTGTAGAAACGAGCGGCTCCTTTTAACAATGCGAAAACATTAGATGGTTCACTTTCAAGGTCATATCCGCAAAAAAGTGTCCGCATGAAACGGCAGCATGTGACGTCTTGATCCGTCGAGTCACGCGACGAAGATGATGACGTCACATAATTAAGTAATCCTAGTTATGGTAATTAGGCAATGTTATTACTAATTCGTATAATTAGTGACGCCATCATAGGAGTGTGACGTCATATCAGGTCACGTAACAAATATGTAATGTGACGTCAAACCTAGTCACGTGACGACGATGTAATATGACGTCGTACCAGGCCCCCACACCCTTCCAACCCCCATTTAAAGATCCATATGCATCCCACGTTACTATACATGCGCGCATGATGCATTTCTCATTTTGTAAATAGTTTGTGTATATTACCTCTCCCTCTATCCTCTCTTCATATCCCCTCACCTCTTTCATTTCATTTCTCCATTCTGCCTGCTATCCTTTGTTAACGCTGCCCAGACTCAGCTGCTTCAGTATCGATGGCAGATGCCGGGGCTAGCAAAAATCTTATCCTTCCCTTTTATTACTTTAATAAACCGCTGCCACGACCACCACCACGCAATACAAGGAGTGCGCACAACCCGGTCCACATTAATGACATTAGGATTGTCTAACAGATAGCCGCGCCAGTTCTCATGTGTGACAGTGCAAAGAGACATGCCGTTGACCCTCGAGATGATGGCGATGATGATGAAGATGATGCTAATAGTGTATCTTTATGAGCCCGGGGAAGTCTTATATACCGCTACCAAATTAAAAGTTGCCAGAATATTGATTAAATATTGTACATCACCCACCAAGTGAGGACATTTATTGTGCGGGAAAACAGTAATATCTGCAGCTAAGAATTAAGGATGAGACTTCATGGAATGCGACACTGCCTCTGCGAAGTGGTCAAGGCCCTCCTTGTTTCCGCCACTTCCCTCCTGCAGGTGGCGATGGTAATGGTTTCGAAATCCTGGGAATTCTCCGATGACTCGGTGATCCAGCGGCATTTTGCAAGAAAGGGCTAGATTACGCCTTCGAACACTGCGCCGACTATTAAAATCACATGGTTTAAAACAGCTGGCCGAGAGCGGGCAGCGGCAAGTGCTGTCTCTGTCAAGCGCACCGCGGCTGTACGCTCAAACTGCGCCGTAGAGAAATCTTTTTCTGAACACCCCCTCCCGCTCCCGCGAAAAAAGTAAACGCTTCCTAAATACTCATACGCCTGAACAGAATACTGGGTATCTTTTCGTCAACCATTCTGCGACAAGTTGCTCTAAGTCAGTCATTTGTCTTCCTTCAAAACTGAACTATTCAATGGTATGCCGGCATCCTCAGCTTTTTACCCGCGAGCACCGCGCGAGCATTCTGCGAAGACGTTTAAGGTGAACGATTGGACTCTGCAAATTAGTTAAAAAAAGATAACGGGTAGTGCCTGGTCGTCTGCAAGACAGGCCGACAACCTAACCGATGCCATACGAGAAAAGAAAAAAAAAACAATGATTACAAACTTGCAAACAAATATCGCACACTAAAAACAAGAGAACAACAGTGTGCCCCATTAAGCGCCATAATCGAAGGTATGAAACAGCGACTCAGCAGCACAGCGCCAGCACGTGATTCGTTCTAGTCATATATCATTAAAAAAACAAAAAGAAAAGGAATCAGTTGCCACATCACCCTACATTAATTATAGTTTTGCATTTTTTCACCTCTGTAACACCGATATGCTGGTACCTTCGCCCCGTGCTGCTGTTTTTCAGCGTAATATGTGAATTTTCGAGAAACAACAAGGAACCGGAGACCAAAGAGAGGTTGTTCGGAATGATATAAAAGTGATATTATATTTGCATCTGCTTGCATTACGGAACGGTAATATACAGAAGTAGTGTGAGATTCGGAAGGGGAAGACACCGATCAAAAGCTTCGACGGTGTTATGCAGGTTTTTCTGGCTTCGTGATTTTTTAATCAAATCAGCAGGTGTTCTTGTTAGGAACCGCTTGGATCACATTTTCTCGCCTGTGCCGACTGCTCTAGTTTGTTAAGTCAGCTTGTAATGTACAGCAGGATCGCCTTTACTCGACTGCAAGGCAAAAACCATGACGTCAGTGCCGGAAACGAGCGTGAACACGAAGCAGTCTTGCTTGAGGCCATCCGCGGTGCGACGAATTTATTGCGTGATTGTTGGACTGGACTTGTTTGTTTGCACCATCAAACAAAGCTACCACGGGTGAACGTGAGTTATGTGCTTTGCGCGCTCTCGGGAGTTGGAGCCAACCGGCAGGCAAGGGGGAGGGAGGGTGGCGTGCCGTGACAGCAGCACTCCTTCCGGGAAGATCAGAGGGGTTCGTCCTCCAGTAGGCTCGGGCTGAACGGACACTGCGGCGCAGCACCGAAAGCTAAGGGCGGACTGCGGCATCCGGTTGTCTAGACAGGGGAAACCAAACACCAAGCGTGATTGCATGAACACTGCGGTGGTGCACTCCAACTCCGGCTCGTAAGCGGCACTCATCGTAATAAGACGCGACAACTGCAAAACGTCTCGACCTCAAATTTCGACCTCACTGAATGAAGACCTTACTCAACTGCAAACTCGCGCGTGAGGTTAAGGTCTGATTTTCTGACGTCACTCACAGAATTTCGAGCCATCGCCGACCTCACCTCAACCTCACCTCATAACGTGAGGTTGAGGTCATTTTGAGGTTGAGGTCGACCTCATGAGGCCGAAACCTCATGAGGCTGCCCACCTCAGCTGACCACCGCCTTCTTCAGTTGCTCCGCCTCCGCAGGGTGAGGGCGACGAGGACATCCATTAGCACCTCCACCAGATGTCACGGAGTGGTGTCAGCAGCGAGACAGACGTCGGAAAGGGCTTCTAAAAAATACGGTCATTCCACGCCAAACGTCCCAGACGTTGCCCTCGGCCACCTCCAATTTGCTCAAAAAAAACTCATGGAAACTTATCGTAATTTGCGTAATCAAAGCCTGAAATATTTTTGCCGAAAAAAAATATTCGTGATGTGAGGGCAGTTTGAATATTTAGAAAAGGCGAGAAACCAGCTACTGCTCAATAATTGATAAAAATTCAAATTTTCAGAAAACACTTCACAATTTTTTCATTGACATTTGCACAGATTCTGGCTTCCGATATAATTCGGAGCATGCAGCTTTATACGGCATATATATTTAAAAAATAGAAAAAAGGTATGAAAATGTACCATTTTTGTCGTTTTTTCTTTTAAATATGAACTTGCTCTCCGAAATGTTGAAGTAACCGTTTTGTTTTTCCACATGTCTAGTACCTATACCAATTGCTACAGGTGATGAAACTGCGTACATCAAAGTTAAAAAATATACTAAATTTGTAAAAAGTGCCTTTTGAGCCAAAAACACTAGTTAATTTTACCCTGAGGTGGTCCAAGCAAAAATACAAACAATAGCGGCTTACATGAGAGTTTGTTGCATTTCATTTCCGAAATTTTTATCGAGATAATATTTGTTTAAAGGGATAAAATAATTTTTGAAGTTGAGCTCTCGCGCCGCAAGTTGCGTCCTCTCCTAACGCCTCTTCACCGCAGAGCACGGCATTGCCGACACTGTGGCCAGATGGAATGTAGCGTTCTTGTCCTTAAGTGAGGTTTGCACTGCAGGCAAGCATGAGAACGTTGAGTAGTCAAAAAGGTATTCGTGGGAAATTATTTTCTTACTGACGGGGCGGCACATGCAAAAGTGAGTTAGTTGTTCGGTGTGGTTCTGTCGCAGTCAGTCATTCTTGCCAGTGATATGACAGACGTAAGCACCAGCTTAAGAGCTTGTGAGACGCCGATATGGAAATGACCAGAACAATCCAGTGTTGAAATTTTCTGCGACACACGAACGCCACGTGGTACCTAACCCTTGTGGCCATCAGAGGCTTAATGCCTGGTTTTTTACGATGTGAAGTCTTGGTTGTATTTGATTTAATCAGTGCAATTTCTGCATTAGCACTCCAGCGACAACTGTAGACGAGCGTCCATGCTGGCGAAGCGCATTCATGCGAGCGACGCACATACGCACGAGCGGGCAGCGTTCACCGCCAGCGCGTCTCGCGTACGATATAAACAACGCCCTTGTGATACGCCTGCCATGCCTGCTGGTCATCCCTCCTCAAGGTCCATGTGAGACAACTCGCTGAGTGCCCTTGTTTTTTTCTTCACATTGCCGCCCCGCACCAAAGCGGATCTGTTCGAACTTCGAAAGCGAAAACGATCTCATTTATTGCATACCGTCCACCAAATGTCACGCGATATCTTCTGTACCCCCAGCCCCAAAAATGCACGACAGCGAACGACGGCAAACTGAAGTTGTTATCTGGCCATATAAGTGCCGTGCCATGCCAGGTACTGTGGTCTTCTGTGAAGAGGCTTTAAGGGAAGACGCAACTTGCTGCTCGAGAGCTCAACCTTAAAAAATCTTTTCTCGCTTCAAACAAAAATTAACTCGATAAAAAATTCAGAAATGAAAGGCAATAAACTGTTCGGCGTAACCCGCTATTGTTTGTATTTTTACATGGACCACCTCAGGGTGAAATTAACTAGCAAGTTCGGCTCAAAACTCACTAGCACTGTTTGTAACTTCAGTATTTTTTTTACTTTGATGTAAGCAGTTTCATCACCTGTAACATTTGATATTGGTGCTCAACATCTAAAGAAACAAAACGGCTATTTAAGAATTTCCGAGAGCAAGTTATTTATAACAAAAATGCTACATCTTAATACTTTTTTTCGATTGTTTAAAAATATTCATGCTGTATAAAGCTGCATGCTCCGAATTATATCGAAAGCCAGAATCTGGGAAAATGTCAATGAAAAAATTGTGAAATGTTTTGTGAAAATTTGAATTTTTTATTAATTATGGAGCAGTGCTTGGTTTGTCGCATTTTCTAAATATTCCAACTGCACTCACATCATGAATAATTTTTTTTCGGCAAAAATATTTCAGGCTTTGATTACACACATTAGGATAGGTTTGCATGAATTTTTTTGAACAAATTGGAGATGGTCGAGCGCAATGTCTGAGACGTTTGGTGTGGAATGACCCTTTATTGAGCTGACTCGCGCCTATAACGAACTGAACGACTCGGCGACGGCGATAGCCACAAGCGTGCTCGGCGGTCGTTGAAGAGAATGTTTGCAGTTATTGGCCGCGCTAAATTTAAAGCTAAATTTAAAGCTTATCCTTCGGGATAAGGAACGAAAAGCAACTACAACAATCTGCAAAAATGTGGAAGCATTTGCACGTGGAAGAAAAAATTTGGTAAAAAGGGTGCATCCTCACGATTCATGCTATCTGAAGACGCATGGACTAAAGATGCACTCTCCTAAAAGCCTTGTTGAGGTCGTTAGTCTGTTTCGGAAAACTTACACCTTTTTCTTTACTCTCTTAACACCCGCTCGGTTCCCTCTGCGCGAAGACGCCGTACAACAAAGTATCCAGCGGTGCAGCCCGCACCCCATCCCTTCTCGAAAATGGCCCTCTCCTGGAATTGGGGTGACTAGGACAATTGTTAAAAGCTATGATGGCTTCTCTAGGGCGTGGGTCATCTGTGGACACATGCTCCCCCCTGCATTGATTCTTTTGATCCGCGACTATAGGACGCTGGCTAAACTGACCACGCCTCCTCGCTTCTGCAAGGGGCCAGAATTCTGCTAGCACTAAAGCCCAGAAGCGTGTTTCGAGGAAGAACACGTACAGCGATCTCCTCCCCGTTTTCGCTTAACATGGTCGGCAAAAATGGCGGACGAGGTGGCTTGGCGCATGCGCAGAGCGTTACTGCAAAAAGGTGCATTGGCCGTGATCGGCCACGGGAACCATCACGCATGCAAACATGCACTTGGCTGCTAACGACCAAAATAATAACTAATATTCGGCGCATGTGCTTTCATATATATATATATATATATATATATATATATATATATATATATATATATATATATATATATATATATATATATATATATATATATATATATATATATATATATATATATATATATATATACTGCCGCGTAGCGAGCTTCGCAGGTTTCGCGCGCCTGTTTTTCGAACAAGCTGAATGTGTTCTCTGCGCGCGGTGAGACTGTTGCTGTCCTTGTGCTCGCTGCTGTGCAGAGAGTCATTAGAGGGGTTCACACCCCGACATTTGGCACAGCCGTTTTCTCTCTGGCTCTTTGCAAGCAGGCGTTGTGCGCCCCCCTCCCCGGCCTTGTTCGAATGTTTGGTTATAGTAAAGCGCCGTAAACTGCGATACGCACCGTTGGCTGGCTGCAGGGGGACAAGGTCTTCCAAGGCCGCGTCCAAGCCACCAGAGCGGGCGCGCGGACCTCCTGTGGTTTTTAGGAGAGTCACGCGAAGTGATTGATTCGGGCAGCACACTGCCCGGCCGACCAGATGCGCCGGAGGCGATCCGCGAGGGCTGAGGGTGCGGACGGCGGGTCGCGTGGTGCGTCGACTTGTAGGTTTCAGTTCCCTGTGTTTCGGTTGTCGTTTTGTGTGTTTGTATCTGTGTGCCAAGCGGAAATGCGCGCGTCTTCGTGGAATTTACGCGGTGCTCTCGAGTAAAAAATCTCGTGGGCACCGGCGTGCTGCTTGTTTTTTAAAGAAATCCTTCTCATTGGCTCCGACAAGAGCATTTCCGATTGGTTACTAAATGTGTCCCCAGAATCAGGGCAAAGGTATTTAAGAGGGGGTTTTGGCGCGAAGGAGAGAGGAACGGCTGCGGTCCTGCTGCTCGGGACCCCTGCTCGGAAGATGTTGCGCCCCCCTTGGTATGACTGGCTGCGTTATTATTTGCTCTTAGATCTTATGCATCAGTTTGTTCAGTTTAAATGATGGTTTGACCCATTTTAAATAGGTCAAGTTAATTTACGCTACCCATCGACACCTGCTGGTCAACTCCTTCGAGGCAGCGGAGCCACCGTTCCGTCTCTACGTACGCTTCGTTACAATACTCATGATTGGGCATTGTTTTAAAAAAGCAGTAAGTCGGCAAAGGCCGACGGCATGATGGGTTCTGTCTCACTCCGTTGGCCAATTGCCGCTCATAACGAACCAGCATTTTAACGCCTCACTATAACAAACATACCACAGGCATGACAATTATTTGAAATATAATTTCGGCTTATGCTTAACCATTTATTAATGCAGTAATAAAAGCTTTTAAACGGACCGTTTCGCTTCAGAGCTCTATTCGTTAGCGCGCGTTGTTCATTTTCTAATAGCGTATGATAAACACCAGGACACTTATTTATCCCCGTACAGTTCCGAATCACAACGCTGCTTTTCGAGAAAACCCTCGTTATGGCACGCGTTCCTTGAGGAAATAAAGCGACATAGTGTCACACGAAGTCAGCACCACGCTCTCTCGCCACTCATGAGACATTTAGGAGCCAAATCGTATCTTCCACCCGCCAAAATGTCCTCGATAGTGCGTTGCTCGTTGCAGTCGCTCGAGTTCTAAATGAAATATCAACAATGCGAGAAGATTAAAAAAAGGGATCCACTTTAACATGCATACAGGTTATTAAATCGAAAGCTGACGAACGAGCGATATTGTGGACGATCTAATTTTGTGTTAACTGAGGACGTATTGAAATGCCACTCAAATCCCGGTTAGATTGCACTCTCATATTTCTGCCCCATTTCGACAAAAACGACCCTTACTCGCTCATAAATGCGTCATCTTGACTACTAATATTAAGAACACTGAGAAACAAAAACTAGGGAAAGAATAATTCGGAAGCTGAGGTGCATTATGAATTTGGACTGAACATTCCATAATATATATGCGCATTTTTTTGTGTTTAGAGCACTTTTGCTATGACACGAACCAGGTCTCACAGTTGCAGTTCTGCTGATCTCTCTGAAACTCTTCAGCGCAGCGTAAAAGACGTTTAGACGTTTCCTTTCCAACAAGTTTACGGGTCTTTTTTCTCGACACTAGATAGCGAAACCCACAGTAACAGTTTTCAAGACAGCTGCATTTCCTGATCATGTTTTGGCGTCTACAAATGTTTCACACAGAAGCAGTTCGATTTCAGTTGATTTTAAATTGATAAACAGGGAGCGAGGCGACCAACGAAATTTAAGTCTATTATTGAATTTGCCTCTTGCTGCTCTATTGCTGAAACTGTGCTGCACGATTAGAAGAGCAGAAATTAGCTTAAACTCAGTGTACGTGTACGTCATTTTTAGCTTTTCAGTTGTTTCGCGCAGCTTTAATGCAGTCAAGCAGTAGAGATAGGCAGGTATAGAGTTGTCACCTATTTTTTTCTCGAATATTAGTGCTATGAAAGCATTGAATTCAGCAACAAACCGGGCGGCGCAGGAAACAGTAACCAGGGCGCTAACTTTACGGCAGTGCATAGTGAATTCTGATGGAATGGCTCATTGGTCAGAAAATAACTTTTTTTTATTGAGTAATGATAAGCAGTAAACAGTGCATTGCAGTGGACAGACGCAACCCGATGACCCAAACTCGAAAATAAATGAAGCTTTGGCGTATAAACAGACAGGGTTTCCTTCATCATCGTAAGTTACTTTGGACAATTGAGACCTTTATCTTGTATGCACAAATAAAATTGAATAAAAGACGCACATTGCGTCGCACTGATGAACCCATCTTTAACAAAAAAATAAATTTAGTGGTGATAGTAGCCTATCTTGATTAAAATGAAAGCGGATATAATAGACGGAATCGCCCGAACCGCCCCTATCGCTTGAAGCGTCGTAACATGTGCTTGGGCTAGCAGAGCGCTGGCAGTGCTCAATTTCTGCTCAGTAGACGCATGCTTGAAAATATTTCGAGAACTCTGCGTACACTCGAGCGACGAGAGGTGAAAACTGCTGCATCAGCAGTGGTCGACTGTTGTTTGAAACCCTCTTCTGCGCCATCTTCCTCAAAAGTTCAAATGTCTGGAATCCCGTTTGTTCGCCCGAAACTTCTGAACACTCCGTACGAGTTTACTAAACTACGTTTGGAACATAGCTTTTTGTTTTGCTTTCTTCGGAATCACCTAAAGCGTGCGGCCCATAAGCAACAAAGTTGAAATATCATATCAATATTGCAAGCTGTTACGGTATCTGACGTGCAATCAGTAATGGTCTAGCATTTACAAAGCTTTAGCCAGTTCCATGAATGACTTAGAAGTACAGAAAGGGAAATTTATTGATAGTTATTTCGCAGTGCTTTTCGTGACACGAAGCAGTTTTTTTACATGTTGTACTGTTCCTTTTCTTTTAAGGTCACGTGTCTGACTTTTTGGATTGGCTATTTGCTCTCCTAGAGTCGAAGACGAAGCCGCTGTTAACCCTAGCTGCCTGGCTGTTTACCATGCTTGTCGTAGTATTTGCAGGTCGTGTGTGTGTTGTACAGCCCACGTGCGTTTTGAATTCGGTTGTGCACAGCAATTACTTCATCGTGCACGCTTCATCGATGTGCGACGCTGCAGTGAGCGACATCTTCGCGAAAGAGTCAACGTCTGAAAGAGACAGCGCACGAAGCTCATCGTACGTATTATTTGCGCCAAATTTCAAGCGTACATGTAAGTGACCCTTTCCTTTGGTCGTATGTGGTCTTTTTCACCTACCATTAAATTATGGTGTATTGAATAACTATATTTTATCATGGATTGTGTGCGCGAGCCGCTACTTGTTGCTATTTTTTTATTTTAAGCTGCGCGGCCGGAATGAGCCGATTCGTGTACAATGCACCATTGCAGCGGCGCAATGTGCATCTTTCTCATGCTTTCTTTCGCTGCAGGCTCTGATCCTTCGTCTCCTCCGCGCAAGAATATTGCCTGTCGTCTCTTCAACACAACGTGTTTGTCCCTTCTTACGACCATTCAGGATCCGGTATGTCCAAAGCACAGTCTCCGTTCAGAAAAGGGCGAGTAAATGAATGTGCACGCTTCTGTGGCACTTACTGCGCGCAGTGCTCACATTTACCGCAGCACTGTATCTCATTCTCATTGGACAGTAAAGCTGTTATAATTTTAGCGCTACAAGACGACTTCAACTGCCAGGTCGCTTTTTTTTTCTCTCTTGTGGGTGAATGGACGGTACCAAACTTTTTTTACCATAGTGTAGAAAGCAAACGATAAAACAGTACACGTGGAACGATGAGAGGCAAGAAATTCGCAACTCATTTGTGCTCTACGTTTTCTAGCGTGCAGCCATTTGCGCACACACCTTGCAATATTATTTGCTAACCCAGAGAGTGACTTAACATGCCAGCAGTTTTTTTGTATTCGAATGGAAGGTGCGTGTGCGAATGGTGTTAAGTTGATGTAACTTGTTCTTTACTCAGGCTGAGAACTAATGGTGAAAAGTGGTCTTGTTTAGTTCTTTTGTCAAGTGAAAAGCTCTGCGCTCTTTGGCGACCAAACATTTGACCGCAAAAGCATACAGTCTGTGTCACCTCTTTTTGTGCTCTTGTATTCTCTAAAGTTCAGCTCAGCGTCCAATCCTTGTGGGAAAGTGTAGTCTTTGTAGTGTAGTTTATAAGCTTTTTCTGTTATGAATATTTTGAATCTCCTAAATAGTATAGTTCTTTCTTTCTTCTTCAGTTGCTGTTGTTAGGCAATATGTTAATTATGTTAGGCACTTACTGACAATTCATAGGTACTTAGCGATTTTGGTGTAGACGTTTGTCTATGTTTACTGTGCGAGCAGCTGTCTGGTGTAAACTAATGTACTGCGTCAATTAGTCCTTTTATAAATACATGGCAAGTGCTGTAATGGATAAAATTTGGATTCAAATGTTGTAGTTTCTTACTGTCAAAATATTCCTTTTGTTTCTTAAGCATGTGTGCTGCTATTACATGGTTTAATGATTATACATGTTATGGCCAACCGTTACACTAATGCTATCAATGGTGCCTCTCTTGCAGTGCAGCTGGCATTAGGAGGTATGCAAAGGCGCACTAGCAATTTCGCTCCTGGCACTGAAGTTCAGCCTGGCTTCGTCAAAACTGTACAAGTAGTCGGACTATATTTGTGTGGTATGTGTTTTAATATGTAATTATGACATTGTAGCAAGTTCATCATTGCATGATGTCCATGAATGAACATAGTATACTATTTTGTGCTGCTACAACTATACTATTACACAAAATTTGGAGCCATTCAGTGTTTTGGAGGACTTAGTAGAGAAGGAATATTTGAATAATGGTTTGAATACTTGGGATCTCTTTTTATTGCGTGAAGTATCAATGCTGTTTTTGTTTTTGCAAAAGTAGGCTGGACTTCAGCAAAGGTTTTATATTGAACTAGTTTGAAGGGTGCTGCCCGCAATTCATGTGTGGGAAAAGTCATAAAAAATGACGCACAGCTATAGTAATTCTTGGCAGGCTGGCATGCTACCGAGAGAGAGAGAGAAGCACTTTAACGAAAAAGCAGAAAATTTAGCCTACGTTTAAAAATCGCTGGCATGCTACTCTGCGTGTGGAAGGGACTTTGGGAGGTGAGACGGGAGTTGAGGAGTGCAGGAAAGGTTAAATTAAAGAATAAAATGGGGGGAACATAAAATGCGGCCATTGAATGCCTACTAAAGGGCATCGGCAAGAAATGATGTAACATATTAATTGATGAAGTGCATAGTCTGATAAATGGTCTAACGCCGTACGACTAACACTATGCATGTAAAGCTAAATGTGATGTGCAGCTGAGTGAGGCTGTTAGTCTTTTTGCACTGTGCACACTTTATTTTTCAGCAGGAAGGTGATGTTCACTGATGTGAATAACTTCCAATAGCTGACGTGAACACATATTAGTTTTGCATTTTCACAATGGAGTGAACTTAAAATTTAATTAAGCTTAGGTGGCTTGCAAATGACAGCAGATATGGAAGGTAAGTGTTTTAATTGCCATTCTTCTATGCTATTTGTCAGTGTTTACAATTTCATTATCCTAAGCATCTGAAAAAACTTTATATAGAGGTTGCATTCTAATGTTCTGGCAAAATGTAATTCATGAGAATTACTGCTGCTGTATATGCTGTAAGCATTGGATAGCAGCCCTATGTATATAAAAAGTCGAGGTTTTTAATTTGCTCAAGCAAAAATAGTGCTTTAGAAGGCATTATTTTATGCTGCCTGTGTAGTTATTTTAGTGTTTCAGTGAAGGCTGGTAGATTAATCAAAGGTCTTTGCACAGGCATAATGTAGAATGTAGTATAATACCGGTCATGAACCTGAACTGCAGCTACCTCTATTATAATAGTCCCTATAACTTTGTGTATGACATTACCCCATTACCACTTGAGTGGAGACATTTAAGTTGGCCTTGCTAATATATTTCACTTTTAGCCCAAAGCTTTTCCTTGTTTCCAGGAGCATTACCCTAAAATACAAACAATTACAAATGCCTTTATTTCAGCATTAGGTAATGTTAGGAGATGCATTCAAAGAGCCGTAGATTGACTTGACAAAGGAGTGCACTGCCTCTCTTATTATAATTTATAGTGCATAGCCTTTTTGTGATGTCCAAGCCTTTCTCCAGGAATTTGAACTGTTTCAAAGGGCAGCGACAATTGAATGCACGCAGAAATGCCATCACATGCACACGCTTCTTGCTGTTTACTAATAGGAAATGAATTCACAGGTAATGTATGCAGGGAAAGCAGAACATACTGAAAATTACAGCTGGATATATCACTCGTTAACATTTAGCTAATCACCTACACTTCCTTTTTAATTCACACCATAGGCTACAAAACATATAGTGGCATCAGAGACCAGAGCCATACAGGACCAGGGGCTGCATCAAACCTTAGCCACTCTAGAAATCTGACCATTGGGAAGAAAAGATCAAAGCAGAAATGAAAATTCGTAGATGATGCAAGAGAAAAGCAGCAAACAACAGCAGAAGTGCAGGTGAGAGAATAAGACTGATTTATCAGTGAAAGCAAATGAAAATATGGAGAAGTAAACCCATGAGAATGGAGGGAAGGGTTTGTTTAATTGCATTTTTTCTCACCTTTTACTAGTTTCCATTTCATACATGTCTTTCTCTTTACCCGACCCTCCAAGTAGTCTGGGATGCCTACAGTTTGTCCCTGCAGCTGGGAACAATATTTGAATTTTTCTGATTTCTTAGTGGTTTTCTTTTTTGTTGGCCCCATCATGAATTTTTTTCTGAGAAGCCAGTCTGCTTGCGATTATGTGAGCATTTGCAAGCGATTAAGCAGCTGTCATTTGGGACGTGTTTTGTTTTTGCTGCATATATTCTGATTTTGGTTCTCATTAGTAATCACTTAGAGGCCTGCACTTGTGGCATTGTTTTCATTAATCTTCTTTTATACCTGCCTTTTGTGCAGTTTACATTTTTAGTCATTTTTAGCCCATAGTCACGTCATACTAAGCTTTGTAGTTGTGAAATTTATTACATGGCTTTTCTCTGTGCAGGTCAACTACATGATGCATACTGCGCCCACCCGTCTGGAGAAGACTGCCAGAGCCATTCCTGTAATATGGTGTAGCATGTGGCAAAATAAATATGACAATATATTTCTTTCTCCAGTTGTTTGATGAATACGTTGTGTGAATTCTGCAGTAGTACTTGTACCTGCACACAAGATGACAGCCCATCTCACATGAAAGATCTGTCTCAACATTTCGACAATGCTTGCACTTCCAGAAAGACTACAGCTTACACCATATGGGTAAACTTTTGTCCTGCATTCAGCCGACAAGCTTACGCTACAGAAGGGTACTAGTGCTCTTGTGTTGACAGTATATATATACCACCGGATAGTGCATAGATACCCTTTGCAATACGGCATAAACTTGTACCCCTAGAAGGGTAACATTATCCACCATATGAGAGGGTATATGCTTGCACCACAGGGGTGAAAACTTTGCTCTGTTACTGTTGGTGTAAGTTTAGTCTTTTGACAGAGTAACTTTGCACCTCTAGACGTAGCATAAACTTACCTGCTAAAGGTGCAAACTTGCACCTTTCATGCTAGGTTATGTTTATGCTGTCTTCAGACTAACACTTACCCCTCTTAGAAAGGTGTAATGTTATACCTAGCTGGCTTAACGTTACTTTTCTTAATGCAGTAAAAGTTTAGGCTATTAGAAGCCTAACATTACGCTGTACAAGAACATAAATACATGTTCTCCAAGAAACAGTGTAATCTTACACCACAAAAAGGTGTCAGCTCAGCGACAAGTGATTTACCCCCAAAAAGACTAAGATACAACGCCCCTTTTTTAAGATAAGTCAGGTCGCATCTCGCGTCACAAACAAAATGACAAAGCCGCGTGCCGGCGGCTTTGAGCGTGAACGAACAAATAGTACAATGGTTCGCGGCAATATTGAGGAATCCTCGGTAATGTGGGCACTGTCAAACAAATTTGAGCACAGTTTTCTTGTCAGCCGACTGCGGAAACTGCGCGAAAGCTGCTGTTTTCTGCGAGTCCGGGTCTACTTCGTCCTTGCTTCTGATCACCGTTTGTCTCGATGTCAAATTGAAACAGCAGCTTTCAATAATACTTACTCACGGTCAGAATTTTTCAACTTGGAAATGCAATCAGATACGAACTAATGAAGATGAGTTAATAAACTCAGCACACTGTGCCAGTATATTGTCCGCGCCAAGTGATAAAAATATTGCTGCGGTGTACTTCGATACAGAGCAGATATTCGTGCCCAAAATAGGCAAAATTTTTCTATATATAAAATGCCGCCGATCACATGCAATTCAACAAATACACTGCCTGAGACCATTTAATAATAGATAAACACCTATTCTATAAGTAGGCTAAACGAAACTGCCCTAAGTGAAGAAGATGGTGGTGTCCTCAGGTATAGCTTTTTCCATGTTATGTGTTGGCAACCTGTTGAACTCATTTCTGTGCAAATAACATTGTGTGCCCCACTGCAGAGGGTATATAAGCAGCTTGCCTCAAATAAACTCTCTGTTTGGTTTTGTTCGCCGTTGCCGGAGGTTGGGCTCCGTTCCCGGTGTCGTCTCTTATTTTCGCGCACTTTTCCTTCGGGCCGCGATACAACATAAATTGCGACGAGGTAGAACTGTACGGCGCACGCCTGCCATCATCGCATACAGTTTGGTCAACCTCAAGGATGCGAGCTCGAACTGCGTCGTCCGCTTCAGCATTCTCCGTCGCTCGCGTCGTTGCTCCGGCAAGTTAGGCCTCGCAGCGCTGCTAGATGCCTGCGCTTGGCTCTACGCCGGTAAGCAATGGCTGCCTTGTTCAATTGCAACCCACCGCCGCCTCCGTTTCTTTGTACGCCGGGTCCTGCATCAGTTCCATGGAAACAGTGGAAGCTTGCGTTCCTCAACTACTTAGAGGCAATGGGTGGTGAGGACCTCAAGCATAGACGTATAAAAGCTATCCTACATAATGCACTAGGCTTGGAGGCGCAGCGAATATAGTACAGTTTGGCGCCACTTACCGCGTTGGAGCTCATCAACGTAAATGTCAAGACCGAGCCCGACACCGATGTTCTCGACGAAGCACTTGCACTGCTTGACAAACATTTCGCTACAAGCGTCAACGAACTCATGAAGCGACACCGCTTTCGGCAGCGTCATCAACTGCCTGGTGAGCCTTTCGAAGCATATTGTCACGCGTGAATGCGGTGATTACTGAACACAGGAACGCAGGATACGACGAACGTCTGCACCACGACTCAAGATCGCTGACACCTCCGCTTCCTCTTCTTCGAGACGGCGCGTGCTTCAGGTCAGCGCTAAGCGAAAATGCAGAATGCACTGTGTCACTGGCCCCCGGAAAAAAAAGAGCATCGTCCCGATGCGTAGCAGGTGTGTTGAAAAAAAAGTTGACCAAGGGAAGTTCACGTGTTGTGCGGCCGTAAGTCCAGCTCTAGCGCTACCGCTCGTAGTAAGGCTTGAGGCGGACAACGTGTACCACCTCAGGGTGCTTGGAGTGCCGAGTCTTCTGAAAGCCGTCAGGAACGACCTCATAGTTCAGGTCTCCAAGGGGCCTGATGACTTTTTAAGGTCCAAAATACCGGCAGAGGAGCTTTTCGCTAAGTCCGCGTCGGCGAATGGGAAACCAGACCCACACACGGTCTCCTGATGAGTACCGAGCGTCACGGCGTCGGAGGTTATAGTATTGGGCATCTCGGCATTGTTGGTCGAGAATCCTCACCCTGGCCAGCTGACCGAGCCTCTTCAGCGAGGTGCAGGAAGGTGTGAAAATCCGCATTCGGGTCGATGTCGTCCACATGCAGTAACATGGCGTCTAGCATCGTGGTCACGTCGCGGCCGTAAACGAGACGGAACGGTGGCATGTTTGTCGTTTCCTGAACGGCCGTATTGTATGTAAAGGTGACGTATGGGAGCAATTCGTCCCAAGTTTTGTGCTGAACGTCAACATACATGGAGAGCATTTCACCTAGCGTTTTGTTTAAGCGCTCCGTTAAACCGTTCGTCTGAGGGTGGTAGGATGTCGTCCTTCGGTGGTCTGTATGACTGTGGAGTAAAATCTGCTGTAGGAGGTCGGCTATGAAAGCTGTACCCCTGTCGGTGATTAGGGTCTCCGGGGCATCGTGACGCAAAACGATCTGATGGATGAAAAATTTTGCTACGTCAAGGGCTGGGGCACTTGGCAGAGCTGATGTTTCTGCGTATCGGGTCAGATAGTCAGTTGCCACGATGACCCACTTGTTTCCCGAATGAGAAAGAGGGAATGGGCCCAGCATGTCCATCCCGATCTCCTGGAAATGCCGCGATGGAGGTGCTATAGGCTTCAAGAATCCAGCAGGTTTTGTTGAGGGCACTTTGCGACGCTGACAGCCTCGGCACGTTCTGACGTAGTGTGCAACGTCCGATTGAAGGCGGGGCCAGTAATACTTCTCTTTGATTCTTGCAAGCGTGCGGGCTACACCCAAATGTCCAGAAGTCGGTTCATCGTGTGAACCTTGAAGGATTTCGTCCTTTAGGCTCGTCGGTATAACAATAAGGTATTGCTGATTGTTTGCGGCGAAATTTTTCTTTACGAGGACACCATGGCGAGCGCAGAGAGACGCTACCGAGCGCTTGAAAGCCTTCGGGACAGTCGGGCGGGTCCCGTTAAGAAACTCAATGAGGTCCCGAAGTTCTGGGTCGGCGTATTGTTTGTCAGCAAGGCTCGTTGCACTGATCACATTTAAGGTGATGTCGTCGTAGTTTCCGTCCTCCGTTGGGGATTCGACGGGGGCACGCGAGAGGCAATCGGCATCCGAGTGTTTCCGGCCGGACTTGTACTCCACTGTCATGTCGTATTCTTGGAGGCGCAGACTCCATCTGACAAGGCGGGCTGATGGATCTTTGTGGGTCGCAAGCCAACACAAGGCATGGTGGTCCATAACTACAGTAAAACGTTTTCCATAAAGGTAGGGTCGAAATTTCGACGTCGCCTACACGATCGCTAGACACTCTCAGTTGCTGAGTAGTTAGCTTCAGCGCGAGACAAAGAGCGGCTGGCGTAAGCGATGACTCACTCTCGACTGCTGTGGATTTGAACCAGAACGGCACCCAGGCCTACGTTGCTTGCGTCAGTATGAAGCTCCGTATCGGCGTTTTCGTCGAAGGAAGCCAGAACTGGAGGTCCTTGCAGGTGGCGTTGAAGAGTTTCAAATGCTTGTGCTTGAGGGTCATCCCATGTGAAAGGCGTGTCTGTCCTTGTCAAACGCGTCAGGGGCTCGGCGATTTGAGCGAAATCTTTCACAAAGCGACGGTAGTAGGCACATAATCCTTGAAAGCGGCGGACTTCCTTTTGGTCCTGCGGTGGAGGGAAATTGGCAATAGCTTTGGTTTTGTGCGGGTCCGGCCGAACTCCCTCGCAACTGACGACGTGACCCAAGAACTTTAGCTCAGTGTAAGCAAAGCGGCATTTCTCATTATTTAACGTTACCCCAGAAGACTTTATGGCTTGCAGCACAACTTCAAGGCGCCGAAGGTGCTCCTCGAACGTTGGGGCGAACACAACAACGTCATCAAGGTAGACGAGGCATGTCTGCCACTTCAGGTCTGCCAGAACTGTGTCCATCAGCCGTTGGAACGTCGCGGGTGCAGAGCACAAACCAAATGACATTGCCTTAAACTCATAGAGCCCGTCCAGAGTAATAAATGCGGTTTTTTCTCGGTCCCGTTCATCTACCTCGATTTGCCAATATCCTGATTTGAGGTCCATGGATGAGAAATATTTTGCATAGCAGAGGCGATCGAGAGCATCGTCGATTCGAGGAAGGGGATAAACATCTTTTTTAGCTACTTTGTTTAGGCGACGGTAGTCCGCACAAAACCGCAGTGTACCATCTTTTTTCTTCACGAGGACGACAGGTTCCGCCCAGGGACTACGAGAGGGCTGAATGACGTCGTCTCCAAGCATCTTAACTTGACGGCTGATTGCGGCGTGTTCCGTGGAAGACACGCGGTAAGGTAACTGTCTGAGAGGGTGCACGGCGTCATCTGTAATTATCCGATGCTTGGCCAAGTGTGTTCTGCCGACGCGGGAAGAAGTCGAGAAGGTATCGCCGTAGCGCTGGAGGAGATTTTCTACTTGGCCTCTCTGCTGCGGCGAAAGTGCGGGGTTAATGTCGTACTGGAAGTCGGGAACACCGGTGTGAACTTCTGTTGATGACACCATGGCAAGACTGGGCGCTCGTCGAATGTCGGCGATACCATGAACGTGGGCCACAGTAGTCCCAAGGCTAAGATGTTGGTGCTCACTGCCAAAATTCGTAAGCAGGACTTCGGTTTCTCCGTTTTCGAGGTAAACGACCCCTCTGGCGACAGCAAGGCAGCGGTCGAAAAGCAGAATTGGTTTGCTTTCGACGACAGCTTCAAACTTGCGCAGCGTCTTCGCGCCGACAGAGACCACAACGCTCGAACGGAGTGGAATGGTGACGTCATCAAGGATGGAAAGAGCCGCGGGACGTTCAAAAGCACTGTGGAATGCGTTCTCGGTGGAGAATGTCACTGACTTCGATTTAAGGTCAATGACCGCGCCATTTTCTGTCAAAAAATCCATTCCGAGGATTACGTCCCGGGAACACTGGTCGAGTACGACGAAGGTGGCCAGGTACGTGTCTTCTTCGATGGTTAATCGTGATGTGCCCGTGCCAGCTGGGGTGATCAAATGACCCCCGCCAGTACGAAGCTGTGGGCCCTCTAAGGTGTGGTCACCTTTTTCAGAGTCGCGGCAAAAGGTCCACTGATTACCGAGTAGTAGGCGCCGGTGTCCACAAGTGCGGTGACGTCGGTACCGTCGATTGAAATGTTCAGATCAGCAGTTGCAGTCGTAGGTGTACGGGAACGTCGCGGAGTCCGCTCACGGCTACGGTGCGGCACCAGGCGGTTTCGTTGCGGCGAAGAATTGATGCGGCGAGGCGTGTTATCGGTCTGGTGATCGTCGGTGCGTCGTATAAGCGGTCGGTCATGTTTGTGCAGCAGTGGAGGATCTTGGACATGTCGTAGGTGAGCAACCTTGCCCCCAAAGGTTGCCGCTTCTAGTTTTCCCGACGGGGACTAGGAGACGTTCCACGCGAAATGTCGGCGGAGAAACGTCGCGGAGACGAGAAACGACGTGGAGACGGCGACCGGGCACAGCAGTGTGGTGCTTCGGGTGTCGCGGCCAGGTAATCGCTTATTTCTGGAGGCCATTGACCACGCTGCGGTCTGGGCGCATCGACACGATATCCCTGCCGACCCATACGTCGGTACGACAGTTGCGGTAGACGTGACCGGGCCCGCCGCAGTGATGGCACAGAGGGCGATAATCGGTGGTACGCCAGACGTCGCTTTTCCGAGGGAGAACCTGAGAAGGGTGAGGTGGGTGTGGTTGGCGGTGAATGTGGCCAGGTGTATCCGGGCGACATAGAGGCGGCGATGGACGGCGAACGGCTGCGGCGTATGTCATCATCTGGGGTGTTGTGTTCGGGTGAAGAGGGGCTGGCGGCGTGAGCGCCTGTTGGACCTCTTCACGAATAATGTCCGAAATGGAAGAAACTTGCGGCGACTCCGGGGCTGGAAAGAGCTTTTGAAGCTCTTCGCGTACGACGGTTCAGATGGTTTCCCGAAGGATGCCGTGGCTAGAAGCATCGACACCGCTGGTAGACATCAGCGATGGCGGACGCTCGTACTGTCTGGATCTCATGTCGAGCATCTTTTCCATCGTAGTGGTTTCGGAAACAAATTTGGCGACCGTTCTGGCCGGGCTTCGAGCTAACCCAGCGAAGATCTGCTCCTTGATGCCCCTCATAAGAAAACGCAGATTCTTTTCTTCGGACATGTTGGGATCAGCCCGGTGGAAGAGCTTCGCCATGTCCTCGGAGTAAACGAGGACGGTCTCGTTTGGTAGTTGGACGCGTGTCTGGAGGAGCAGCTCGGAACGTTCTTTCCTGAGGACGGTGGTAAAAGCCTGCAAAAACTGAGTCTTGAAGAAGCCCCATGTTGTTATTGGGGCTTCTCGGTTCTCAAACCAAATACGAGCTGCACCCTCCAGTGAAAAAAACACGTGCTTCAGCTTCGAGTCGTTGGGGTATGCGCTCGAACTTCTCGAGCCAGTCCTCCGGGTCCTCACCTGGGAAACCTTGAAAGGTGGGTGGTTCGCGTGGCTGCTGCAGCACGACAGACGGCAAAGGGATGGCATCCGGCGTGCTGACGGGAGTGTTTGTGGGCACTGATGAGGTCAGTTTCCTGCGGTCGGACGAGACTGCAGAGGCCCGAACTCTGGTTGCAGTCCTTGAAGCCGCCGGCTACTTTGATGGGTGGGCGTAACTTCGACTCTCAAGGTGTCAAGCGGGCTGGAGTCCCGGCTTCTTGGAGGGGTCCTGAGCATGGGGTGCACTACCCAGCAAAGCTCCACCAAAATGTCACGCGTGAATGCGGTGATCACTGAACACAGGAACGCAGGATCCGACGAACGTCTGCACCACGACTCAAGATCGCTGACACCTCCGCTTCCTCTTCTTCGAGACGGCGCGTGCTTCAGGTCAGCGCTAAGCGAAAATGCGGAATGCACTGTGTCAATATGCCGCTGCACTACGTGAGCTCGCCGCAAGCTGTGACTACGGTGACCAAATCGAGAAGGCCGTACGAGATCAGCTACTTGAAGGAGCAACATCGCAACAAATACGTGAGCGTCTGCGTTTAGAGAGAACAAGCCTTACGCTGAGCCGAGCTGTGTGACCTTGGCAAACAAGTCGAACAGACACTCCATGAACTAAAGGAGCTGTCAGCTGACTCGGTCGTGCAGAAAATAGTTGACAAGCCGGCACGTGGGACGCTAGTGACTTTTCTGCGCGCTAACGTTGCGGGTCTACCAGTCATCGGGCCAGTGCAGGAGAATGCCGAGCAAAGAAGGCTAGATGTCGCAACTGGGACAAAGTCGGGCACTTTTGATCTGTGTGTCCATCAAGAGGCAAGTCCGAGTCTCCGGTCAACCGGGAAAGCACGACCATGTCGGAAGCGACGAATGCAATCTTCGTTCTCAACCTCAGTCCTGAAGGCATGCGCGGGAAAGGTATTTACATCGACGTTAATGTGAATAATGTTACACTGAGCCTTCCTCATCGACACTGAGTCGTCTGTCTCCCTGCTGAGCGAATCAAGTTTTAAAGAACACTTCTCCGGCTGTCCATTCACGGATGCAAAAGTGAGGCTGGTGGACTGTTCGAAGCAACGAATTGCGGTGAAGGGTTGCTTTCTGGCGAATGTAGCGCACAAGCAGGTTGGTACTCACAATCTTTTTCACGTCGTGAAGCGTAGTACATCGCTTCTGGAACTTGATGCCATACAGAATCTCCAACTTTGCATTGAAGGGGATACACTCTCTTGTCTACAAACATAGTCGCGCTCTTCGCTGCTGCCAGCCCGCCAGTGTGGTGAGTTTTCACACCTGCTCTCCGGTGAACTTGGCCTTTCCAAAGGTTTCGTGCACCAAGTAAAAGTTCGCCCTTCGGTGAAGCCTGTAGCTGCCAAGCTATGAAGATTGCCGCTTGCCCTGCGTGAACGTGTGTCTGCTGAGTTGCACCGACTGGAACTATCAGGCATCATAGAACGAATGGATGCATCCGAATCGGTGTCTGCTATAATCGTTGTGCAGAAGCCTAGTGGGACTATACGCTTTTGTGTTGACCTACGAGAGGTGAACAAGGCCATCATAGTGGATGGGTTCCCCCTCCCCCACACAGAGGAACTGCTGCATCAGCTGGTAGGTGCAACCAGATTTTCGACATTGGATTTGAAAGCAGCGTACCATCAGCTGCAACTCACAGGCGTGAGCCGCGAGCTCACAACATTTGTAACGCACGAATACTTATTCAAGTTAAGGAGAGTGTGCTTTGGCCTTGCATCTGCACCTGCAGCTTTTCAGAATTTGATGTCAGCTATACTTAAAGGGTGCCAAGGGGTACTTTGCTACATCGACGACGTCATAGTCTGGGGCAAGGCTGCTCGCGAGCATGACGAGAATTTGCGAGAAGTTCTGAGACAGATCTCTAACGCTGGCCTCCCATTGAACGAGAAATGTGTTTTTGATGTCGACAAGATATCCTTTTTAAGACATGAAGTCATTAGTGAGGGCATTGCACTTATGCATTCGAAGGTGGAAGCAGTCACTCGGGCAGTGGTACCAAAGGATGAGTAAGCGTCACGATCGTTTTTGGGACTCAACAGTTACTATTCTCGTTTCGTGCCATCAGCTGCAACTCACAAGTCAGAGCTGCGAGCTCACAACATTTTCAACGCACGAAGGCCACATTATGTGGACGTGGTGGAGCCAATGAGAAAACTCTTGCGCAAAGAGCAGGAATTCGTCTGGGACGAAGCAGCGCAGCATAGCTTTGATGCACTCAGAGCAGCCTTATCGTCATGTAGTGTCATCCACATGTTTGATTCAGACTTGCCAGTGGTCGTGTCTACCTAGCATCCTACACAGGTCTCGGAGCTATGCTGCAGCAGCAGACCGGGAACTATCTGCGAACTGTAGCCTTTGCATCCCGATCATTGACAGCTGCTGAGCGCAAGTACTCCGCAGGAGAAAAAGAGTCCCTTGCATGTCTCTTTGCGTGTGAACATTGGCATGTTTACTTGCGGGGCCGACGGTTTCTTCTCCGGACTGATCATCAGGTATTGGTGACATTGCTGTCGTCAGGAGGTTCTGGTAGGACGCCGCTATGGATTGCAAGGTGGTCTGCCAGACTTCTGTACTACAACTTTGACATCGTGTATCACAAGGGAAGTGATAACGTAGTTGCTGATGCCTTTTACAGGTTAGCAGCCACGTCTGCACCTGAGACAGAATTGGACGAAGAAGTGGAGTTTGTGGTACTGTCTTGTATCACCAAGGAACAACTCCAAACAGCTACTGCTGAGGATGTTACCTTACAGGCTGTGTCTGAATACATTGCATCAGGATGGCCTGCCAAAAAGCTGCTAGGCCCTAAGCTAATGCCCTACCATGATGTGAAGGAGGAGCTCTCGGTAATAAACAACATTGTCTTTAGAGAGGAGAGAATTGTTGTGCCCGCAACCTTGACATCCGAGTTAGTGTTGTTCGCACATGACACACACCCCGGCATAACGAGAACGAAGCAAAGGCTTCGAGGTCGAGAGAAATTCTGGTGGCCAAGAATGGACAAGGAGCTGGAACATGCAGTGAGAAGATGCCATGTTTTCCAAGCAGCAGACAAGTCGGCAAAACCGGTTAACGCACCCCTGCAGCCTGTTGCGTTCCCGGAGCTGTCATGGCAAATGGTTCCTATTGAAATAGTAAGCCCCTTGAACGTGCAGCAGGCCAGCCCGTAGTTTATAATAACTCTCATATTTTATCATTCCAAGTGGCCAGAAGTTTACCTCACCAATACAGAGACGTCTGAAGTCGTCATTGAATTTTGTGTGGTGTCTTCAGTCTTGAGGGCTACCCGGAAGAACTTGTCTCGGACAATGGACCCCAGTTTAAGCCTCAAGTGTTCGAAAATTTCCTGAAGGAGAAGGGCATTAAACATTATGTCTCCTCGGTGTATTACCCTCAAGCTAATGTCTTAGTGGAGAGGTTTAATAAAAGACTGAAGGACTTCATTCAACTTTCTGCCTTGGAAGGCCAATGCGTCCAGCCGACTGTAGTGGAGAATTTGGCCATGTACCGGGACACCTCGCACGCTACTACAGAAGTCTCGCCAGCTATGTTACTACATCGCCGCCAGCCTAGAACGCGCCTCGGCATTGTGGACATACCTTTGAAGGAGTTCGTCCAACAGCCTGCCTTAGCTATGCGCCAGCTGCGTGCCCGCGTGTTCGGGCAAAGCAGACTTCGATTAAGACATATACTGACGAGAGGAGAGCGGCGAAGTTCCGGGTGGGAAGTTATGTGCGAGTCCGTAACTCAGCGTGTACGGGGAAGGCAGCGCTATCCTACTCAAATCCCTTGCGAATAAGAAAGCAGCTGGGTCCGAGTTCTTTTCGACTGGAGGATGGCCGTACATGGAATGCATCCAAGCTGGTGCCTGTTCCAGAGGAGTGCCTGACCGAGAGGAACCAGCAGCCGTTCCAGCTGCCTACTGGGGAGAGCGCAGACCCAGGTGTTGTGGAAAACTCAAAACTTCCTCTGCAAGCTGCAACACCGCCTTCGGGATCACCGCCTGATGCTTCAGGCTCTTTTCAACCCCCTGCAAACGACATTTCTTCATTAGTGAGATCGACAGATCCGTCGACTAGGGACAGACAGATGCCGTCATGTTTCCGGGACTTCTACGTGTGACTTGTTTTTTTTGCGAAGGGGATGATGTGGTGTTCTCAGGTATAGCTTTTTCTATGTTGCGTGTTGGCAACCTGTTAAACTCATTTCTGTGCAAATACCATTGTGTGCCCCCCCCCCCTCCTTGCGGAGGGTATATAAGCCGCCTACCTCAAATAAGCGTTATCTTTGGTTTTGTTCGCCGTTACCGGAGGTTGGTCTCCCTGCCCGGTGTCGTCTCTTATTTTTGAGCCCTTTTCCTTCGGGCCACGATACAACAAAGATTCTTCAGAAATGTTCTCATATCAACAAAAATATCGAATTCGTCATCTGCAACACAACCTCTTGTGCGCTCGATAATGCAGGTGTAATATTGGGGTGTGCATAAGCTGACCTAGCGAACATTAGGCTAAGCTTTCGAACGATGCCTACAGCGTGGTGTACGAAAAAGAACAACACGCTAAACGCAGGCGCGCAACATCGCCTAAAATGGGTCATTCACGCTGCTGGAGTGGGAGCGGGTTGGAACTATTGCGCCAAAGTACATTGCGATACTTTATATACCAGCTTTAAAAGAAAGCCCGCGAAATAGAAATGCTACCAAGTAAAAACTGCTGGCGTATACTACTCGCCCAACGCACGCGGAAGACCCCGTCAGGGACAGCGCACCGAGGAAGAGGAAAACGAGTTTTCAGAGGCGCCTATTGCCGCTGACTCGGCCTGGTTTTAACACTCGACGCATCACTGCCTCAGGGAAATCTCTATGTTGTGTACCCCGAGTGTGGCCGCTGTCGTGGCAGCGGCCGAACTGCGCTCACTTTGGGGGCGACTCACGGCAGGTATTCTTCGGCATTCGAAACGTCGATCGTGCATGAATGCACGGGTGCAGACTTATTGGCAGCATGGCGAAAGTTCTGCCAGGAAGTCTAAACTGGCTATTATGCTGTTTCAGGTTTTTCTGTGTTACGCACCTTTACGCTTCATGCTGGAAAACGACTATTGGCAGCTGAAGTAATATGGGGGACAAAATTCTCCGGGACGCGCGAGAAACAATTTTGGCTGCCATGTTTGTTAGCGATCACCTGCTATCACTAGCACACATCATAGCACGCGAGTCTGACTTTCACCTCGACAAGTGTGGTGTCCAGCCCGCGGCTAATCGCAGAGCTATCAGCTTCGGTTCCTGGAGACATTTGCCCCCTACAGTGCATCGCATCCAGGGACCGCCGTGGCAACCTGCTGCTTCCGGGGTGGAGCATGCGCGCGTAACGACAGTAACATCCCAGCACAATATAAGAGCTGCAGTGGACACTCGGCGATCCCGTGGGCATGACGAAAGTGCTGTCATGAAGTCTGAACAGGCTATTCTGCTGTTGCAGGTTAGTAAATTTTGAAAGTACCTGAGATGCGATAATCAGTTTATTACTGTCCTGCTACGCCCCGAAGTGAGTGTTTCTTGCGCCTTGGGATGTGTTTCTATCTTGCTCATGCTGTCTGGTGATGTTGACCTTAATCCAGGACCCCACCAAGTTGAAAATACCCCCCAGAAAATTTTGGAGGCGCAAAAACCAATGAGCGAGGGTATAAGACAAATAAAAAAGCAGGATTCCTTCAGTAACTGGTTAGAGGTTACAAACAAAAAGATATCAGAGCTCGATGGCAACGGCCATGAAGACTGTGAGGCAAAATGAAGAGAGTGCTTTCAGACAGCTATTAACAGTATAGATAGGGCTATCCTGCACAACCAAAAATAATGAACGAGTTAGAAGATCGGAGCAGTGGACACCATTTAACTGTCTCAGAATTTCATAAAGCACTACCAAAATGAACGATGAATTAAGAACCTAAGTCCTGCGAGTTGTATTTGAGGAGAAAATTGGAGTGAAAGTCAGCAGAGTTCAAAGAGTTCACAAAATTCGAGACAAGGTGTGAACAAAAGTTGACCGCTTATCTATAGATTTTTTACTACAACAAAAAGGTGAAAATATTCCAGAACTGCAAAAAGTTAAAGGCCAGCAATCTTTCAGTTGCAGATGATTTTTCTGGGGTGATGTTACAAATGCCTAAAAACCTGCTGGAAATTGCGAAAGCTGCAAATAATAGAAGGTTCGAATCGTGTCTGATAAGATTCTAATCGACAATCGCACGTTTATCTGGGATGACCAATAAAAGTGCAGAATGAAGGCTGGTAGGCGACGGTCAGGCTGATATGCAGCAGAGTAACAAAGGCAAAGCAGACCCAGGGATTTCAGCTTGATCAATATCAATGCTCCTAGCATGGCAAAAGACCGTCGAATTTGAGCACCATCTCTTGCAGTAAAACCTAGACATCGTTGTATCAGTCGAGGTGGCCAGCGACCAAATGCTCTTTATTGCTGAACGTACAGTGCTATTATAGCCGCAAGGGGTGTGGCAACCAAGGCGCATATCTAATCTAGGCGAGCACGATGAATCGCCGCACCAGGCATGGCACGTGCGCAATTCCCGATACATCTTCCCTCCTGTGGAGAATAGATGCCAAGTACTTGGTTGAAATTGCGGTCGTACCGCAGGCGCTGCGTTGGTCTCCTATCTCTGGTAGATCGGCGCAATGTAAGAGCCTGCGGAGCCGTTGAGCTCACTGTCGGTCCAGTCGTAGTCACGGGCGGCGGCGCCTGCGGAATGTTCTCGGAGCTCACAGGCGAGTCTCCAGTTGCAGCAGGTGCCGTGGGTTGCACTGCTTCACACGCTCGTTCGCTCTCCCGGTCGTCACGTTCGAGGGCTTCTTGCTGGAACAGCTCACCAGTTGGAAGCAGATGCGGTCGGTTGCGACGTAGCACTCTGTTGTCCTCGGTAACTACTCGATAAGACCTCGGTGCAACTGCTTCGGTAACTTGAGCTCGGCGATTCCATGTCTTTTCCTGTACTCTCACGACATTGCCGGTATTGAGAGGTGGTAACGTTCTCCCCCGAGTGTCTGCCTGGGCTCGCTTGAATACTGGTATGCTTGGCTGCTGCCTGAAGTCTGGGAGTAGAGTGCGAAGCCTCCTGCCCTGCAAGAGTTCACCAGGGGAGCGGCCATCTTCGAGCGGAGTGGATCTGTAGTTGAGCAACCCGAGCCAGAAGTCTTCTTTTGTTTCTTCCGTTTTCTTTAGGATTCTTTTCACAATCTGAACCCCCTTCTCAGCGAGTCCATTCGATCGCGGGAACTTGGGGCTCGACGTGACGTGGCTGAAGTCGTACTTGGATGCAAAGAGAGCAAATTCATAAGACGAAAACTGCGGCTCATTGTCCGTGTGGACTTCCATTGGAATGCCGTATCTTGAAAAGATGGCGCTCAACTTCTCAATTACGGCACTGGATGTTGTACGAGTCAGCTTCTCCACTTCCGGGAAGTTCGAATGGGCATCAAAAACCGACAGGTACGAGCTGCCTCCGTACTGAAAAACGTCAACGCCCACGCGGTACCATGCATGGGCCGGTGTAGGTCTGATCATAATAGGGTCACTTTGCTGTTTGTACGTATATTTGCGGCAAACTGCACAACTCTGCAACAGGTTTTTGATATCAGAGTTCAGCCCCGGCCAGAACACTAGGCCCCTAGCTCTTGCTTGGCACTTGTTCAAGCCCATGTGTCCCTCATGAATACGCTCGAGAACTTCCTTTCGCATTGACTTCGGGACTACAACTTTGCTGCCTTTAAATACAATTCCTTCAATCAATGAGAGCTCGGACGCGAATGGCTTCATTATTCCCACAATGTCACCGTGGCCATTAATGTTGCGCATCACTGACTGCAAGTCCTGATCATTCGCCGTTGCTTTGGCCAGACGGGCCAGTGTTCTAGCGCTTACCAAGGTTGACATGACTGCAACCGCGTGGACCTCCACATCTTCCGTGTTGTCGGAGTAGTCCTTAGTCGCTGTCCCTGGAGCCCTTGATAGCATGTCTGCGAGAAAGAATTTCTTTCCTGGTACATACTGCAGTTCAAAATCATAAGCCATTAGCCTCAAGAAAAAACGTTGAAGCCTGGGTGGCATATCACCGATTCCTTTCGCTGCAACACCAAGCAGTAGACGGTGGTCAGTTTCGATAACAGTTGTACGTCGGTATACGAAGTGATGAAATTTTTCACAGCCGAACGTTATTCCCAATGCTTCCTTTTCAATCTGCGAGTACCTCTGCTCCTAGTTGGCCATTACACAAGAGGCATAAGCGACTGGCTGCCAGTTTTCACCATGGCGCTGTAAAAGTGCAGCCCCCAAGCCATTCTTCGATGCATCTGCCACGATTTTAGTTTCTCTGGCTGGGTTGAAAATACCTAGGAGAGGCGCACTGCTAAGCATGTCGCAGATCATCCTCCACTCACTAGCGTGGTTTTCGGTCCACTCGAAGACAAAGTCCTTTTTGATGAGGCTGCGAAGAAGCGTAGTACGTTCTGCGAGATTAGGCAAGTACTTGCTGAAATAATTTGCTACTCCTAGCATTCTGTGGACAGCGGCTTTGTCCGTTGGGCATGGAGTCTCCCTCAACGACTGCGTCAACGCTGGGTTAGGCTTTATTCCCTCGTGGCTAATGACGTCACCCAAGAATTTAAATTCAGTCACTCCAACCTTGCACTTTTCAGCGTTGAAAGTTAAGCCTGCTTTTTCTGCCACTTGCAGCACTTTCCGCAGGCGCGCATCGTGTTCTTCCTTAGACGAGCCCCATATTAGAATATCATCAATGTACACTCTCACACCTTGACAGCCGTCAAATATTTCGCTCAGGATTTTCTGGAAAACTTCCGGGGCTGATGAGATTCCGAACGGGAGCCTCAAAAACCGGTAACGCCCGAACGGAGTACCGAACGTGCATATAGTTGCTGTGGAGTCATCCAAAGTTACCTGATGAAAACCCGCCCTTGCATCGAGGAGCGTGAAGTATTTAGCGCCGGCGAGCACAGCTTCTATGTCCTCGCGTCTTGGCATCTGATAATGCTCTCACTGTATCCACTCGTTGGTACTTCTAAGGTCCATGCAAACCCGTATTTTTCCGTCTTTTTTCCGCACGATAACCAAAGGGCTCACCCGGTCTGTCGGTTTCTGGACCCTCTCAATGATGCCACTTCGCTGCATGCGCTCCAGCTCCTCCCTCAGAGGTTCCCTCAGCGCCAACGGCACCCGTCGAGCTGGCTGGACAACTGGCGTCGCATCCTTGCGTAGGACCATTTTATATTGGCGACTCACGCAGCCTGTTCCCTGAAAAAGCTGGCAGAATTCGGTTAGAACGTCCTCACTTCCGCCCGCTGTGGTGCTTCCTTCTTTTACAGCATCCACTGCACGTGACACCAGACCAAGCGACTCGCATGCTAGTAGTCCCAGTATAGCTTGGTTGCCCCTTTTTGACGACATAGAAGTTGACGTCCTTCGACCGGCCGTTCACGGTCACTGGTAGCCTTGCCATACCGAAATGTCGAATGACACCACCGCTGTATGATCGAAGCACCGAAGAGCTCGGTTTCAAATCTGCTGCCGTCTTGCATCGTCAGTAGATAGAGTAGGGCAGCAAGTTGGCCTGAGATCCCGTGTCCACTTTGAAGTTAACCATCTGGTCAGCTACTTTCACATGTAATACCCAGTCCGCTCTCGCGTCGATGCTCGAGACTGTCACATCGAGAATGTCGAAGCTGTCTTGCTCCTCGCCAACTTCTCGGATTTGCGGGCCCTTCTTGCAGCAAGCAGCGAAATGGTTAACACCTCGGCATATGAAACACGTTTTGACGAACGCAGGGCATCTGCCGGGTATGGCGTGTAAACGATTGCATCTGGCGCATTTCCGAGATTGCTGCTTGTCTTGCATCACTCGCTTATCGGGCTGTGCCGACGGTTCTTTTTGCACCGCATGCTCCGCTTTGCGAACCTGCCCAGACCGCTTCATGACTAGCGCCACGTGCTTATCGGGCTGCGCCCAGGCATTGTTTTGCAGCGATGCTGCTTCCTCCGCTTTGAAAATCTGCTCAGCCTTGGCAAGTGTCAAGTCTTTTTCTTTGAGGAGATTTTCACGCAGTCGTGGGCTATTGGTGCCAAACACTATTCGATCGCGGATTAAGGAATCAGCTATTCCCGAAAAATTGCAGCTTCTAGCTTGTTTTCTGAGGTCCCGCAAGAAATGCTCGAATGACTCCCCTTCGCCTTGCACTCTGGATCAGAATATGTGCCGCTCATAAACTTCATTCTGTTGTTCTTGGCAGTACTCCTTGAATTTCTTAACAACGGTAGCATAATCTTGCTTGTTCTCGCCCCCGAGAAAAAGGAAGTTGTTAAATACCTCCAATGCGTCGTCTCCGGCAGTGCTGAGCAGCAGTGCTGTTTTGGCGGCCGTGGTTCGGGGCTCTTTTGGAGATTCCATTGCTTCCATAAAAAGCTCGAATTTCTGCTGGAACAATTCCCAGTTCTTGGCGATATTCCCAGACAACAGTAGTGGTTCAGGAAGCTTCAGCAGTTGCTCCATCGTGTTTCCATCGACGTGAGCTATCCCACTTCTGACACCATGTATCAGTCGAGGTGGCCAGCGACCAAATGCTCTTTATTGCTGAACGTACAGTGCTTTTATAGCCGCAAGGGGTGTGGCAACCAAGGCGCATATCTAATCTAGGCGAGCACGATGAATCGCCGCACCAGGCATGGCACGTGCGTCATTCTCGATACAATCGTCATCGTAGCAGAAAATTGGCTACGCCCCGAAGTAAAAGGCTGTGAGCTAATGCCCCCCGTAGTGTTTGTATGTAGGATATTGGGCGGATTGTCTTCGACGACTTTGCTTACACAGACAGAATTTGGTGCAGAACAGTGTTTTGAGGCGCTCCTTTTGGCATCGGAACGGCCTATCTACCTCGAAACGCTGTCACCATTTTTTATGGGGGGGGGGGGGGAGGGGGGGCTCATCTTGCAGTGGTCGCAACAGCACTTTCAGTCATCACCTCACACAAGTAGTTCGCGAGAACACTAGGATTACACCGACAGCAGCAGATTGGACAGCCGTTGCCGTAGCTCAGTTGGTAGAGCACCGGACGCGATATTCGGAGGTCGTGGGTTCGGATTCCACCGGCGGCATGGATGTTTTTTCTGCTGCTTTATAAGTAATTTTCTTTATGCGAGAGATTAATTAAAGTTTTATTCTCCCACTGATCAGCACTACATATAAAAAATTGAAACATTCCCCTGTGCATTTTGGTTTCGGTGACTGTTGGCTTCCTTCAGGTGTTGTCAAACGAGCCCCTCATTTCCTTTACTTTGTCTGCTAATAGCTTAACGAGGGTCTCGGTTCTGGCAGTTTTGATGCCATAGGTAGCACAAGAGGGCTCTCGCACAGTTTCCGCCCTCGCCATTAGATTACGTTCTACGTCACACTCGCGGTAATACAGGACGTGCTAAGTCCACCGCTATAGACGAGGGTGGCGCTGGTGAACACTCTCAAGGTTCGTTTACACACACTAAACATAAATACCCACGAGAGCAGCAGATTGGACAGCCGTCGCCGTAGCTCAGTTGGTAGAGCACCGGACGCGATATTCGGATGTCGTGGGCTCGGATCCCACCGGCGGCATGGAGGTTTTTCTCCTGCTTTATAAGTAATTTTCTTTATGCGACAGATTAATTGAAGTATTATTCTCCCACTGATCAGCACTACATATAAAAAAATGAAACATTCCCCTGTGCACATTGGTTTCGGTGACTGTTGGCTTCCTTCATGTATATATATATATATATATATATATATATATATATATATATATATATATATATATATATATATATATATATATATATATATATATATATATATATATATATATATATATATATCTTTATCACCACCCATCCCTTCGCCGTGATTTGTTTCAGTCACCTGATGCTCTCTTTCCACGCCGTGATCATTCTTTCAAAGTTAAACGCGTAAACTGTCATTCATCGTCTTATGCCAATTCATTTATTCCCCGTACTATCACTGAATGGAATAGTTTGCCATCAGTCATCGCCACAGAAACTGACAATAAAAAATTCCAAGAGCTTCTTCGCTGTGACGGAAATGTGTAAATGTTTGCTGTTTTTGTTAGTGTTCAATTTTTCTTTGTGTGATGCCTTATGTTTTAATTAGCGTTTTTTTTTGTTACACTTACTTGTTGAAATGTATCGCGATTACTTATGATTGTACCCCCCCCCCCCCTATGTAATACCCTCTTCTGGAGGGCCTTTAGGGGTAACTTGAATAAATAAATAAATAAATAAATCTGTATATTGCTACGCTACTAAATACTCTTGTGGTGCCATACAGCGGCTAAACTGCATTTCCTGGCAGTTGGCAAGCCTTGAGTCATCTCGGGGCTTGATGCTTCGTCTTCATCATCTCTCGTGCTGCCTGCTGCCTTGCGCGTTCCAACGTCTTGCGCGTCTAATTAAAGCAAGTAAACCAGCCCTGCTTACGTCAACCGTTTCTCAGTGACATATTTGGTGGAGGTGCTGGGAAACGGCCCATGTACGCTGACCTCGAGGACACCTTGGATGTCAGCTCTCAACGCGTGGCTACAACACCAGTCCACAAGGCGAGCCGCCGCCTGCGAGGCCTAAAACCCGAGTTCGGCCAACTGACAGCGCCGGTAAGGGCCATGACATCCACCGCGGCTAGCCAGACAAGTCAACACTCCGGGAATACCCCGCCATCTGTCCTTCACGCACCTCGATCACCGCCACCGTTCCACGGGGGCAGGTTCGAGGACGTCGAAGTCTGGTTGGCCAGCTTTGACCGAGTGGCGGGTTTCAATGAGTGGGACGGCGCGCGCAAGCTGCGCAACATCTACTTTGCGCTGCAGGACTCGGCCAAAACGTGGTTTGAGAACCACGAAGCTTCCTTTACCACCTGGGAGGCTTTTCGTCGAGAGCTGCTAGCGACATTTACCAGCAGCGAAAGAAAAGAGAAAGCTGAAATCGCCCTGCGCTCGAGATCACAGCAGCCGACCGAGGGCGTCGTGATGTTCATCGAGGACATGACCCGACTGTTCAATCGGGCCGACCCTGCTATGCCCGAAGCCCAGAAGGTATGCCACTTAATGCGTGGTGCAAAAGAGCAGCTGTTTGCCGGACTGGTCCGTGACCCGCCACGAACAGTGTCCGAATTCACGAAGGAGGCAATGGGTATCGAGCGCTCTTTACAGGAACGGGGCGCCCATTACGGACGTTAGGCTATACTGTAGACTGTAGCAGCTGCTTCCCAGTCCCAGTACACGCCTACGTCGCTGCCCGCCGAGGACCTTCGGGAGCTTGTAAGAAGCCTTGTGCGCGAGGAACTGGCGAAACTTCGCTTTGAAGCTCCGCAGGTCAGCGTCGCTGCCGTTACGGACGTGGTCCGCGAAGAAATCCGACGAGTTGTGCCGCCACCCACAGCTCCACACCCGGCGCCCTCCGTTATGACGTACAGCGAGGCGCTACGAAGTCCCGGGCCAGCGATGCGAGCCTTTTCTCCAATCGCTCCTCTGCAATACCTGCAGGAGCCAATCGCAACAGCACCCTCCGTGCCGCAGGAGTTCAGGCCCCCCGTGAGCAAAACGCACGTTTGGCGTACGCCAAACAATCGGCCGCTCTGTTACCACTGCGGAGAGCCCGGCCACATCCTCCGCCACTGCCCCTACCGCAGGATGGGTTTAAGGGTTTTCACCTGACGCACCTCGACCACGCTACTGTGAAAGACCACGGGATATCGAACAGTACTTGGCTGATAACGTGCAATCTTCGGCCTCGCAGCGACGCCAGTCCCGATCGCCATCCCCAAGGCGGCTCTCTTCGCCCGGCCGCCCGTCATCCTCTGGCCAGTTCAGAGGTACGTCCCCATGTCGGGAAAACTGAAGACGGCGTCCTCCGGGGATAGGGCTGCCGCTACTGGACCGAATCAAGAGCCTCCACCCGACAATTCGCCGCGACGCTCCGACCGACGACGACCTGACCCGACGACCTCGACGACGCGCTGCGACCAACTGGCCTCCGCCAAAATTCCGGTATCCGCCGACAACCACGACGTTACCGCACTCGTGGATACCGGCGCCGATTTTTCGGTAATGAGCAGACGGTTAGCCATGGTCTTGAGGAAGGTTCTGATCCCTTGGACTGGGCCGCAGATCCGGACAGCTGGTGGCCACGTGTTAACTCCGAACGGTGTCTGCACTTCGCGAATCCAGATCCGCGGTGTTACTTTCCCTGGTTGCTTTGCAGTGTTACCCGAGTGCTCCAAAGACCACATACTCGGTTTGGATTTCCTTCAAGAGTACGGTGCCGTTATCAACCTCCAGGAGCTAATCGTGTCGTTTTCCACCCAAGGTCCTCTCGACGACGATACCCAGCCACGCAGGGCTAAGTTATGCGTGTGTGACGACCACTGTTTGATCCCATCAAGATCCAGCATGTTTTTTACTGTAGGGTTCGATAACAGCACCAAAATTCGTGGCATCGCTGAAACCAACATGTCGCTGCTCCTTGGTCGGCAAGTCTGTGTTGCTCGAGGCATTGTTGAACTGAACAAGGGCCGAACCGAACTCTTGGTGACCAATTTTGGTTGTGAACCTCAGTGTTTGCCTGGAAGAACAGCTATTGCGTATTTCGAGGAACTCAGCGAATTAGCGGGACAGCACGCTTTGTCTGGAGCCCCGGCATCAGTGGAGGAACCGACCACTCCCATAAGCACTGACGTGAACCCAAACCTCCCAACTAACCAGAAACGCTCCTTGGAAAGCGTTATCCAGTCTTTCTGCGACTGTTTTGCCTCGACCTCCAAGGTTAGGCAGACACCGCTCACGAAGCACAGAATTACAGTTGACGCCAACCAACGGCCGTTATGTCAGCCGCCCTACCGCATCTCTTCGAAGGAGCGGGATGCCATTCGCCGCCAAGTTCAAGAACTGTTCAAGGACGACGTGATACAGCCGTCGACGAGCCTGTGGGCGTCGCCTGTTGTTCTAGTGGCAAAGAAAGATGGAACCCTACGGTTCTGCGTTGATTACAGACGTTTAAACAAAGTCACTAAAAAGGATGTTTATCCTCTCCCGCGTATTGATGACTCCCTGGACCGGCTGCGCCACGTCAAGTATTTCTCATCGCTAGATTTACGAAGCGGCTATTGGCAAATCGAGGTGGACGAACGTGACCGATAAAAGACCGCCTTTATTACACCGGACGGTCTGTACGAATTCCGGGTGCTCCATTTCGGCCTGTGCTCGGCTCCTGCAACCTACCAGCGGATGATGGATACCGTTCTCTCCGATCTGAAATGGCAGTCCTGAAAAGACAGCCGCCGTGGTTGCTTTTCCTGAACCCACCGATAAGCCAAGCGTGCGCCGCTTTTTGGGTCTCTGCGCCTATTATCGGCGTTTTGTGCAGAACTTCTCCCAGATCGAGCCCCCCTCACGCGACTCACGAAAGATTCCGAACCATTCTTCTGGGGCCTGGAGCAACAGCAAGCCTTTGAAGACCTCCGCACTCGTCTCCAAAGTACGCCCATCCTTGGACACTTCGACAAGTCAGCCGACACTGAACTACACACAGACGCCAGCAACATCGGCCTCGGTGCGGTCCTTGTGCAGAGGCAGGATGGTCTGGAACGCGTAATCGCACACGCGAGCCGCACCTTGTCACGATTTGAGGCGAACTATTCCACCACCGAAAAAGAATGCCTGGCCATTGTGTGGGCAGTAACAAAATTTCGCCCGTACCTATATGGCCGCCCTTTCAGGGTCGTCAGCGACCACCACTTGCTGTGTTGGCTGGCGAACCTAAAAGATCACTCGGGACTGCTTGCACGCTGGAGCCTTCGACTTCAGGAATTCGATGTCACCATCGTCTATAAGTCTGGTAGGAAGCACAGTGATGCCGACTGTTTGTCTCGTGCTCCTATCGAGAACAACCGAGCTGACCCCGACGACGATTGTGTTTTTCTTGGTGCCATCTCCACGTCCATCCCAATTCAAAACCAAAGGAACGACAGCGAACTACGGCCCCTCATTGAGTATCTTGAAGGAAGCGCTCAGTCTCCCCCGCGAATCTTTTCGCGCGGGCTATTGTCGTTCTGTTTTCGTGACGGCGTCCTGTATAAGAAAAACTACAGTCCAACAGAGTCTGTCTATCTACTCGTTGTGCCTACGGCCCTTCGCGACGAAGTCTTGCAGGCGAGCCATGATGACCCATCTACTGGTCACCAGGGTTTTTGTTGAACTTTGACACAAATACGGCAAAAATACTACTGACCAAGGGTTGCTGCAGTTGAGAAACGTTACGTAAGAACTTGCCGCGAGTGCCAGCGTCTCAAGACGCCACCGACTAAGCCAGCCGGCCTACTCCAGCTATTGATCCGCCTCAGGTTCCCTTCCACCAACTTGGCGTGGACATACTCGGCCCATTTCCGGAGTCTTCTCTGAGTAACCGCTACAGTGTGGTCGCCACCGACTACCTCAGCCGATACTGTGAGACTAAAGCTCTTCCCCGTGGTACTGCTGACGAAATTGCGAACTTTTTCATTGAAAACATTGTGCTTCGTCACGGTGCACCCACCATCGTTTTAACTGACAGGGGAACAGCGCTCACATCGGCCCTTACGCAGGAGGTTATGCGCCTAAGCGGCACCAGTCACCGCAAAACAACCGCTTACCACCCTCAAACGAACGGCCTCACCGAACGGCTCAACAAGACGATCGCCGACATGATTTCTATGTATGTCGACGCGGACCACCAGAACTGGGACGCCATACTCCCTTACGTCACCTTTGCTTATAATACTGCGGTCCAGGAAACGATACGCTTCACTCCATTTCGTTTAGTACATGGTCGCGAAGCCACAACCATGCTGGATGCAGTGCTGCTTCCAGCTAGCGCTATCCCCTCTGTTATGGGTGCTGTCCAATTTGTTCGTTACGCTGAGGCCGCCCGCCAACTCGCTCGACAGCGCATCCGGCACCAGCAAGTTCACGACGCTCAGCGATACAACCTCCGGCACCGAAATGTGCGTTACCTGCCCGGCGAACAAGTCTGGGTGTGGAGCCGAATCCGCATGAGGGGACGCTCTGAGAAGCTTCTACGCAGATACTTTGGCCCCTACGAGGTGCTCCGCCAGCTCAGTCAAGTTACCTACGAAGTTCTCCCCCAAGGAACAGTTCGCTCTTCTAGACGGCCGACCTCAAAAGTTGTCCACGTCGCTCGGATGAAGCCGTACCACGCCCGCTAGCCCCTCGGGCGTGTCTACACTACACGCTAGACACGTGCGACTACACTTGTGGTCCTGCCTGCAATTGCTACCACACCGAGTCGGTGTCTTCAAGAGAGGGGGAGCAATGCTACGCTACTAACTACTCTAGTGGCGCCATACAGCGGCTAAACTGCAGTTCCTGGCAGTTGGCAAGCCTTGAGTCATCTCGGGGCTAGATGCTTCGTCTTCATCATCTCTCGTGCTGCCTGCTGCCATGCGCGTTCCAACGTCTTGCGCGTCTAATTAAAGCAAGTAAACCAGCCCTGCTTACGTCAGCCGTTTCTCAGTGACAATATATATATATATATATATATATATATATATATATATATATATATATATATATATATATATATATATAGTGAAAAGGTCAAAACTGGTACGATTATATTGGTTTATTCACCAACCAACGGTTTCAGACGATGGACCCTCCTTCATCAGGTTTTTAAGTCGAATGAATACACAGATGTGCGTATTTACGGACCTAAATGCAAAGGGAGAGGAGGCACTCTCTCTCTCTCTTTGTGTCGGCGTCCACTAAGGGGAAAGAGGCAGGGTTGTGAAACAAATTAAAAAACAAGTTAAAATACAGAGTTGACACATGTAGCAGAGGCTGAGGGGGTTGGATTTTCGCCGAGAAGATTTAAGCAAGAAAGGTTTCCTTCTGTGGAAGCTAGAAGTTCGAGCACAAGAGGAAAATAACGAAAACAGGGAAAACAAGAAAAGAACAAAAAGAAAAACACCAGAATACACTGAAACAAAACACAAAAGCGCACATAGCATGACCCGCTCCCCAGCGCTGCAGATGTTAAGGACTCTTGTAATGTAACTTACTGTATATATATATATATATATATTATATATATATATATATATATATATATATATATATATATATATATATATATATATATATATATATATATATATATATATATATATATATAGGTTTGCGTCAGCAAACCTACCGTCGCGCTAACACGAAAACAAAACAATTGACTATCTTAACAGTTAAGTTCGCTTGTGTAGGTTGTGATTGTGTGCTTTTTTTGTTGTGTTTTTTGACAATCATCACTGATGCTGTTCTGTTGATTGTGCTCCTTTTCGCTTATTTATTGCGTGCGAGCATTAAAGGCTTTCAGTCGTAAATCAGCGCTGTCTTTGTCTTTCTCAGTTCCGTCTTTCGTCCACTGTGCCTTCATTTAGTACCATGTACCGACTGGCCCAGATAAACACCTTATTGCAGAAATTTTCTATATACTGTATTCCCTTCGTCAGGGCAGGTCGCACTCCACCTCCCCCCACGACGCCACCGCTAGACGCGGCCGGGTCCGCGCGGGCAGCCCTGCGGCCGCAGACCTTTGGCGGTTTCCGTACTTATGTTTTATTATTTTCTATTTTTAAATTTTGTATCATGATTTTTTGTATTTTATATTATGTCTTTCGCGCCGTTTTCATTTTCATTAACCATTTCGTATTTGTTTGGCGCCACATTGTATTATTTTCATTTTGTGTTAATATTTCTCTTCATTCAAAGTTTTTTTGTGCTAATAGTTTTTTTTTTTCTCGTTCTCCCTTCCATTTTCTCGATTAAATTACTCTCTGCCTTCTGATTACGCGCTCGGGCTTAGCTCAGTATTTGTTTTCTTTTTTCCGACGGCCGCTGCTTTTTCACGGGAAGCGCACTGCCGGATACGGGTTGAAACGGCGTAGTAGATTTATGGTAGGAAGGGCGCCAGGATGTCTGGTAGAAAAGCCCGACAGAAGAGCCAAACGGAGAAATGATGCAAAAATATGCATATGGCATGATCGCAGGTTGCGGTTGCGGCGCGCAACAAGTGTCTCGAGCGCGTACCCTCAAGCGTCTCGGGATAGCTGATACGGGCCGCCCGCGCGGACCCGGCGGTGTGATATGCGGGAGTGAAGGGGGAGGGGAGGTGCGGTAACCCGGTGCGCCGAGAGCCATGCTCGCCGCTCCTTTCTCTTTCCTATCCTCTTCAATTTCGTTGTCTTTTCTATTTCTTTACTATTTCCACCTCCCCGTTTTTCTCTGCGTTTTCTGTGTTTGTTTTATTCATCCGCGGCCCCTGTGAGAGCTGCTGCGCGGCCCATTATTGCCCTCATTCTGAAGTTTGTTTTGAGGGTGGAGATATCTCCTCGCTCGCTCTGTGTCCCTATATTTACAAAACTGTTTCATTGTAAGCCTGCCCTGACGAAGGTAAAACCATTCCTCAAACTGTTGGCACAATTGTGAAGGGCAGCATGCAGGAGGCCCCGGCATTGTTGAAAAGAACTAACCCGGCAACCAGTGCCCAAGACATTTTCCCTGACATCAAATTTATCGACCCAGACATGTCGGCGAAGACGGTGGCGGGGAATGCGGCGGGCGATGCAGAAGACAGACGCGCAAAGACAGCCAGACGCCTAAAGAGGAGAGGCTGCGCGCGGTGCCCTACGCAACCGCAGGCTCGAGGTGGCGGAGGAGGTCGGCGGCTGGCAGCAGACGGACTGACTGCAGAGAAGCGTTACCCTCCGAGGGACACCTGACCCCCTTCGACCCATCCCCAACGAGGCCATCGGCCTTCCCGTCGTAACGGCCGCGGATTCCTAGAAGTTTGGCGGGTGCCCTTGGTCGGCTGTGTGAGCAGCGACGACGAAAAACCGTTGGGCGAGATTACCCAGAGAGAGAGAGAGAGAGAAGGAATCTCCGGAGAGACGCGGCGGGGGCAGCGGAGACAAAGAAGAGGAGTCGAACAGAGACGGGCGAGGCGAACGGACGCAAGATATCGCGCTAGTCTATAGTCAGCAAAGCCGGACCTCAGGGACCGTAGCAAACTGACCGCCAGCCGAAACGCTCAAGAGTCCTGTGGTCTCGACCCGTCACAGCACCACCAGTCGAGAGACGCCGGGAAGAGAGGCAGACCCCGGGAGAGCCGAAGCAGCCGCGGCCCGCCGACGCGAGAAGATTGGAGTGGAGCCCCGATCTGCCGGACCTACAACCAGAGGCTCCTGAAAGCAAGCGGTGAGCGGACCACCAGTTTCGCCTTCAGGCAGAGAATAAATATTGTTTTGCCGGGTTACCGCCTTGTTGGCTCATTTCTCCTCGCTTTAGCAGGACCCGTAGATTTTGTGACTGACCCCCGACAGGTGGGAACGTCACAATTGGTGGCAGCGGTGGGATTTTGCTGAAGTTGTGGTGCGAGACATCTACCCTTGCACCCGAGGAGAAAGGGGCCAATATGTCGCTACCGCAATCACAGAATACTCACGACGGAACGTTGGGAGCTAGTGCACTAATGCTGGGCGGTATGATTCCGACGTTCACAGGGGACGAAACGGGTCCCAAAATCAGGGACTTTCTTCAAATTTTAGAACTGGTGGCGAACTTGGGAGGATGGCAGGAAAAACAAACAATTGGGATGGAGCGGTGCAAAATGGTCGCGGCGGCTCAGGATTGTGTATGGAGAGATGAGGAGGTGGCTAGCGCTGCCACTTACAAAACTTTCAAAGCGCTCGCATTGAAGCGTTTTGATAACGAACCGGCGAGCACAAAAGTTGAAAAGTTCTTGAACGCGCGCCAGAACTTTAGTCAAGATGTGCGCTCTTTCGCGAGCCGTTTGAAGAGACTCGGGGTGGAGACCTTGAACGACGTTGATGGCGAGGACACGTCGAAGAAACGTGCTAGGCACGAGATCCTAAATGAACAACTTCTCTCCCAATTCCTTACTGGCCTTCGTGACCCAGTCCGGCGGTTCGCTCTGTCGCGAGAGCCACAAAACTTTTCCAACGCTGTAGAAGTGGCGGCCAGGGGGGAGGAAATTGAGAAGTGTTCCCGTACACGCGCTGCGGCTGTCATGCAGCTTGAAGACTCGGGGGAGCAGGGCGGACTCGGCTTGCGTTTGGAACGCCTAGAAAGACTCCTAGAGGAAAGCCTCCGAATGCGCAACCAGCCCGAATCGTATGGGGAGCCCCGCCAGGGCGATAACTTCGGCGTTTGCTTTTCTTGCGGCAGGCCGGGACATTTTGCCCGCTTCGGTCGGGCACGTCAGACGCCCCGCTGGTCCAGGCAAGGGTCGAGGACCCAGTTTAATAACCATCGAGACGAGGACCAGATGGCAGCAAAGATGCAGGGAAACTGAGTACTGCCTCCGTCGTCAACCAGGGCGAACGGGGGCAGTGCGAAGCAGTGAATCTGCCGGGAGAGGAGCCCGATAGTCGAGTGCGAGGTGGCAGGCAGCTCTGTGAAGTGTCTCGTGGACACAGGTTCCAAAGTCAGCTTGTTAAAGCGAAGCGCACTGACGGGTATAGACTCAAACTGGGAGGATGTGTTCGAAAGGTGCGAGAGCCAGGTAATCCTTATCGGCATCACCGGAGACCGCATAGGCACGTTCGGCGTCTACCTCATACCTTTGGCACTTGGAAGCCACTCGTTCATTAGCAGTTTTTTTTGTGTGCGATGACAGTGTCAAGCTGCCTGTGGCCGGCATCATCGGACAGGACATCTTAAGAGACCAACGGATCGACATGTTGTTCAGTCAGGGCATGATTCGGGTAGCCGGAGCTTATATCCCGGTCAATAACTGGGCGCGCGATGGGCCCGCGATACGGGATAACGCGTGCGGTGGGCCCAAAGGAAGCATATCAGTCGCGCTGATCGAGACCACAGTGCTTCCGGCGATGAGTGAGTGGCTTCTGGCGTGTGGACCTTTGTCGCCCGTATCAAGCGGACAGATGAAGGTGATAGAGGCGTCTCGACTGGAGGTAAATGGACTTGTGGGAGCGCCCGCCATAATACAACACGCGAAGATGAGCCTATCCCCGTCAGGGTGGCCAACCTAACCCTTCACAACCCTGCCATGCGTGAGTTTTCCGCGACCTAAAAGCAAAACCGAAAACCGCCAGTTTCTTGGTCTTGCAACCTATTATAGGCGTCACATTCCCAATTTCGCTGCAGTAGCCAAGCTATTGACCGCACTAACAAGCAAACAACCTTTTCTGTGGCCTTCTCTGGGTGAGAGAGCTTTTCAGAAACTAAAGGACAAACTTGTGGAAGCATCTGTTCTTCGCTTCCCAGATTTCAGCCAACCATTCATACTACCCACTGATGCAACTAGGCATGCCCTTGGCGCAGTATTGTCACAGATGCACGACGGCGAGGAACATCCGGTAGCTTACGCGAGTAGACAGCTTAACGCGGCTACGGTGCGACCGAGCAAGAATGCCTAGCAGTGGTGTGGGGAGTGCGCCACTTTCGTTGTTACCTCTTCGGACGCCCTTTCAAAATTATTACTGACTGTCAACCGCTGAAGTGGTTAACGAATGTCAGAGACCCGAACTCTAGATTGGCTCGTTGGAACCTGCTGCTACAGGAAAATAGCTTTGAAGTCCTTCATCGCCCGGAGAAGACAAATCAGAACGCTGATGCGCTCAGCCCCTCTGCCGTAATTCGCGTAACCGAGTTTTTCGCCTCGGTGGAGAGGGCTCATTTACACGATGAGCAGAGGAGGGACCCGTTAATTTGGAAAATTGTAGATAAGTGTGAGAACTCTGAGGGAAAGGAAGCTTGCCGATATTGTCTGGATCGGCAAGGTATTCTAAGGTTCAAGGAGAAGGCACACGACACGGGTCGGAGCGCTGTTTTGTCCTCTATGAGAGGGGAAATCCTGCGGCTGCATCACGACATACCCAGCGCGGGCCCCCTAGGCTTCCGAAAAACCCGTCAGAGGGTCAGCAAAGGGTATTTCTGGCCTGGCATGAGGAATGACATCGCTCAGTATTGTAGGAACTGCGAATCCTGCATGCTTCGAAAAATCCCGAAAGGAAAGAAACCCGCTCCACTGCAGGTTTTTCAGGACTACGCAGACCGTTCGAGAGGACTGCCATGGATATCGTAGGGCCTTTGCCGAGCACGACTTCCGGCAAGCGCTACATTCTCGTATTTGTGGATCACCTGACGTGGTATGCTGTAACGTTCGCTCTGGAGAACCAGAAGGCTGAGACTGTGGCGAGGGCATTTGTCGAGGAGGTGGTATTGCGTCACGGAGTTCCTTCACAGCTACTCACTGACCAAGGGACTAATTTCACTGGAAAGCTGATGCCAACTGTTTACCGGTTGCTGGGCGTCAAAAAACTGCAGACGACAGCCTACCACCCTGAATGCAACGGGGCCGTCGAGAGGTTGAACCAGACGCTGATGGTTGAACCAGAAGATCCTTTCGCACTATGTGCATAGAGATCAGCGTGATTAAGATCTTTGGCTGCCGTTCGCAACATCGGCATACAATTCTTCCGTGCACGATGGAGCTCAGGAAAGCCCCTTCCTTCTACTTTACGGAAGGCAACCAGTGCTCACCGGGGCCGCATACGAGGAAACGAAAGGCCACTATGTCACCTTGTCCGACAACCGGGCTGAGCTCGCGCAAAGATTGGGTGACGCACACAAGACGACAAGAGAGGCCCTCCGGTCTGCCGCATAGCCACGAGTAAGGCGTCTGGAAAGCGCTAGCAGGGAGGCAGATTTCAAGAGAGGCGATAGAGTGTATCTGCGCGCTGGGGTCCCAACAAAGGGGCTCGCGAGAAAGCTGTCGCCACAGTGGGTCGGCCCATATCGATTAGTGGAGAACCTGTCCAACGTGACCGCTCGCGTCCGCCACACCCAGTCTGGAGGCGAGAAGATAGTCCATGTTAATAGGCTGCGCCATGCCGGAGGTGCCGAAGCCTCCCCCAGTACACTAGGAAGGTCGGCGCGACCACGCCTGACGGGGAATTCCGGGTCTCCGCCACTCGATGTCTCCGAAAATGGTTTGCAGAGCATCCCACCAGAGGTGTTCGAGCTCGCCAATCAAGATGAGACTCGCGATTCGATGATACCTCCGCCAACCCATGACTACGCCCTAAGAAGTCGCGGGCCGCCTATATACCCTCCATAATCTCTTATAAAATCTGTAATACGTTTTGGCAATCCAGCATATTCTTACGAGCTGCTGCGATTATATTTTTTTTCATGCTAATAGAATGGGAAGAGCGTTTCCTTTTACCTGCTCCCGTGGCTTTTCTGTGGTTGCGTGTTTACGTGAAGGACAGAGTTGTCCGCCGTGTGAAATTTACTCCTCTGCCGGGGGGGGGGGGGGGGGGGGGACTGAGGGTCCGCCCACTTTGTGCCGTACCATGCAACTGATGCCACTTACGCGCGAGGACGACGTTCAGCGGTTTTGCCGTACTCGCACTGTGACTGTGGCTAAAAGATTGAGTTCCGAACTTTGCTACGTACTGCCGGTTGTGGAAGTGAGGTTTCCACGAATTTTTCGTAGAAAATGTTCTTGTAAGAAGAGGGAGTTGTGAAGGGCCGCATACGGGAGGCCCCGGCATTGCTGAAAAGAACTAACCCGGCGAACAGTGCCCAAGACATTTTCCCTGCCTTCAAATTTATTGACCCAGACATGTCGGCGAAGACGGCGGTGGGGAATGCGGCGGGCGATGCAGAAGACAAACGTGCTAATGGCGCGTTCACACTTTGATTTTCGGCGGCGAGAGCGAGCGGAATCCGCTGCCGCGGCGAAGATTCCGCCGAAATACCCAGCGGAAAGGCCGATCGGTCCAGGACCGAATTCTGCCGCCGGAAAAAAATCCGCCGAATCTCGTCAGCCAATAGGAAGGCGAGTACCCGCGGCGACAAACATGGCGGCGCCCTTCGATGCAGGACGCCTCGCTTCGGACTGAATTCGTCGCTGTTACTGCGTTTTTCAGAGCGTTCACTGGCCATAAAAGAGCCAGCGGTCTCTCGCTTTGTCTTATCTCGCCCATAAGAAAACATGTGAGCGATAAATTTGCTTTAATTTTTATTTCGGGTGACGATTCTTCCCTTTTTAGGCATAAGAGGGGCGTCGGTTTGTTGACAACAATGATGTCTCTCCTAACCACCAGATGGCGCCACTAGGCGTTTAAAAAGTGAGAATGTTAGAAATGGCGTAACGTCCGACAAAATAGCTGCATTTAGCGTACGCAAGCGTGCATACGGTTTTGGTATGTAGACAGCATCGATTAACCTCTTGCCACATCTGTGTACGCCGTGAGCAGACGACACACAGACGATCAGCGACGACGCGGTGGCCGGGAAGTGTGAACGAGACAGCATTTCGGCGGCCGCGGATTCCGCTCCCTCTCGCCGCCGAATGTCCAAGTGTGAACGCGCCATAAGACAGCCAGACGGCGAAAGAGGAGAGGCTGCGCGCGGTGCCCTACGCAACCGCAGTCTTCCCTGCGGTTTGTGCGGTGCTCCCCCCCCCCCCCCCCCACCGGCGCGCGCAGACGGGTTCGTTTGTGCGTTTGTGTGTGCAGGCCGACAGGCGACCTTACTAGCAGCGGACACGACGGGCTATGTAATGGCTCGAGGTGGCGGAGGAGGTCGGCGGTTGGCACCAGACGGACTGAGTGCAGAGAAGCGTCGCCCTCCGAGGGACACCTGATCCCCTTCGACCCATCCTCAACGAGGCTATCGGCCTTCCCGTCGTAACGGCCGCGGATTCCTAGAAGTTTGGCGGGTGCGCTTGGTCGGCTGTGTGAGCAGCGACGACGAAAAACCATTGGGTGAAGATTACCCAGAGAGAGAGAGAGAAAGAGAATCACCGGAGAGACGCGGTGGGGGCAGCGGAGACAAAGAAGAGGAGTCGAGCAGAGATGGGCGAGGCGAACGGACGCAAGATCGCGCTGTTCTCTAGTCAGCGAAGCCGGACCTCAGCGTCCGTAGCAAACTGACCGCCAGCCGAAACGCCCAAGAGTCCTGTGGACTCGACCCGTCACAGCACCGCCAGCCGAGAGACGCCGGGAAGAGAGGCAGACCCCGGGAGAGCAGTAGCAGCCGCGGCCCGCCGACGCGAGATTGGAGTGGAGCCCTAATCTTCCGGACGTACAACCAGAGGCTCCTAGAAGCCAGCGGTGGGCGGACCACCAGTTTCGCCTTCAGGCATTGAAGAATAAATATTGTTTTTTCGGGTTACCGCCTTGTTTGCTCTTTTCTCCGCGCTTCAGCAGGACCCGTAGATTCTGTGACTGACCCCCGACAGGTGGGAACGTCACACAATGAACCTTTAAAACGAACAGCCGCGTTTGTCGTAATGCTGTACTTCCACTAGTAAACTGGCGCATTCGAACGCCTACTCAATACTATATATATATATATATATATATATATATATATATATATATATATATATATATATATATATATATATATATATATATATATCACTGAAACCAAAGCGCATAGGGGAATGTTTTTATTTTTTTATTTCTAAAATTCCTAGTGCCAAGCAATGGGAGACTAATACTCCGATGAATCTGCTGCTTAAAGAACATTACCTGCATATATATATATATATATATATATATATATATATATATATATATATATATATATATATATATATATATATATATATATATATAAGCCAACTGTCGACGAAATTAAGATGCTTAGCGGAATGTTTATAACTTTTTAAAAATTGTAGTACAAATCAATGGACGAATCGGTCGCTTAAAGAAAATTTCTTATAAAGCAGCAGAAAAAACAGCCATGCCGCCGGTGGGATACGAACTCGCGGCCTCCGAATATCGCGTCCGGTGCTCTACCAACTGTGCTACGGCGACGGCGGTTCAACCTGCTGCTTCCGTGAGTATTTATAATACCTACGAAAGCAGCAGATTTAACAGCCGTCGCCGTACACCCTGCATAGAACACCTTCCAAAATTTTCAGAAGTAGGCTTTTTGTGGTAAAATTATGACTTTTGCGGTTTAGTATTACCAGGGTTGGTGGAGAGCAGAAAACCGATGAATAGTCTTAAGTAGTAAGTTGGTTAACGAATATTAAAAATTTAACCTTAACTTATAGGGTTAAGCGCCTAGTGGCAATTAGACTTGTAGCCGGTCGTCACTAATAGCTATATCAGTTTTTAGAATTTCGAAAACGCGATTACCCTTGGCGTTTTAGCTCGACAAAATTTGCTTCTTCGACTAGTTACGTGCACTGGAGCGGTTGCTTTGACTGCATGCTTTCGAAAGCGCATGTATAATTCGCACGATGCAGCCAAATTTTGTCGAGCCACAATGGCGAAGTTAACCGCGTTACAGAAATTCTAAAAACTGATATGGCTATTTGGCTATTACTAACGACCGGCTATAAATGTCTAATAGCAACTAGATGTGTAACTCTACTAGTTAAGCAGTTAATTAAAAAAATTAGTTAACCAACATACTACTTTAGACGATTCACCGGTTTTCAGGTGTCCTCTCTCTCTCTCTCTCTCTCTCTCTCTCTCTATATATATATATATATATATATATATATATATATATATATATATATACATATATATATATATATATATATATATATATATATATATATATATATATATATATATATATATATATATATATCATAGAAGTATGAGAGGGGTCAAGGCTGTAGCGCAGAATGCGAATGAGAGCGGGTATCAAGGCACCCTAGGAGAATGGTGTCCATAATAGAGGTTGGCTCAATATGAGTTGCAACGCGCCGTCATCGGCCGGAGCTGGTTCATTGGTGTGCACCCTCCCAACAATCGCTCGGAATTCGGGGAAGAACTGCCATTCCAGGAAACGACCACACTCCCTCTTAGCAAACAGCTTGCTATAATTGAAATGCATTCTATTCGACTGTGGTATTCTACTGCATCAAAACTACCACCGATAAGATTATTATATATTTCCTGTTATTGGCCCAATTAAGAATTGAAGACGAAGTATTTGAAACTGAATTCAATTTCATGCAAGCGAATTCCGTGAACACGTTTTACTGTAGCGAAACGTTTTTCAATCGAGTCGTGATGCATATCAAACTAAATGATTTTATAGCCCTCTGCCACTATGGCCGTCATAAGCTTGCATGAAGTAGTGACTAATGGTTCTCGTCACTTGACCATGCTCATGCATAGCAAATTTTTTTTCTACCTGTGAGAGACGCATATCGAACAAAATGGTTTTCATAGCTCTGCTCGGCTATCACAATAGTGAAGCCCCAAAGCTTAGTCATTGGTGGCCGCAGTCACGTGACCACGTTATAAGCACAGCGAATTATTTTTTTACCCAGGCATGTTGCGTATCAAAGTGAATGGAACTTGGATATCAGGATGACACGCTCGCACAAGGAACTCACTAGGGATTCGGGTCACGTGACCACGTTCGAGTTTAGTGAGCTGTTTTTTAACCAGACATGATACATATCAAACAAAATGTTTTTCACAGACCTGCTCAGCTGTCACTAGAACAAAGGCACATGACCAAGTCACTAGTGACTTTAGCCACTGACCACCTTCGTGGAGGGTGAATTATTTTTACATCCAGACATGTTCCATAGCAAAAGACTCGGGTCTTAAAGCTCTCTTCGGCTATCAGCATGACGAGCTCGTATGATCGCTGGTGATAGCGGTCACGTTACAATCCTTGAGCGAAGTGAACTATTTTGTACCCAGGCGTGATGCATATAAAACAAAATGTTTTGGAAGCTTTTCTCGGCTGTCGCTATGAGAAAGCCGCATGACCAATTCATAGTGTCTATAGTCACGTGACCACGTTCGAGCACGGTGCATTAGTTTTACATCCAGACATGTTGCATATCAAACGACTCAGGTCTTAAAGCTCTGTTCGGCTATCAACGTGACGATCGCGCATGATCAAATCACTAGTGATTGCCGTCACGTGACAACGTTCGAACATAGTGAACTCTTTTTGTACCCAGGCATGATGCATATCAAACGAACGCTTTCTCGAAGCCCTTCCCGTCTGTCACTATGAGAAGACCGCATAATGAAGTCACTAGTGACTATAGTCACGTGACCACATTCGAGCACGGTGCATTATTTTTACATGCAGGCATGTTTCATATGAAATGATTCAGGTTTTAAAGCTCTTGACCAGAGTGGCTATTCGGGCGAGTTGGTTTGCCATGACGGAACATATAGTGCTAAGACACCAGGACGAACAAAGAGACAACACGAGCGCTAACTTTCAACGGAAGTTTATTCATTGCATGTGAAGTTCCTATACATGATGAATATCGCAGAAATACTGCCAGGCTATCATGCCGTGAGTCACCACATAACACGCACTTACTTTTTATTTACATCATCAAGGATTTCAATTTCTTTCTTTGAGAGCCAGATAGATGCTGCACTAACACATTTATCTTTCAGTTTTCGTATCTGTCTGGCTTTATATTCTCTTGTGTTAGTTGTTTATTTTTACTGATGATTTGGCATTCTTTGAAAACTGGATGGCACCCCACCGGCTTGTAATCCAAACAGTGTTCGGCAAGGTTTCCTTTGCCGTTGTCCAATTTCCTATTATGTTCTCGGAGTCTTTCATTAACACACCTACCGGTCTGACCAATGTAATATTTTCCACATGACAAAGGCAAGGAATATACGACGCTTTCTGCACATTCTACACGTTTCTTTTGGTGGCCTATTGTGCATGTTTTTTTTTTAACAGAAAAGGGATCTGTCATCCTACAAAGTTTGGCCAGTATGTCGAGTGCTGAAAACATTACTTTAACTCCTGCATGCTTCCCGATTTTTTGAGATCATGCGAAATCTTGTGGATATACGGAAGCACCGCTACTCGTTTATATTTCTCGGGCAAGCTTTGACCTGGTGACTGTTTATTTTCCCGATCAAGCTTTCGGCTACTGCTACCAGGAGTGCACTCGGGTAGCCTGCTTCTTGCAACCTTTGCAAACTGGCCAAACTTTGTACGATGACCGATGGCGCAATTGCCAATCACAAGAACGGGCCGTAACGCCAACGAGACGGCCTGACCTCGCTACGAAGAAGCAGCGAGAATGCAAAAGGAAAGAACCTGTACTGGCGCAGCCGACACGATTGGGAGCAATCACCTACGGCTCGAGCGAAGATACCAGAGTCGACGGGTCCAGATAACCGCAAGACAGCGCTCGACTGACCGTCTGCGACAGCGGAACTGTGTGACAGTAGACCTTCAGGCACTGGGAGCCAGAGACCTTCGGGGTGCAGTCGCCCCAAGCAGCCTTCAGGAAGCGGCTTTACGGCAAGGAGCGGCACGGCGCATCGTCGGAAGGGAGCGTCGACGTCAACACTGGTGAGCGGGATTTCTTACGATTCGCTAGAGGGCTCGCGGCTCGAACTTAACGGGGTCTATGGTCAGGACGCGGAGCATGATGGCGAGCACGGCAGACGTTGAGACAGAGGAGAGCAGCATGACAGAGGAAACTCCCCAGGGCATAAGAGCCATCGTGGAAGCACAGGAAACATGCACGGATTAAGCGGTTACCGTAGGCGAAAGCAGAGCACCCCAGGGCAAGGCAGGTGAAGTCGAAGCAGGCAGTGATCTCCGTAGGGTAGCATCTGACGTAGAACCGGAAGTTTTTGCTTTGCGCGCCTAGAGTTAGACTTTGAGTTGCCAAAACTTAAACTGGAGTCAGAGGAGCGCATAGCAATGAGCAGGGTTGAACTGGAGTTTGGGGGTGTTGGGCAGTCGCCGTCTGTCTCTGATGTGAAGGAGCGGCGGTAGACAGGCCTAGATACGACCACTCAGTGTGCTAAAGTCCTTAAGGGATTAAGGCTGCCAGCCAACTCAGATGTACCTATTTTGTTTGATGAAGTCGAACGAATGTTTGCGACGTACAACGTCCCCGATTTCAGTAGGGTGCACCTGATAATGCCGACCCTAACGGAGCGGGTCAGGTACTTGTTGCGCGGACTGGGAGACGAAGCGTGCCGTGATTATGAGGCGGTGAAGTCGGCGGTCTTGAATGAGCTTCATCTAAGCCCCCCGAGTACTTAGGAAGATTCGCAGGAGCGTCTAAACGCAAAGGTGAAACATGGGCACAGGTTGCATCACGAGAAAAGACCTACTTCGAATACTACTTCCGGATCTTAACAAGCTTTATTGGCTGTTCACAGATGCGTCCGAAAACGCAGCTGGCGCCTGTCTGGCACAGATGGACGATGGTGGTCGGTAGAGGCCGATTGCTTTCGCCAGCCACCGCTTTACTTCGACGCAGTCAAGGTGGTCGACAATCGAGCGCGAAGCTTTCGTCATTATCTGGGCGCTGAAAAAAAATTGACTATTGGTTATTTGGGGCGGAGACAATGTCGTCTCCGCCCATAACCCTCTGTCTTATTTGACCGCGTGCACGCCGCATGGGGCGAAGCTGACGAGGTGGGCTTTCGCCCTGCAGCGCTACAACGTAGCGATCACCCACCGGAAACGGGCCAACAATGCGAACGCGGACGCGTTGCCTCGCCTTCCCAATGTAACATGGGAGGGAACAGATCGAGCCTGAGCCCCCCGGCGAACGTGAACGTTCCCGCAAGCGAGTGTGCATGTTATTTTTGTGTTTTGTGTGCGCGCGGGTGCCGTGAAAACTCTACCCGACTTCTACTCAGACTGGGGGACTGAAACGGGCGACAAGTTGCAGGGAAAATGTGAAAAAAAAAACGCCCGCACTCCAGTTTGTTTGTGTGTGTGCATGTGCGTTTTTTTATGAACGCAGTCTCTCATTTGTCTTATTTTCGGCTAGTCTGTGCTAATAGCCAAGGTATTCTCTTGATGGGGAAGTAGTTCTAGAGCCACTGAGCTCAAGACCGCCACGCAGCAGCTGAGATTTATGTGTTCCCGCCGGACTGCGAGCGGTTTGTCGACACGGTCGACAGGGTCGCGCCGACAAGTGCCCGCGCTGAGGAGCTGGACGGGTACACGTTGCGTGAGTTACACCGAGCCTGCATGTCTCGTCCCGGTCCCGTTGGAGGATCCCTGCCTCGGGAAACCCTAAACGGCCCTTTCACCCACAGCGCTTTCCGGGGAAACGCTCCCTTTTCTTTTGTCTGCGCGGGTGTGTGCCGACTCCGCGTATTCACCGTGGGGGAAACGGCGCCGCTTCTGGGCAATGCACGGGAAGCCGGGAACACGGATTGTGCTTAGTCCTAGTCAGTGGCGCGATTTCCGAACGCTGGCCTTTAGGTTTCTGTTTCTTTAGGTCAACGGGCGGCTGCGGCGGCACCATGCCATGGTTCCAGAGCGGCGCGGAAAGATGTACACCTCAGCTACGCTCATTGCCCGGACTTGCAGTCAATGGCTGCGCCGAGATGATTCTTCGTTTGGCCATGTGTTTTTGTGTTTGCTAGCTTTCACCGTTTCGAGGAAAAGAGGGCAAATGACGTTCTGTTCGTGTGTATGTGTTTATTCCTGCCTCGGTTCGTCAGCGCAGTTCGACTTCCTGAGGACTTCTGTCATTAAGTAACTTCTGTAATGACTTCTGTCATTAAGTAACACCTTCACAGGAGAGCATGCGGAGCGCATGCAGAACCTGCCCTACTTCCTTTCGTTATCTATATTTTTGTCTGTGCCGTGTTCGTGCTAGAAGTGGGAGCTCCTTTGTAACTGTGGTAAATTTATTTCGTCCAGTTTGGACTAGAGAGGAGAGGCTTGGGTGCTGAGTTTCATGTTTATCTGTAAAAGAAGATCAGTGCTGCCCCTGGAGACGCCAGTATTGACAGCGGAGGCATATGGTGTTGTGCAGCGGTGTTGAGTGCAGCGAAAAGTGTTTTGTCGGACGCACTGTGCGAGGCGATTCCGAAAGACAAGGGGAGCTGCGTGGACTCAAATGTTCGGAGAACATTCTTCTGGAGGGTGAGCGAGTGTGACATTCCGTGTGTGCTACGAGGATCCACGTTCGACGGCGCGGCGTAGACGGAGACCCGTGACAGCGGCATCATCAATTACCCAGCCATGCTCTTTGAGTGACGACCAGAAAAACCGGACCCGCCGCCGCCCCGGGGAAACAGGCTTTATCCTCCCCAATTTCCGGTTACATTCCAGGACAAGGGAGCTGTCAGCGGGCCAGAGCGCGCCGTACCACAGCCGACGCTATGCGATACCGCGAAGACGACATTCTTTCCCTCCCCCCCATTTGTCGTGGGCTATCGCCGGGAAGGCACCCACAGCTTCCCAGAAGGGCCGCGACGGACACCTGTCATGGCGGACAGGCAGTACTCGCCAAGAATGTGGAAAGACAGGCGCTAGTGAATTAGCTCCGAAGAGAGAGCCTGTGTATACTCTCACTTGAGAGAGAGTGGTGGCGTTTTTGTTGTTTATTTAGTTTGTATTGTTAACAGACTCTGGGTTCGAGGCTAAGCCCAACCCAAAAGGGGTGGTCCCCATCTCGCATGTTATTTTGGATTGGAGAATTGATGCTTTGGGCGGGCCACTGGAAATGACCGCCCTTAGTCCTTTGTTAATCAAGTGCTTAAAAGTACATGTAAACGGATGCAGTCCAGTCTGAGCTGGGGCTCCATGCTTAGCATGTAATGTGATGCTACTTAGGCACTAACCTGCCCGGTCGATGAGTAAAGTAGTGCAAAGTTTGTTCTGTTGTAAAATTATGCTCTGCTGTCATCATCTACAAGCTCGCCTCCTGTTCATCTTCCAAGCCGAACGACACTAGAGGAAGGGTTTGTGAACCATCCTCGAAGAAACGGACGACTATTGAAATTCTACTGCATACACGCTCAGGACGACATCGTTCGCCAAGAGGGCCTTCAGCGCCGAAGCCCGTCGGCGTGCAGCTTCTGCCAGCAACCGCTCGAGCCCAACTCCGGAGCCACTCCATCGCCCCCATGAAGTCATCGGCACGTAAGCTCGGACGCCCCAGCCTCTGATGTATAACCTTAATCATGTGTAATTATTGAATATACCTGTTTGTTTAAACTGAGCCATACGGTGTCTCTTTGCCTCTCCGTCCCGTGTGGACCTGCGCATTATGGGGGTCATCACACTGGTGTCAGAAGTGGGGTCTCAAAAGCAAATGTCCTCTGAATGCTGTGACATTCATGACTTCAAAATTGTAATCAAAAGGGAATCACGGGACTGATTGTGGGACTTTTACCCCCATTTGAGAGGCTTGAGGCACTGGAGGGCTTGAGAAAAAAAAAATGACTGTATCTGAGGGAGCTCCCACTCCACAGCCGTCGCTCGGAGCAAGCATGCTGGCATTAGGAAGCGTCATTCCGACGTTTACGGGAGATAAGACAGGGGTTCCAATCTGCGATTTCTTTTCCATGCTAGAAGAGATTGGGAAAATGGGGGGATGGTCCGATGCTCAAATGCTGGGAATGGCGAGGTGTAAGATGGCAGGAGCTGCTCATGATTTTGCGTGGCGAGACGAAAAAGTAAAATCCACAAAATCATTTGCGGAATTTAAGAAGCTCGCGTTTGAGCATTTCGACACTGAACCACGTCACGTGCGGGTACAGAGGTTCCGTGACGCCGGACAGATGGTAGGGGAGGACGTGCGAACATTTGCGTCGCGGCTTCAGCGCCTAGCACGCGATACGTTAAGCAGGGAGGAGGAAGGAGACCAGCTAAGGAAGAAATACGCGGAGGATATACTTAAAGAGGAAATGACAGCTTTGTTCGTGGCTGGTCTGCAAGACCCCGTGCGCCGGTTCGTGCTCTCGCGCAAGCCGAGCAATTTCGACCAAGCCGTGGAGGCCGCATTGGATGAGGAACGAAATGAGGCGTTAACGACAGCCGCAGCGAGAGTACGCGTCATAGAGAGAGCGGTGCTCAACCCTGAGGTTGCTCTCTTGACAGAGCGGTTAGATCGCTTGGAACAGCTGCTAACTCAGCAGGTAGAACGCCAGGTTGAAGCGCGCGCTCAACAGCGCCCATTCGCTGGAAACCGGAGACCGCCACAAAGCTACAGGCGCGGTATGCGAGATTTTGAAGAAATCGTATGCTTCGCTTGCCAGGGTCGCGGACACATAGCCAGGTTCTGCCAAAACGTGCGCCGTGGGGAGCCACAAAGAGAAGCAGGGGAGACACGCTCTAAGCAAGCCTACAGCGGGGCTCCAGATACCGAGACAAAAAACTAGTTAGTCCTCCCCCGCCTGAGGAGCGTGGGGAGGGAGCAGTAGATGATGAGGTGGTGGTGGTTTGTGTGGCCGACGAGGCATGCCCTGTTGTGCGTTGCAAGTTAAATGGTTGTTGTATGGAATTGTTGATAGATACGGGGTCAAAGGTGACATTGCTTAAGGAGAGCAGTTTTAACCCGCTTCGAAGGAAGGGGGACCGCGAGGTGTTGGAAGCGTCTGGTGGTATGACAACCAAATTTGTAGGCATAACGGGGGATCCTCTTGGCATAAGTGGACTCTACCGGTTACACTTCTCTCTCGGCGGAATTGCATTGGAGCACCCCTGCTACGTATGCCCGGACACGGTGTCTCTGCCAAACGGAGTGTCAGGTATATTAGGGCAGGATTTTTTGAGAAAAGGGAAGGTAGTAGTGTCATTCTCTGAGGAAGAGGTTAATGCGGGCGGCTCAAAAGTTCCGTTTTTGAATAGGAGAGGGGCTGAGATTCGCATTACCGATATTGACACCCGTCAAACAGTGGGATCATTGGAGAAGGTATATTCGCGGGTTGCCGTCAGGCTGGTCGAGGAGGCGGTCGTCCTTCCTTGGTCGGAGCACATTTTGTACCCGTTTGTGCCTTCAGATGTAGAGAGCGGCGCCGTGGGAGTGCTTGAGCCGGTCGACTCTTTCAGCAATGGCCTGAAGGTAGCCGCGTGCCTCGTGACAGTTAATGACGCCCACAGAGTGCCCTTACGGGTGGTTAACTGTAGCCAGCAGCCACTGAGCCTTCCCAAGAACAAAACATTGGCTTTCTTCACCTCTGCGATAGAGCAACGTGAGCCCACCGATACGGTACTCGCAACTGTAGAGCATGCTAGTTCTTCGGCTGCTCCAAAGGTGTCGTTCGATCTTTCTCACGTAAAATCCAGGGAGAGGGAGGCTCTGGCTGGTTTGCTGAACGACTACTCGGAGGTATTCGCCGCGTCCAACCTGGATTTGGGCTGCTGTGGCGTTATAAAGCACAGGATAGAAACCGGCACTTCATCGCCCGTTTACCAGCGTGCGTACAGGATTCCTTACTCCCAACGTGAGGAGATGGAGCGGCAGGTGCAGGACCTGATTGATCGCGGCATTGTCGAACACTCAAAGTCACCCTGGGGAGCACCAGCACTATTGGTGGAAAAGCCAGATGGCTCATATCGATTGGTAGTGGACTACCGCAAACTAAATGCCGTAACTCGCATCGATCCCTACCCCATCCCCAATATGCAGGAGACGCTTTCTCAGCTGGGCTCTGCCAGGTACTTCACGGTAGTGGACATGGCGGCGGGATTCTGGCAGATAGCAATGGATCCGGCAGATGCCGAGAAAACGGCATTCAACACGCCCTCAGGGCACTAAGAATGGAAAAGAATGCCGATGGGTCTGGCCAACAGCCCTGCTGTCTGGCAGAGAACCGCTGATGTTATCCTGGCAGGTCTTCTGGGGAGGCTGTGCTTCGTGTATATGGATGACATTATCATATACAGTGACAGTTTTGATAACCATTTGCGCGATATTGAGCAGGTTTTGGTGCGACTAAGAGCAGCGGGTCTCAAGCTGAAGCCCTCTAAGTGCCAATTCCTCAAAAACGAGGTGAAATACCTCGGGCACGTTGTTTCAGCTGACGGCGTGCGACCGGACCCTGAGAAACTAAGGTGTGTCTCGGATTTTCCATCCCCGACTAGCGTCCGCCAGGTCCGGCAGTTTCTCGGCCTGATCGGTTACTACCGAAGGCACATAGAGGAGTTCGCCAAGCTCGCTAAGCCGCTCACCGCCTTAACAGCCAAAAATGTCGCCTTTCGCTGGGACGAAAACGCGGAGAATGCTTTTGGGGCCCTGAAAAGGAAGCTAATGAGTGCACCGCTGTTGCGCCACCCGGATTTTAGTTTGCCCTTCGTTATGGCCACAGATGCGTCAAAGTTCGCAGTTGGTGCCGTGCTATCTCAGGTTATCGAGGGCAAAGAACATCCCGTTGCTTTTGCTAGCCGACAGCTGAGCCCCACAGAGCAAAAGTACGGAGCTACGGAAAGGGAGTGCCTCGCCGTTGTCTGGGCAGTAAAGCACTTCAGATGCTACCTTTACGGCCGCAAATTCAAGCTAGTCACAGACTGCCATCCTCTGAAATGGGTGATGAGTGTCAGGGACCCTAGCTCGCGACTCGCTAGATGGAATCTACACCTGCAGGAATACTGCTTTGAAGTTGAGCACAAGTCAGGAAAGACACATCTGAATGCTGATGCACTCAGCCGCACAGCTGCCGTGGCAGCTATAGATGAGTTTGTCCCCGTAGTCGACCCCGCCGAATTACGCACAGAGCAGTGCAAAGATCCTGACCTGAAGCGAATAATCGAAAGCTTAGAGGGCGCACCGTCTCACCCCGAACAGCTAGGTTATTTCATTGGCAAAGACGGCACCCTGTGTCGGCGCACGAGGCCAACCAGGAAAGGGAGACCAGAGAAAACCGCTTGGGAGAGAGTCGTCATACCTCGGTCGTGGATAGAAAGGGTTCTTCGCGCGTTTCACGATGCGCCATGCGCCGGTCATTTTGGCGTAGCGAAGACACGCAGGCGTGTGGAGCGTTTGTACTTTTGGAGTGGCATGCGACAGGATGTTAGAGACTACTGTGCGAAGTGTCATTCCTGTCTCGAAAGAAAAACACCCAAGGGACGAAGACCAGCTCCAATTCAGCCGTTCACTGAGGTTTCGGCTCCCTTCGAGTGGACAGGTATGGATATAATGGGCCCATTGCCCACGACCACTTCCGGAAACAAGTACATTTTAGTATTTGTCGATCACCTTTCAAAATACGCGGAAGCGGTAGCACTCCCAGATCAGAAGGCAGACACGGTTGCAAGAGCATTTGTCGAACAGATCGTGCTCCGACATGGACCCCCGAGGCAACTCTTGACAGATCGGGGAACGAACTTCGTGTCGCAGCTAATGAGGAGAGTTTGCGAGCTGCTTAAGATCGCTAAGAAGCAGACAACACCGTACCATCCGGCTTGCAACGGCGCGGTGGAGCGACTGAACCAAACCGTGGCCGGGTTCCTGTCGCATTTTGTTTCGCGCGACCAGCGGGACTGGGACTTGTGGCTCCCGTATGCAATGTTTGCCTACAATTCCGCAGCACACGAGAGCACGGGCGAATCGCCATTCTTTCTTCTCTACGGCCGAGACCCGGACCAGCCTAGTGAAGTGCCAGAGGGCCCCCGTCGTGTCCCATACGCTTCACTGGACGACTATAAGGTTGAGCTAGAATCGCGCTTGCAAGTGGCGAGGGACATCGCAAAGGAGTCCTTAAAGAAAGCGGCGAAGCGCAGGAAGGAGGTGCACGGTCGCAGTGCTAGAGACGCGCCGTTTAATGTGGGGGACAGCGTGTACATTGAAAACTGCCAAAGGCAGATTGGGCTAGCTCGTAAGTTCCAGACGAAGTGGAGAGGACCGTGCGAGGTTGTCGAGAAGCTTTCTCCGGTAAACTTCAGAGTCCGAGACGTGAACCGGCGTTTGATAAGGATACACGCAAATCGCCTCAAGTCGGCACCGGTTCAGTATTCACGAAATGAGGAAAGGGAAAGCGCGGATTTTGATGGGGACAGAAGTGAAGCGGAGCGCGCAGATAGTTCGCAAGAAACGCCCTCTCCTGCATTTGTTCGGCAGGCGCCCGAGGTGACGGCCGGAATGCCACCGGATTTACTTCATGCATTGCTAGAAGAAGAAGCGCTCGAGGTTGCCGCGCAGATAACGCCAGGAGAGGCTCCTGCCACGAGCCCTCGCGAGTCCCAAAGCAGACAAAGGGGCACAGACTTACTTAGTATCACTCATGAAGGCCGATATCCGCTGCGAAATCGGAAAGCTAAGTCGGACTAATGGCGTAAACAGAGCGGAGTTTTGAACTGGTTAGAATTGTGTAATGCCACAGCTCATAACATTGCTATGTGCTTATGTGTTAAGTTATCGGAGTTGGTAGTTAAACCTTTCTGTCATTAAGTAACACCTTCACAGGAGAGCATGCGGAGCGCATGCAGAACCTGCCCTACTTCCTTTCGTTATCTATATTTTTGTCTGTGCCGTGTTCGTGCTAGAAGTGGGAGCTCCTTTGTAACTGTGGTAAATTTATTTCGTCCAGTTTGGACTAGAGAGGAGAGGCTTGGGTGCTGAGTTTCATGTTTATCTGTAAAAGAAGATCAGTGCTGCCCCTGGAGACGCCAGTATTGACAGCGGAGGCATATGGTGTTGTGCAGTGGTGTTGAGTGCAGCGAAAAGTGTTTTGTCGGACGCACTGTGCGAGGCGATTCAGAAAGACAAGGGGAGCTGCGTGGACTCAAATGTTCGGAGAACATTCTTCTGGAGGGTGAGCGAGTGTGACATTCCGTGTGTGCTACGAGGATCCACGTTCGACGGCGCGGCGTAGACGGAGACCCGTGACAGCGGCATCATCAATTACCCAGCCATGCTCTTTGAGTGACGACCAGAAAAACCGGACCCGCCGCCGCCCCGGGGAAACAGGCTTTATCCTCCCCAATTTCCGGTTACATTCCAGGACAAGGGAGCTGTCAGCGGGCCAGAGCGCGCCGTACCACAGCCGACGCTATGCGATACGGCGAAGACGACATTCTTTCCCTCCCCCCCCCTTTGTCGTGGGCTATCGCCGGGAAGGCACCCACAGCTTCCCAGAAGGGCCGCGACGGACACCTGTCATGGCGGACAGGCAGTACTCGCCAAGAATGTGGAAAGACAGGCGCTAGTGAATTAGCTCCGAAGAGAGAGCCTGTGTATACTCTCACTTGAGAGAGAGTGGTGGCGTTTTTGTTGTTTATTTAGTTTGTATTGTTAACAGACTCTGGGTTCGAGGCTAAGCCCAACCCAAAAGGGGTGGTCCCCATCTCGCATGTTATTTTGGATTGGAGAATTGATGCTTTGGGCGGGCCACTGGAAATGACCGCCCTTAGTCCTTTGTTAATCAAGTGCTTAAAAGCACATGTAAACGGATGCAGTCCAGTCTGAGCTGGGGCTCCATGCTTAGCATGTAATGTGATGCTACTTAGGCACTAACCTGCCCGGTCGATGAGTAAAGTAGTGCAAAGTTTGTTCTGTTGTAAAATTATGCTCTGCTGTCATCATCTACAAGCTCGCCTCCTGTTCATCTTCCAAGCCGAACGACACTAGAGGAAGGGTTTGTGAACCATCCTCAAAGAAACGGACGACTATTGAAATTCTACTGCATACACGCTCAGGACGACATCGTTCGCCAAGAGGGCCTTCAGCGCCGAAGCCCGTCGGCGTGCAGCTTCTGCCAGCAACCGCTCGAGCCCAACTCCGGAGCCACTCCATCGCCCCCATGAAGTCATCGGCACGTAAGCTCGGACGCCCCAGCCTCTGATGTATAACCTTATTCATGTGTAATTATTGAATATACCTGTTTGTTTAAACTGAGCCATACGGTGTCTCTTTGCCTCTCCGTCCCGTGTGGACCTGCGCATTATGGGGGTCATCACAGGAGTGAGAGAGAAGAGAATGAATCCACGTCCAGGGACGAAGATGAGGAAACGTCCAGCGAAACAGAGCGGCGAAAGACTGACTTTGCAATTCGACTGACTGAGTTCCACTCGGCCAGATGTAGCTCTCGCGCCACTCCAGGTTTAACTAGTGCTAAACCTGTGTCAATCTTTTCGACCGCCGCGTCACCATCATTTACACACCGCGACCCTGCTCATTCCCTTGTCGCGTATGCGCAGTAGAGCATGGCGCGCCAGCTACGTGTCGCGCATGCGAAGACTCTCTCCGTCGGAGGCGAGGGGCGTCGGTGATGCGGCAGCTGTGACGTCACTAGGCGGCTCCTCCCGGTCGGAGGCGAGTGGCGCGGTGTACCAGCTGCGGCTGTGACGTCACTCGGCACCTCGCACATGTGCACAAATTGCGCCCAAGGCCCACAACGAAAGGGCGATACTGCGGGTAATGTAGCTCTCGCTACAAAAACGTGGTAGGGGCTTAACAAAAGAAGTGTCCGCCGATTGTGGGCGTCTGTACCCCTCTGGCCGCGTCTGTGTGGCTCCGTGTGGCCCAACGAGGAGCAGGTTGCGACTCACCAAAGTGGCTTCACATAGGGACATGTGAGCCGCTTAAACCGGATGAGGTTCCCATACAAGGACCACAAGGAAAGGCTCGTTTACAAGAATGCAAAAAAGGATTAATGCACAGAGAAAATTGGACAGTAATGGCCGAGAGAAACAAAAATCAGGAGACATGAGTAGGCAAGATACACACACAAATATGTTACTGTTGCAGCATCTTTAAGCAGTAGATATGCGGGAAAGTATAGAACGCCACAAAACGACAGCGCCAGTGTGTTAGAAATTGTCCCAAGAAAGGAATTTCATCCCAGTGAAGAGTGCTTACCAACAACACAACAATAATAGGATAAATAGAAATGTCAAGCGAAATCATAGAAGGGCACAGATGAATGCAAATACAACGAGTTTGAATAAAATATGGCTCAGAAAACAAGTTTTACCTAATATGCAGCGATCAGCAAAACAATAATAATAATAGGATGAATACACATAGGAAACGAGCGTCACAGAATTAGAGAGCGTTTAACCACACGAAGAATTTCAATATCTCGATTAGAGATTACAGTGTTAAGCATAGAAGAATGCGTTATAAAATAGTCGCCTTAATCGATTTAAGGAACATCCATATGTTTGCAAAATAGTCCCAAAAAAATAAATACGCAACAAAAGCATCACAGGAAGATTTAGCAGGAGCAGCTATATATATATATATATATATATATATATATATATATATATATATATATATATATATATATATATATATATATATATATATATAATTTATTGTAAGGGTGTGTCTTTGATGTGTCCTCGGCTCGGAAAAGCTGTGTCGGATCTTGCAGCGTATTCAGGCGGAACAAGCACCAAGAGAGTGAGGCAACCTCGTCTTCAGGCGGAGCGTAGCGGCGGCGCATGCCGGTAGCGGAACTGATGATGACAGTTGCCGCCCACGCCACTGCAAAACTTCAGTCCTATACTCACAGGCCACCAGATTCAAACGAATTTGTTCACTATTGGAAGATTTTCACGAAAAAGCTTGGGGGCATTCTAGAGAAACAACGTTACCCACACTTTATAATTAACGATGCCATTATAAGGGCGTAAGAAACATCATAATCACGTCTCTGAGGAATCCCAGCCGACGTCACAGCGCTGTAATATCATACTAACCTACACAAACAACCTCCCGAACATTAACAAAATCCTAAAAAAAACACTTCAATATTGCCACAGTACCAATCAATCCAGTGGCGCCATACCGCGGCCGAACTGTTTTAGATGGGACTTGCCATGCCTTGCGCAATCGAGGGGCTAGAGGTTTTCGTCTTTTTCCTCGCTCGAGCTCTTTGCTGTCTTGATCTCCCAGCACGTCTAATTAAACCTGGTTTTGAGTGCTTCGACTGTTTATGGGCGACAATATCATAGACTAGCATAGAATATATAGGCTCACAAAGCACGAAATTATAGTCGACGCCAACCAGCGGCCGTTATGCCAGCCGCCTTACCGGATCTGTTCAAAGGAGCGTGATGCCATTCGCCGCCAAGTTCAAGAAATGCTCCAGGACGACGTGATACAGCCGTCGACGAGCCCGTGGGCGTCGCCTGTTGTTCTAGTAGCAAAGAAAGATGGAACCCTACGATTCTGCGTTGATTACCGACGTTTGTACGAAGTCACAAAAAAAAGATGTTTATCCTCTGCCGCACATTGATGACTTCCTGGATCGGCTGCGCCACACCAAGTACTTCTCATCGCTAGATTTACGCAGCGGCTATTGGCAAATCGAGGTGCACGAACGCGACCGTGAAAAGACCGCCTTTATTACACCGGACGGTCTGTACGAATTCCGGGTGCTCCATTTCGGCCTGTGCTCGGCTCCTGCAACCTACCAGTGGATGATGGATACCGTTCTCTCCGATCTGAAATGGCAGTCCTGAAAAGACAGCCGCCGTGGTTGCTTTTCCTGAACCCACCGATAAGCGAAGCGTGCGCCGCTTTCTGGGTCTCTGCGCCTATTATCGGCGTTTTGTGCAGAACTTCTCCCAGATCGCTGAGCCCCTCACCCGCCTCACGAAAGATTCCGAACCGTTCTTCTGGGCCTGGAACAACAGAAGGTCTTTGAAGACCTCCGAACTCGTCTCCAAAGTTCGCCCATCGTTGGACACATCGACGGGTCAGCCGCCACAGAACTGCACACAGATGCCAGCAACATTGGCCTCGGTGCGGTCCTTGTGCAGTGGCAGGATGGTCTCGAACGCGTAATCGCATGCGCGAGCCGCACCTTGTCACGATCTGAGGCCAACTATTCCGCCACCGAAAAAGAATGCCTGGCCATTGTGTGGGCAGTGACCAAATTTCGCCCGTACTTATATGGCCGCCCTTTCAGGGTCGTCAGTGACCACCACTCGCTCTGTTTGCTGGCGAACCTCAAAGATCCTTCGGGATCCTTCTAGAGTTCGATGTCACCATCGTTTATAAGTCCGGTAGGAAGCACAATGATGCCGACTGTCTGTCTCGTGCTCCTATCGAGGACAACCGAGCTGATCCCGACGCCGAGTCTATTTTTCTCGGCGCCATCTCCACGTTCGTCCTCACTCAACACCAAAGGGACGAAAGTGAACTACGGCCTCTCTCTGAGTATCTTGAAGGAAGCGCTGCGTCGCCCCTGCGAACCTTTTCACGTGGTGTCGACATTCTGTTTACGCGATGGCGTTCTGTATAAAAACTACAACCCGACGGAAGCTGCCTATCAGCTCGTCGTACCTGTGGCCTTGCGCGACGAAGTTCTGCAGGCGTGCCATGATGAACCATCTTCTGGTCACATGGGTTTTTCCCGCACTTTGGCGCGGATACGCCAAAAGTACTACTGGCCCAGGGTTGCTTCTATTGTCCAGCGTTACGTCAGAACTTGCCGCGAGTGCCAACGTCGCAAGACGCCGCCAACTAAACCAGCCGGACTACTGCAGCCTGTCAATCCGCCACAAGTTCCCTTCCACCAAGTCGCCATGGACTTACTCGGCCCATTTCCGGAGTCCTCGCTGGGTAACCGTTCTAATGAGGTCGCCACCGACTACCTCAGGCTGTACTGTGAAACAAAAGCTCTCCCTCGTGGTACCGCTGAGGAAATTGCGAGCTTTTTCGTTCCAAATATTGTGCTTCGTCACGGTGCACCCACCATCGTTTTAACTGACAGGGGAACGGCGTTCACCTCGGCCCTTACGCAGGAGGTTATGCGCCTGAGCGGCACCAGTCACCGCAAGACAACCGCTTGCCACCCTCAAATGAACGGCCTCACCGAACGGCTCAACAAGACGATCGCCGACATAATGTCCATGTATGTTGACGCAGACCACCGCAACTGGGACGCCATACTCCCTTACGTCACATTTGCCTATAACACTGCTCTACAAGAAACGACACGCTTCACTCCATTTCGTTTAGTGCATGGTCGCGAAGCCACAACCGCGCTGGACGCCATGCTGCTCCTGACTAGTAGTACCTCATCTCTTAAGGGTGCTGCCCAATTTGTTCGTCACGCCGAGGCCGCCCGCCAACTCGCCCGACAGCGCAATCGGCACCAGCAAGCCCTCGATGCTCTCCGCTATAACCTCCGCCACCGAGCTGTTAGTTCCCAGTCCGGCGAACAAGTCTGGGTTTGGAGCCCAATACGCATTCGTGGGAGCTCCGAAAAGCTTCTGCGCCGATATTTTGGCCCCTACGAGGTACTCCGCCAAGTCAGTGAGGTAAACTATGAAGTTCTTCCCCAGGGTACAGTTCGATCCTCTAGACGGCCGACCCCCCGAAGTGGTCCATGTCGCACGGATGAAGCCGTACCACGCCCGCTAGCGCTTCAGGCGTGTCCACACCAGCCGCCGGACTCAAGCGCAGTCCCTTGTCTTCGTGCTTCTCATTGTTGCGGCACAGAGTCGTTGCCCTTCAGAGAGGGGGAGTAATGCCACAGTTCCAATCAATCCAGTGGCGCCATACCGCGGCCGAACTGTTTTAGATGGAACTTGCCATGCCTTGCGCACTCGAGGGGCTAGAGGTTTTCGTCTGCTTCCTCGCTCGAGCTCTCTGGTGTCTTGACCTCCCAGCACGTCTAATTAAACCTGGTTTTGAGTGCTTCGACAGTTTATGGGCGACAATATCATAGAACAGATTGGCCGGCTTTCCAAAATTTTCTCAATGGTCCCCCTGGTAACATACAAAAGACGAATAAATTTACAAAACCATTAATAAACCTATTAATAAACCGAAGGCTGTGGGTTGCATACGGTGCGACAAAAACCGTTGTCAGGTTTTCAAACACATGCAAATCACAACATTGGCTAAAAGTACCCACTCAAATTTCAAACACTCTATTCGGGAAGATTTAAATTGCGATTCCAGCAAAGTTGTTTACATGCTCGAGTGTGGCGACTATCGAATGCAATACATAGGCCAAACAGACAATCCCTTCCGATTCAGGTTTAATGACCACCGCTCACAAGCACAATCTCTCCCCAACCTCCCTCTTTCTAAACACCTCCGCGAGAAAGGCCGCTAGTTTGAAAAACTAAAAGTAACAATATTACACAGTGGCTTCAAAAACACGCGTGAGCGCGAACAACGAGAATCATACATTATTTTTGAATGCTTAACACTGTGTTAAGGAGCATTAACGAAAGCCACGGCACCGTCACCTCTCTTCCGGGGTCAGATACCTGCGAAAAGACACAAAGCACCACTGACTGCCCAGTCTGAGGTTATACCCCTTTTTGCATGCCACATTTGGGTACTTATTTCCACCCTCCGTTTGGCTCATCTTCTGGTCTCCTAAGGCCAGATAGCATTTTTTCTATCTCTTGTTCTAATTTCTGACTTACGACGTCCTTTACATTGGCAAGTATCCTTCGGGTACTTCCCTTCTGCATCGTTTTTTCTTCGCGCATAGTCCAGCCTCAGAGGCTTAACCAGCGGCGAATGCAATGTTGCCGAATGAAAAGAAAAAAACGGTACTTTAGCTGTTTTTTTGCTGCTTCTTCAGTTGTTGGATCAAAATTCTTTTCCCGTCTGCACTCACGGCCGGGAGGAGGTACTAGTTCCCGCAGTTATTAACGAAGGTACCTTCATGGTCCCGCACGCTGTCGCCCGTCTCATCTCCGCTGGACATGCCTGTGAATAAGCAAGCATGCGGAGCCTGACATAGCAGAGATCGCATCTGGATATTGTATTTCCCTACTCGTTACCCGTTCTGTGCACTCTCCACTTTTTTTTTGCACGGACATCCACTCCACTTATTTCTGTACTCCCTATCTGTTTCTCGCTCACAACTTAACCTCTACAAAAGGGGAAATATCAGCGAAGACAAATCACCCTTGAGAAAGATCCGTCCTACGATCGATACGTCGAGTCAGATGTTTCCTTTAACGAGGCGCATACTTCACTGTATGCTTCTTTAAGCAGTCAAGCGCGTCATTCTCTCGCAGACTATATATATATATATATATATATATATATATATATATATATATATATATATATATATATATATATATATATATATATATATATATATATATTGTTACGGTGTGGGATGCCACGGGGTGGCCACGGGCCCGCCCAGAGGAATATAGCAGCAGTACGGAGGAGAGCCGGCGAAGCACGACCGGCGGCGGCCAAGCTTCCTCGTTCTATCTCCCTCGTGCTAGAGCCGCGCGCTCGCCGCTCGCGCTTGCTCTCCGCCTCTTCTTTTATTTCCGTATCACCTTTCCACCGGGGGGGGGGGGGGGGGGGGCGGAGAAGTCAGGCCGTGCTTTGGTGCAGGGTTTCCTGGGAGCCAGCCGGCGACGACGGCACTGATGAGGACCCGGTAGCTAAGTCGGAGTCACCGCAGGCGCCGTAGACATATCGCTTCATGTTTGAAACATGCTCTGGGAAAATGTGGTGCACACCGCATGGTCGATGCTCTGGCAGGTCTTCGAGGCGGTATGTCACGGGGCCGAGTCGGGCAACGACACGGTAAGGGCCGCGGTATCGGGGCAAGAGCTTTGCGGCACGGCCAGTCGCACGGATGGTGCGGCGAACGAGGACCAAGTCACCGGGCCGGAAGGGGGGATGTTGTGGTGCTGCCGCGTTGGCCGCTTGCACACGCGCGTGAGCCGTGAGGAGGTTGCGCTGGGCGTCGAGGCGGGCGGAATGAAGTCGTTGAGCAGATTCAGTTGGTGACGCAGTAGGATGGGGAAGGCCCAACTGCGCGTCGAGAGGGATGGAGGGCGTTCTGCCATAGACGACTGAGAACGGCGTCACATGCGTTGTTTCTTGCGCTGCAGTGGTGACTGCAAAAGCTGCAGCAGAAACAAAACGATCCCAGTTTGTGTGGGACGGAGCGACGTAGGATGCGAGTATATCCGTGAGGGTATGGTTAACACGCTCCACGAGGCCATTGCACTGCGGATGATTGACGGATGTAGTGGAATGCGCAATGCCGAAGGAGCGGAGGGCTAGCTCGAATTCATGGGACATAAAGCAGCTCCCACGGTCCGTGATGAGGCGCCGGGGAACACCGTGCCGAAGAACGAGATGCTGTTCCACAAACGCGACGGCATGAGCGGACGACGTGTCTGGAACGGGCAGTGCTTCGACCCACTTGGAGAAGTAGTCGATCGCAACCAGAACATACCGGTTGCCGGCACGCGTCTTCGGAAACGGGCCCAAATGATCCAGTCCAACCAGCTCGAAAGGTGAACTTGGTGGCGAAAAAGCCTGCGGGGGTGGCTTGGTTACACCTGTGGACGGTTTTCTGTACTGGCATGTCTGGCAGGACGCCACGTGTTCCTTGACATCTCTGGACATATTAGGCCACCAAAACCGCTCCGACACTCGTGCGTAGGTCTTGCCGCGACCAAGGTGACCAGCCGTGGGAGCGTCGTGTAAGCCGCGCAAGATTTGCGACCGCAGTGTTGCCGGCACAACTGGCAACCAGACGGGTGGTCGACCACGGAGCCGCTTCACATGACACAAGAGGTCGTCCTTCATTCGATAGACCCGGCGTAGTTGGCGGAGGCCTGCGCCGGCGGCGGTGCCAAGGGAGGGGATTATGGCAGCAATGGCGGGATCTTGCGTTTGTGCAGTCCTCAGGTCCGTCAAAGCCGTCACGGAACAAGGGTGGCGAGAAAGGAAATCGGCATCTTGATGGGCAGAGCCGCGCCGATGCACTATTGTGAAATTGTACTCTTGAAGTTGCAGGGACCAGCGTGCAATCTTGGCATTCAAATGTTTGGCGGACTGCAGCCAAGTGAGAGCGCTATTGTCCGTGACTATGGTGAAGTGACGGCCGTACAGGTAGGGACGGAACTTCTCGACGGCCCAGACAACGGCGAGGCACTCGAGTTCTGAAGAGTGGCGGCAGCGCTCAACGTCGGAAAGCTGGCGGCTGGCATAAGCTAGGACTTTGTGGTCACCAGACTCGTCTTCTTGCCGGAGGACAGCGCCGAGCCCATCTTGGCTGGCATCCGTGTGGAGGACGATGGGGGCCGATTCGTCGTAATGGGCCAATGTAGGAGGCTCGAGGAGGGCGTGCTTGACGTCAAGAAACGCGAGCTGTTGGGCCTGCGTCCAACTCCACGGTGCATTCTTCTTCAGCAGGGCGGTCAATGGAGCGCTGCGCTTGGCAAAGTCCGGAATGAAACGACGGAAATACGAAGCAAATTCAAGGAAACTTTTGATCTCCTTGGCGGTGGTGGGAGCTTCGTAAGCTGTAAGCGCTTTTAGCTTTTCAGGGTCGGGACGGATGCCATGCCGGCTCACAACGTGACCCAAGTACGTCACCTCCGCGAAACCGAAGAAACATTTTTTTGGTTTTAAGCGAAGGCCAGCAGAGGTAAGGGCTTCGAGGACGAGTTTGAGGCGTCTCTGGTGTTCTTCAAATGTAGCCGCGTAGACAATTACGTCATCCAGGTAGACCAACGCCATAGTCCACTTCAAATGGCCTAAGACTCGGTCCATGAGACGCTGGAAGGTGGCTGGAGCGTTCGAGAGACCGAAGGGCATACGGTTGAACTGGTAAAGGCCGTCGGGAGTCACGAAAGCCGTCTTTTCCGCATCATCGGGGTGAACAGGCACCTGCCAGTAGCCCGAGAGCAGATCTAGCGTGGAAAAATAACGGGCCCTCTTCAGGCGGTCAAGCGCATCGTCGAGGCGAGGCAGCGGGTACACGTCGCAATTAGTAATAGCATTTAGCTTCCGATAGTCAACGCAGAAGCGGAATGTTCCATCCTTCTTGCGCACAAGGACGACAGGGGAGGACCAAGGGCTACAAGAAGGGGCAATGATTCCCTGGTCAAGCATGTCGCACACGTGCTGCTGGATGACTCTCCGTTCGGCTGGCGCTACACGGCGAGGTTGGTGATGAACGGGCCCGCGGTTTTCGGTGTTGATCCGGTGTTGAGCCCAGGAAGTGCACCCGAGTTCACAGGCGCTGAGAGCAAGGCAACTGCGATGCTCGAGCAGCAAGGTCTTCAGAGAGGCGAGCTCCGCGCAGGTCAGGCTGGGTCCAAAGTTAAATTCTTCCCATGATAGGATCGCCGGCGCTGGAGGGTGGCGAGGCGGGGCTTCAGGTTGCAGAGACGCCTCTGGTGACCCGGGGTCCAAAACTGAGGCTGTACCCAATTGCGTGCCGGGAGCCAGCGCGAGAGGTACGCTGCCGATGTTGAGTATAAATACGTGGGCCTCTCCTTTGAGCACAGGCAGCAGGCTTCGAGGGGAGGTCATCTGACGGGCTGGAGCTGAACACCGGATGGGTTCGAACAGCACGTCTGCTGTGACCGGACTGTCAAGCTTGGCATACACCCACGTTGCCGCACCCGGTGGCAGTGTCACGGCGGACGCCACAGTCACGGTAGTGACGTCGAACGGCTTGACTCGACACGGCCACTTCGTCGCGAGGTCACGCAGAGATGCTGAGACACGCTTGGTCGCCGACACCAGGGACTGCCACAGGGCGACACCGAGGCTGGAAACCCGGCTAAGCCAGCCCGGCCCACAGAGAGTTCGGCTCGCCCGTGGTTTGGTTCTAGTAAAATTAAGGACGACTCCGGCTTGCTGGCACCACCCGCACCCGAGGACCACTGGCCAAATAGGGCTGTCTGCGACAACAAACTCGGTGGAGATGGTATTTCCGAGTGCTGTCAGGTTGACGACGACACGTCCGACTTGCTCCACAGGGGTGCCGTTAAAAGCTAAGAGCCGGGTT